>NC_133770.1:37624249-37907230 GCF_003597395.2 Chelonoidis abingdonii
GGGGGCGGGGGGGTATGTGTGGTTGGTTTTTTATTTTTTTTTTGACTCCGCTGCTGCCTGATTAATTACTTCCAGTTCCACATGGTATCTGGTGGTTGGGTAAGTCTGTAACTGTGGTGTTTGTATCTTTTAGGTTCTACTGTAGTTAGTTTATTCTCAAGAAAGCGTATTTTTATTTTTGTTTTATACGTAACCATTTGTTCCCATCTCCCACTGGTTTTTATTTGAATCTGTTTTCTTAAATTTTATTTTGTTTTATAATTGAACTTGGGTGCAGCGTGTAATACAGGAATGGTGGCCTAAGATAAAACTTGGTAAAGTGTTTGTATACTGTTCCTCTGGGAACAGAGGATCTGGGATTTCTGTGGGCAGTTGATGAGGAGCTGGATACCACAGGGGGACCCTTTTTAAAGGGACTTGGGGTGGAAGTGCATCTGTTGTCAACCTGTGAGACAAAGGGCTTGTCTATACTACACACTAAGTTGGCGCTGCTGCGATCAGTGCAGCCATTTCAATTTAGTGGGTCTGGTGAAGACGCAGTGAGTTGATGGGCGAGCACTCTCTTGTTGACTTCAGTACTCCACTTCCTTCTCCAGCCAATATAACATGGTGTAGACACCACATTAGGTCGATGTAAGCTGCAGCAGTGTAGACCAGGCCAAAGACAGGACTCGTGTAAACCAAAAGAGCTCGAGTGGGTAGCAAGCTTGTGGTGGTGGGGAGCTAACATCCAGCTAGCACAGGCAAGACTCTCTCATGGGGGAGGCAGATGGTAACAAGGTAACTTTCAGTCTTCAGCCCCAAGAAGTGTCACAAGACCCTCTTTCTGTAATTATAAGACTAGTATTACCATTTCTAGGCATTCAGGTGAAAGGTTAGATAAGTGATAAGCATATTGTGGAAGGTTCTCTTAGGAAAATCCTGCCTAATCTCTGCTGTCCTTTTTAACCTCCTGGAGTCTGGACATAATGCTGATACCATCCTTTTATTTGTCATTTTTTAGATATTGATAGCTTGTGTTTTTTGATCTAAAATAGACCAACATTGCTGAAGTCCTAAGTTTTAGGAAACAGAATTTACCTAGATGGAGTTTTTCTGTATTCACATTTATTCACCTCAGAACAATTAGGCCTCAAGCCTGCAATTTATAACACATGGACAGATCTCTGAATCTGCATGGAGAGCCCCTAGAAGTCAGTGGGGCTCTGCCCCAGTGCAAGTATTTACTTACACTTTTTTTGTAAATTGCAGGATTGGAGCCTAAGAACATAATCAAACAATGGTTTCTCCTTTGTGTCATAAGCAACCTATGAGCCAACTTCTTTTAAGTTCACACCCTTCTACTTAGCAGAGAAGCCATCTTTAAAGCTCCTACTGGAGGCCTGGGCCCTTGAATGTCATCTTCCCTCCCTTTGGGCAGGGAGTGTTAAGTATTCTGCCCTCTGGGGCCTAACAATGTTGACCCTTGTGTCATCTGAATGGGTCAATCTATAGCCATGTGAATTCTTCTAAAATCATGTTGACCTAGGATTTTATACCTAAAATTAACTCTCCACATGGCAGCATGGTTTTTATATCCACCCAATCAAAAATTCTGTACATTTTTAAAATTAAAATTACTTCACAATGCAGATCGCTCAGGTTTGATTTATTTTTTTTGTATTTAACTTTTTCAGGGCGGGATTAACACTTGATCTGTGAAAGTGAGAGAGAGCTCTCATACTGGAGAGTCAATCATTTAAGAGTGTCTTTGTAAATTTATTCTGTGTGAGTAGTTGCCATGCCAATAGGAACTATAGATAGAACAAATTAAAAAATCTTTCTAGAGGTACAAGAGTTGGTGAGATGTGACATGGGTATTTGAAGAGAGACCTAGATAAGAATCAGGGAACTACAGACTGGTTAATTTCAGTTCACCTCTATATTGTGAATGATTCTCAATCTGTTGGGGACAAAAAGAAAACAAGTATAGGCTAGTTAAAGATGGCCAGCAAGGCAGCCATCCTTCACAAACTTGACTTATTTTTTTCTTGAGGACATGGCAGTGGGAAAGTGTTTAGTCTGAAGCAGTTAATAAACTTACTTTTTGTTTAGATATGACTATCACTGTAGATTCTGAGCTCCCACCTGGACTTCAGGACCTAATGGGCGGGACTCACAAAAGCTCTGTGTTGTCCTAACTCATCTCCTGTTGAAGTAAATCAGAGTTTTAGCATCGACTTCAATGGGAGTTTAAATAGGTCAATTCTGAGTACTTTTTGAAAGTTTCATCCTACAGCTGTATATTGACATTGAGTTAAATCAGTTGTTTGTCCAAGAGGTTCTTAAATACAATGGAAGTGTTTAGGATCAATGCTGCATAGGAATCTGATAGTTCAATTTTCATTTGGTTTTGAAAACAGATTTCAAAACAGGGGCCAAAGAGTGATAAGTTAAGGAAAGTAAGGCCTGGTCTACACTTGGGGGGAAGATATGCAACTTCAGCTACGGGAATAGCGTAGCTGAAATCGACGTATCTTATTTCGACTTAACTCCCGTCCTCGTGGCGTGAGATCGACAGCTGCCGCTCCCCTGTCGACTCCGCTTCCGCCGCTCACCCTGGTGGAGTTCTGGAGTCGACAGGAGCGCGTTTGGGATCAATATATCGTGTCTAGATGAGACATGATGTATCAATCCCTGATAGATCGATCGCTGTCTGGCGGGTAGTCTGGACGTACCCTTCTCATCTAGTTTTGGGAGTTCAGCAATGCAGTTGGGACAAGTCTAACCTTTGAACTAAAGTTTTTCATGTTATACGGTGCGCTAGAAGACGTGAGTATTCAAGATCTGCATTTTTTCAGTTGATATGAAAATAGGAGGACTGATCCATACAAGGAGAAAGTGGGGAGGAATCTAGAGGACTTGGAGGGGAAAACCAAAGGGCCTAGATAAGTAGCTTATGAAATTTAAAATAAAAGGCGCAATTTAAAAGAGGAAAGTATAAAGCAATAATGATACTGACAACAGCAAAATAAATAAATTATTGTACAAAGTAATCTGGGGGGAGGAGAAAGTAAAACATCAATTCCCCCAGCCCCCCAGAAAATCTAAACTCATAGAATTTTAAAATACTGGCAAAGAGAGATGCTAGCAGGGGGGAGACTTACAGCAGCTGCTAAAAATCTTTGCTAAAATATGGCCTATTGCATATGATGAACATGGAGGAAAAATGCTAATTCTTTCTCACTGCAGCATTTATTACCTAACTCTCCTGCCTCCTCCACTCTTTGCGTCTTTTTGCAGGAACTTCAATTCTAGAAAGACTTCCAAAATCTTCCTCCAGGTTTTCTCAGAACTTGGACTGTCTATGATGTCTGTGATCTGGAATTGTAAACTTGTAGCACCTAGCAATAGTTGCTAAGTGGGACATGGTTTCTAGCCTCCTTTCTACATAGGCTGTTATTTAGATACAGAAGGTTTCCAAAGAACTTATGCACCCAGACCTTTAGCTTTTTGCTCCTCCTCTACTTTCCCCAGAAGCACTTGTGACGACTTTGATAAAAAACACATGCATGCACCAAAACCCAAAAGGATAGCAGTAAGAGGCTATAATTCTTGCAGTGACATGCTATCCTTCAGTCTAGTATACATGGCTGGGATTTTTAGTACTAAAAACATTTTGTACCCAGAATTTTTCAGGGTGCTGTAAAATCTATGACATGTATGCTTCCTGCCATATATCTGGACAGGCTTCTGTCAGAAAGACCTCAGCCAAGATAATCTTGGTGCTTCTGAAAAAGTGATGAATGGATGCTTGTCTGAGGCCTGGTCTACACTACACTGTTAAACCGATTTTAACAGCGTTAAATCGATTTAACGCTGCACCCATCCACACTACACTGCTCTTTATATCGATTTAAAGGGCTATTTAAATCGATTTCTGTACTCCTACAAAAAGAGAGGAGTAAAGCTAAAATCGATATTACTATATCGGATTAGGGTTAGTGTGGACGCAAATCGACGTTACTCATTATTTTACAGTAGCTACCCACAGTGCACCGCTCCAGAAATCAACGCTAGCCTCGGACCATGGACGCGCACCACCGAATTAATGTGCCTAGTGTGGACGCACACAATCGACTTTATAATACCTGTTTTATAAAATCGGTTTAAGCTAATTTGAATTTATCCTCTAGTGTAGACGTAGCCTGAGCTCAGGTGTTGACTACCAATGCTCTCAAGTTTAGAAATCAGAATGGGGTATTTTAGTGTAGTAAGTAAGGCCACATCTATAATCTTGTGTACAAAGCTACAGCTACCATTCAGCTAAGCTTTTTTTCTTTGCTCTGAATCATAAATCTCTTCTTGACATACATTTTCATGGTCCCTGCTTTGATCCCATTGGTTCTCTTTCTCATAGCTATGGCTTCTGCTAAACCACAGGATGAATCTGTCCCTGCAGCTTTTCATGTTTAATATTTAGATAAAGCAGTCCTCAGCCAGGCACACGGAGTCTTCCCTAAGGCAATGCAAGGGAAATGCAAGAAATTGAGGTCAATTTCTCTTCTATATCCTTTCTTAATGAGGGAGGAACTGGGCTTGGAAACAGCTAAATGTGGCCTGAACAGAGGATGCCATTTCTGCAAGACTGACTCTTCATGTTTTCTTACCAGCTTCAAATAGGTTTCTTAGAAGCCCTCTTCGTAGGCATGTTGGGAATGCACATTCAGCAGATACAGCTTTTGGTTTTAAGGTTTCATGAGCCACTGCTGATTGAATTTAATAATCTGTCTTTTCATTTTCTCCTAGTTCTTTACTTAAAACCTGTTGATCTTTACTGGTGCTGTTTAAATCTGAGAAAATGTATTTTTTTTTCAAAACTGTTTCAGTCTATTCAGATAATAATCTTTCAAAAGCTAAAGTTTCTGTAGAGAACAAATTGGATGTGTTCTCTTTTTTCCATGTTCAAATCTGAAGGGAGAAGGGTAGATGCAAGGTAGACTTTCTTTAAAAGCATAAAAGAGAAAAGTAAGATGCATGGCTGCTACAGCTGCATTTAACAATTTCCTTTTTTCCATATTTTTCAATTTATCAAAACCCTGACATTTTTCTCATTCTCGGGCAACATGGCAGCCACAGCGACATGCATCTGATGAAGTGGGTATTCACCCACGAAAGCTCATGCTCCAAAACGTCTGTTAGTTTATAAGGTGCCACAGGATTCTCTGCTGCTATGGCAGCCACAATCCTTTTGGCTATGGAGAACTGGACACCCTTTGGAGCTAGTCAGTACCACTTGATAATTGACTAGCGAGGCTGCTATTCAACAGTATGAAGGAGAAATTTGGTATAAGTAAAAAGATTTTATTAAAACTGAGTATATTTTGAGTCTCTAAGGTTGGTAACTGTTCTGCTATGTTTAAAACAGTGTTGGAATTTAAGGTTCCCTGAGCTCAAAAAAGCCTTGTCACCGTTGTTTGAATTCTAAAAAAATGTTCAGATACATACATGTTATGATTTGTCTTAGCCAGAAAGCTGATACATTCAGATTCTTTTCTTTAATAGACAAAAAGAACAAACGAGAGATCCTCTCAGGATTTATTCTAGTGAGATTTCTCAAAATTATCTTGTTTTTGCCTCCCCCATGCCTTTTTTCCTAAGAATGCATAATTTAAATGTACCAGAATATTTTTCAAGTATACTTAACAGTTCTGCCAACTTGCTATCTTGCTGACTTGACAGATGGGAGAGGAAGGGGAAGTCCCTATTGCTGAATCTCATCACTGCATAGCTCTGACACTGTTGAGTACCATAGGGACAAAAGCTGAGTCAGAGCAGAGAAGCAATCTGCGCTATAGGCAGGCATGGCCCAGTTCAGGATTTTAGACTGCATGATCAACCACAACTGGAGTTTGATATGTAACCTGTATTGTGCTTGGAGCGGTCAGGTTTGTCTATTCACTATATTTAACTGTTTATGAAGAGAGGATTTTAATTATTTTGTCAAAAAGAAAAAGCTCCAAACAACCTTCCCCTCCCCATTCCCCAAGAATCCTGTTAGAACCATCCATCTATAAAGCAAGGCTTATCTTTTAACCATAGAGTAATCCTTTGTAAATGGTAAATTGTTGTGTATTGCATATGCTTTCAGTATAACTGCTTGATATATAATTTTTTTAATTATTAAAGTACTGACTGTAAACTGTCCCTGCAGAGGCTTCAATTTTGAAGGTTTAACTTTGTTAATTGCAGGAAAGAATACAGCATGTAATGGCTAGCTCAAAGAGGGGAAATACAAAACAAATCCACTCCCCATCAGAAAAAAAAAAATTTTTAAATCAATCTTTCTTTAATTTACTATTCTAATATGATTCTAAACTTCCTTGACTATTTTGATAAAGGGAAGCGTTGCTCTCTTCTGTTTGTTTGTGATAGAAGTGCTTGTCATTACAAGATGAAGTTCAGATACACAGAACTATGCTTAAAGCACATAAGCTAAAATAAATGAACTCCCCCAGGAGACTGTCTAGTTTTTGATAGGGACAGCATGGAGCCTAATAGTGTTCTTATGGCAGAACTGAAGAGAAGCCATAGATTGAGTTTTAGAAGATAGGTTTGTTTATAAAGAGTACATTTTTTCATTATTTAAAATACTCCTATCCAGCTGTCCTAATATTTTCAGAGCAGTCTATATTTTACTTTGATTATGCCTAACAAACTTTATGCAAGCCACTGAAAATAGGACTCTAGGTAATGCACATATTTCACGATCATTCCTATATAATGTAGGGAAAATTGCTATTTGTTTGTATAAACCGGTAAGTTAACTTTCTAGATACCTTGCTGGTTCAAAAATAACTCCCAGGCTTCACTAGCCCCTTTCAACTCCTTTTCTAAACTATAAACAGTCTTGAACACCTTATTTATACTGATACTTTTTAACTAAGCAAATATATTGTTGCATGTTAATTAAATCCCTTTTTTTAACTGATACAGATTTGGGCAATAGCTGTCAACATCTCTGTTTCTGTGCTAATGTATTTTTGAAGTCAGATCTATTGAAAACTTTTCATATTTGCAATTAGCTTGATTAATTGCAGTTGAAAATGTAACTTTGTCGCTTGCTCTTCTACCTCTCCAATACTACCTTTTTTACTAGTTTTATTTATTTGTTTAAGAAGCTGCATCATAGCTGGGCTTTTTGCCAGGACACTGAGTTTTCTCAGGAGATTGTCCTTCATATTGTGGGGAATTTCAAGGAAGGGGAAACCTTCAAGCCTTATGGTTTCAAAGAGACTTGAGCAAAAAACTAATGTTTACATTATGGAGTAATGGACTCTAGGTGCTCAGAGTAACAAGAAATGACAAATGTTTCTGTTGAGGTAAAATATACACCTAAATGGGCTTCTTTTCTCTTTGGTTCTCATTATATTCCCTGCAGTGTCTCATTACATTTCTGAATCTGTTTTGATTTCTAATCTAGTTTGCTCAGAGGTGGCAAGAAATTACTTGATTTAGAGTTCAGCATGAAACACAGATCAAAGCTGACAACTGCTACCTGTATTCCAGAAATCAAGACGACTAAAGAAAAGGGATGGGATGGGATTGTCCCCCATGGTTTATTTAAACATTCTGACTAAGTCATAGGTTGATATTAACATGTACAAACTGTGTGGGAATGAGTTTTTATGTCAACAGAGAAAAGTAAGCAGAATAAAGCAAGCAGGGATTCACATAGCTGACATAAAGCTAGAATCAGATTAAGATTAATTTATTGCCCTATTTTACAATATTTTTCTAAAGCAAATTAGGCCTCTCTTTTTTGAAATTTGAAGTAAGATGCTTCTAGTAATTAAGCATAACTAATATATTAATTTTAGTTGAGAAATACTGCTGAAATGCCTTGTGTTGCTAACTTTATTTAAAAAAAAATGTGGAGGAATGCTGCATAGCTTTTCCCATAAGTAAAATTAAAATCCCTTTGTCAGTGGTGCACTTGTTTAATATCTTTTCTCTGGGCCTTCATGTTTCTTTATGGGTAAATAGTCTTTTCCTGTGGATTTGGATGGTCCCTACTACAGCTAACGCTATACAGTATGTGTGGCTGATACTTGGGACCACCCACCACTAGGCAGGGACCTACACCCCCTGTACATTGTAGAACCAAACTCTGCTCAAGCTCCCTACTTCATAGTGTTTAAGGAGGGTGCAGGTGGGAAAGGAGATGGATGAGGGCAGAGTTAGTCTGCTGGAGCTGTGACTGCATGTATCTACCAGCTATTCCTCCCACACCCTGTGAATGGGGAGCACAACACTAGTTTGAGCTACTGTAGCCTCCATGAACAGTTCTGCAGTTTAGTGTGATTCCATTGCCCTTGAACTCCAGAGCAGTTCCTAATTACATGAGCTGTGTGGGCTGTAGGTTTGCACCCTCTGGGGAAAAATATTTTTGTTCTGAATAGTCAATATATTTTCGAGAGAAAAAGAAGCTTGTTAGGTTAGTAGTAAGTATATGCAATTACTTATTAATGTAATGGAAAAGACATCTGACCCCTGAAGGCCCCTTTTTCTATTACAACACCTAGAGGGTTTTTTTACAAGGCAGGAAAATACACTAATATGAGAAAGGCAAAGGATATTTTCTGCTCTGTACTGGGTGTCTTAAGATTTTAAGAACAAGCATTATGTTCTTATCAAAAATGAAAGTTAGTGTAAGTGGGAACTACTGGGTCTTATATGGAGCTGTAATTGTTTTCTTTTGTTAGGTTGTGTATTCTGACTACATACTGTGTGTGTGTATTAAAAAGTTATTTTAAATTATGTAATGTTTGACATTAAGATGTAAACCTATAGGGAGAAATCCTTTGCTGATATAAATCTATGTTGTTCCTCTGACTTCAGTGGGTTAGGGTTTTCACTGCAAGCCCTGTGGGGGGATGATGACAGTGTGTTTCACAGGGTGCCACTTATATCTTCATTTGAAAGCTGTCACATCTCATTTTTAATTTAACGTAAGATTATGCCAAAACAAATTAAGCATTTTTTCTTTCACTTTTTTCTTCTTTATTGGGCCACATTTTGGCTTCTCCCCCACCCTTTCTTAAAATCACCTCATTTCTCACTGTGTGCTGAGATCTCCTGCTGCTCCTTTCTTGCATCACGTCTGACTACATCCATCTCCAGGGAGATGGGTAGTTTCAACAGTGGGAGATGCACAGACTGCTTAAAACTTCCACATGATTGCAAAATTTAAGGATTAGTTAAGGGGGGCGGGTAGCAGATGGGAAGCTTCTATCATGTGGGAGATTTGTCTTGTAGAAACAGATTTACATGCAAGCTTGTTTGTGTTTGTATACATCTCCAAATTGTTCCATCAGTATAATAGATTGTTAATCCCAATGTTAACAGATTCCAGTCTTTATGACAAGACTAATAATTCCCAATCTGTTTTTTAAAATTCACAATGAACTGTGAATGTTACAAGGAATCGGTGTACATAGACTTGAAGTATCAGAAACAAACTTCAGTAAAGTGAAGTGTAACCTAAAGAAGCTTTCTTTCTCTTTTGGCAAATGTATGGAAAATAACACAAACTGTACTGTTACTCAGCAAGCTAACTTGGTCCTTTCTTTAACATGGAGGCAGAGGAATTGTTCCTCTGTAGTTTTTTTTGTTTGTTTGTTTTAATGGAGCTTTGTGGATACATAATTTCTTCAGCCTTTTAAGATGCATATGTACCTTTTTGAAGGTGATTCTATCCACTTTCTGGCAAAGAAACTGCACAGACTAAGTATTTGTGAGTTGATCAATACCTTTTCTATAATTGATCACGGGGGTTGTTTTTGAATAAAGTAAGGATCTCATTTTCCTCCTTCCCTTTACAAACATTCAAGAGACCATGAATTGAATCCCATAGCAGTGAAGAAGACAGCCCCCTCTAGGCCATGAGTCTCCTGATATAACAGCTTTTATTAATTTATTGACGAGCAGAGCTTCTGAATGTTTCCATCAAGAATGGAATTCTTCACTGTAGCTAATCACATGGTTTCATTGTAAAGAATAGGCCTGACTATTTAAATGGGTGGAGTTAGAGATCTTTCTAGTACTGTATATGCAGAAGTAGGTATATAAAGGAGGCTTGTTATGCTTATATTATAGGTTGGACTAATGCATAGAGTGATGTAGTTTTTAGTGTAAAACAGATTGACAGTATACTAGTTCTGTTCATTGTCCTGGTTTTTCTTTATATGAAAAGTACTGCAGTTCCCTCTGCTTCCAAATATTGTAAAGTAATTTTGGGGAAAGAGAATGAAAACAGTGCTACAACCTAGCTATCACATTGCATACAAGCTTCAGAATGTAGAAATGCTGCAGAGATTGCTGCACTGCAGGGATACTCTTCTTTAGGAGAGTCTGTTAACATTAAAAAAGCTTTACCAAATTAATCATTTCTCAGTTAATCTGAAGGATAACAAAATAACAAGGGTGGCTAAATTCCTTTTGGGAGTGACTGCAGGTTGATGGCTATTTGGCAATTTTTACATTTTGCATTGGATATTTTCATACAGTATTCATATGTTTGCATTCTACCTCCTTTCTCTTGCCCAGGAAATCTTTGCATAATGCATTTTCATCTTTCATTAGTTGTGCAGTGATTTTTTTATATTGTATTTTGTTTTAGAATTTTTAAAAAAAGATATAAAATTTTTCATTAAAGGAAACAGTAGATGGTTGAATTCCCTGTCAATGGATGTACCTGTTACAAAAGTATTATTTGATGTTTGTAAATATTGGAAAATAACTTGGCAGCAGTAAGCAGTTCAAAAAAACAGCGATAGCCTGCAAATACAAGTAGACTTAATTTATATATGTTAAATATACTTTATTAATACAGTTTCCTGTTTAAAATAGACAGTCTGTCCTGGCCGGCTTCCTAAGTGTACGTTTATCCATCTCTGCACTGGCTGCTATTAGAGAAGCACCTTCAGCACAAACTATTTGGAAGCATGGAACTTACTTTTGACTACGTCACAGGTCATTGAAAAAGCTTCTGGTTTTACAGCCTGCCACAGACTGGTGCAGACAACTTCCTTTCTCCTTTTTGTCTCTCTTTATCTGGCTATTTACTTACATGACATGTCTGACCTCTGTTGGCACGAAGAGTTGAAATTTCCAGGTGGATTCAGAATTTGGGTTTACTACATGTTGTGACAAACACATTTTAATAAGGATGCCGTTCGGTAATAGACTTTTATGTTTTTGTGGCCTTTGTTTTTGTTTGCAATACTCTGTAAGGACAAAAACTGACAGAAGCTTCTCTTTCTCCATCCTTTATGTAGAGAGTTAGAATGGCTGTGTTTTAGCATAATGTATGGTTTTAATTTAATCTTTGCGTACCACATTAACTTGTAACGGAGAGCCAACATGGGGAGCACAAAATGTGAGATGCATCATAATTTTAGTCTTTTGTATGTATGGAGTTCTTTAAATTCTCTTAATGTGTAATCTGGAAACTTTCCTATTGCATTGTACATTGATGGTAGAAAAATTGTCTTACAAATGTAACCCTGTCTCTCTTAGTGTTTTTAACAGCTATATTTTATGCCTACAGTTTTATACCTCAGTGTTTTGAGTACAGCACAATTCATAGATTCCAAGGCCAGAAGGGACTGTTGTGTTAATCTAGGACTCAATAATTCCTAGAGCATATCTTTTAGGAAAAACACTTAGTCTTGATTTAAAGTAATAAGGTTTACAGCATAGATTAAAAACAAGCTTTAATAGGCTGGATTTGTGTGGGGGCAGTGGTGGGTCTAGGTGTTAGTTTCATAATGTCTGAGACAACAAGAAAGCTAAGGGAATAAGACTGTTTTCACCATTTGGCTTTTTGTGGAATGTTTAGATTTGAAATGGAAAATTTTTCTATAAAATCTGTTATGTAGTTTGTTGTTCTGAAAGCTGTCTCTTTAGGAGCCAGGCAGTCTTTTGAAGGTGGAATCTAAAAAGCTGAAATAATGGCTCAAAGAATAGCAATCAAAGATGGCCTCATAGTTAGGGTGTTACCTTGGACTTGAGACACAGGTTCTGTTCCCTGCTCCATCAGACTTTGTGACCTCATACAAGTCACTAAGGCCTGGTCTATATGCTGGTTTAACTAAATTGTTGCAGCTTCGCATGTTTAATTTTACAAGTGCAATTTATTTGTGTATACAAACCTTTAATGTCTGTGTGGTATGTCAATTTCCTATTATTACTAGGTCAAAGATGCTGCCTTGTTTTCCTCTTTTGGGTAAGGAGTTACAGTGAGGTACAGTCTACTTCTGGCAGTTCAGCCAGTTGGGAGACATCTGGGCTTTGCCGCTGGTTCAGTGTAAATTATTGTGGCAAGGCATAGCCTCAAACTATGATGAGATTGGCAGGCACAGAAACGGTGCTTGTACTGCTGGCATCACTTGCTATTTAGTCTGAAGATGGTTTTGCCTGTGGTTAATGAAGTGGAGTTACTCTCTGAAGGCCAGGTGTTATGCTGTAGATTACTTCTGATTAGTACGTCTGCAAACTTGTCTCAGGTGTGTAACAAAGCGTGTACTGTAATGGGCTCTGATTAGAGTATACTGAGAGACGGAACGTAATGGATAGCGTGGCCCTATCTCTCAAAGACCTGGTCATTTCAAGTAGGGAAGCAGAGAGCCTGTCTATCTCCTTCATACCTTCTTGGCAGCCATTTCACCTAGGAGCATTAATAAGTCTTCTTTTTCAGCACTTATAGGAAGTGGAGTGGGGCATGGAAGAGCTGTGTGGGAGAGTGTGGATCCTCTAGCTGTCCCTCTGGCACTGGAAGAGAGCTGGCAAGGCAGTGACTGGCAGCCCCTCTAGGCAAATTGTTCTTTCTTATTTCTGTTGAGCCACTGGGAAAGCTTTTTTTTAACTCCTCCTCTGAGGGTTTGATCCCTTTTCCTTCTCCCCTTCCAAGTCTTATTGCTGGAAACCTCTCTTTTGTCACTGAGAATCCTCATCATGCAGAGATGTTACCTGTTGGTAACAAGCACAGCCTTTATTACTGCAGAAGGAATGTAACCAACTTTAAGCTCACATCTGACAAATGTTGCTGTTGATATGCCACCAGTCCTGCAGATGTTTCCTTTCTTTCCAATTTGAAGAGGATGTAGCTGTTAAAGAATGGAGGCCTCTGTTAATTAAGCTATAATAAAACACGGAAGCCCTTAATTTCTTTTTGTTTTGAATTTTTTCTGACCAGAATTAGATGGAATTTTAATATTTTTAGTACTGTGGTCTGGCATTGTTCTGTAAAGGAACACATTAATGGCAAGACATAAACAGAACTGCAAAAGATATTTTGTTGGGGAGGATAGGTCCGTCAATGGCAGTTGCCAAGAGTGGTCAGGGGTGCAACTCCATGCTCTGGGTGTCTCATAGAAGATGGTGAAGGCAGGAATAATAAATCATTCCCATTCGCAGTGGAAAACTTACTAGCATGCAAGTGCCTTTTTTACCTAAGCACTGCCGTAGTGTTCTCCTTCTGAAATTTCATGGAAGAAACTGGGAACAGAGGGAGTGTTCATGGTTTGGATATTATTGCATTGTTCCTTTTCGTGACTTGTTAATTTTTTTGTACACTGCAGTTAATGAGTTGGCAAGTTAATGATCAAACCTTTGTAATAGTGGGAGGCTGTCTTTGACTCATTTTGCTATTCCAACATCAATATTTCTGGGTGGCTGCTTGTTACAGTGCAACAGGGAATGAGTTTCTATGCTCTGGATATATTAGAGCCGAGCAGTGTAGCCCAGGTAGAAGTAGCTAGTTGCCACCTCTGATCTTAGTTACACATCTGATTTTTGGGTCCAGAACAAGGAAGAGGGCAAATCTTTCCAATTCTTCTGTCATTTAAAATATCTTGCTAATGAGGTTAGAGATTGAGCTGCCTATGAAGGAACAACAATGTAAATAAGGTGATGTTAGTCTGCAGGTTTTATGCTTTTGAGCATGCTCAGTGTGAGCTAGATGTTTCCAGAAGCCTGAATGGAGATAGACTAGGGAGCATGCTCCTACAGCTGATAAAAATACTGCCTTCTCTGTAAACGCACCCGACTCCAGAGTGCTCTTTAAACATTTATAATTAGGCTCACCAGAATTTGATTTTTATTTTTTTTTATAATTTTGATAGATATTCATGTTTGTTAGAATTCTAAAAAAGCTTACAATCTTTTTAATTTTCACAGTTGTGGGAATTTATGAAAAGATCTGACAACAGGGGTGAGACAGTAACTATTTAATGACGCTGAGATTCAAAAAGTTTAGCTTTATAACAGTTAAATTGTCAACATCACATATTAAAATATACAGTGTTAATATCCTTAAATCAAACTAAGTTCTCAAGCATTGTTTTTCTTTGCCATCTATATATTTTGATTATCATCAATGGAAATATTTTTTTCACTGGTTTCATGAGTGTAGTGAACTTGACATTTGCTGATTAAAAAGCTAATCTTTCCAAACCTATTTATAATCTTTACCTTAATACAAATGACCAGTAACAAAGTGCTTAGAGGGGAGACATTTAGGAAAACACTCTCAGTAAACTACTGTCAGGGATGTCTTTATTGCAGAGTTAACCAAGATTATTATTTGGATGTTGCCCCTAATTAGGCTTATGTCCACACCCAAAACATCTCATTTGAGTTTTGGTGGTGATTTCAACCCAATCTAGCTAGCTGTTTGGGGATTAGCTAAAGCCTAAGTGCTGCTTTCACTTGTGCTGGTAACCCACCCACTTCGCAGTGGGGGCATAAGCAAAACAATTTAAATATTTAGTCTTTCAATGCTTGCCCACTATTTCCCCGTGTGTGCCCAGAAGGAGAGACACGATCTCCCACAATTTACTGGGAAAGAATCAGAGTGGCTCAACTTTCTGCAGGGCTAAGAACCATGTGACTTGCCTTTAGAAATCCTAGCAACACTCTTGGGTGAAAACCAGTAAGGAGTCTTGTGGCACCTTAAAGACTAACAAATTTTAGAGCATAAACTTTCGTGGGCTATGATGCACTTCTTCATGTGTGGAGTGAAAATTACAGTAAGCAGGCATAAATATACAGCACAAGAAAAGATGGGAGTTGCCTTACCAAGTGGGAGGTCAGTGATTCAATCAGGAGAATGTCCCATTTCTAACAGTTAACAAGGTGTGAATGTCAGAGTAAAAACACTTATTTTTTGTAGTGCTAATGAGGCCATTCCATCAGGGTGGATGGCCTATAGTTAACAGTTGATGGGAGATTACTTCTTGTAGTGACTCAGCCATTCTCAGTCTTTATTCAGGCCTAATTTGATGGTGTCAAGTTGGCAAATGAATTTCAGCTCTGCAGTTTCTCTTTGAAGTCTGTTTTTGAAGTTTTTTTGTTGCAAAATTGCCACCTTCAAGTCTGTCACTGAGTGGTTAGAGAGGTTGAAGTGTTCTCCCACTGGTTTTTGAATGTTATAATTCTTGACATCTGCTTTGCGTCCATTGATTCTTTTGCGTAGAGACTGTACATTGGCCAAACCAGACATGGCAGAGGTTGCATTGCTGGCAAATGATGGTATATATCACATTAGTGGATGTGCAAGTGAATGAGCCCCTTATGGTATGGTTGGTGTGGTTAGGTCCTGTGATGGTGTCACTTGAGTAGATATGTGGACAGAGTTGGCAACAGGGTTTGTTGCAAGGGATGGTTCCTGGGTTGGTGTTTCTGTTGTGTGGTGTGTGGTTGCTGGTGAGTATTTGCCTCAGGTTGGGGGGCTGTCTGTAAGTGAGAACTGATCTGCCTCCCAAGGTTTGTGAGACCAAGGGATCGTCTTCCAAGATAGGTTGTAGATCCTTGATGTGCTGGAGAGGCTTTATGTGGGGGCTGTAGGTGATGGCCAGTGGCGTTCTGTTACTTACTTTGTTGGACCTGTCCTGTAATGAGTGAAGCACCAGTGAGGAGACAGTAACTCAAGAATAGCTTTACTTCTTCCACCCAAGCTAAGCTAACCCAGATGGACTGCATTGAAGACATAATTAAGGCTATTGCTGTCAGTAATAAACTCTATTAAATGGAGGGAGGGATGGCTCAGTGGTTTGAACATTGGCTGGCTAAACCCAGGGTTGTGAGTTCAGTCCTTGAGGGGGCAACCTAGGGATCTGGGGCAAAATCAGTACTTGGTTCTGCTAGTGAAGGCAGGAGGCTGGACTTGGTGACTTTTCAAGGTCCCTTCCAGTTCTATGAGAGAGGTATATCTCCATTATTTAAAAAAAAAAAAAAAGTTTCAACTTACTTTTGGGGAAGATTTTGAAAGGCCCAAAAGGCACTTTGAGCTCAGCTCCCATAGAAGGTAAATGGAAGTTGGGCACCTAACTCCTGTTTGTGCCTTTTTAAAATCTTCCCGTGTATGTATGTAATAGACCAGACATGCACATAAAGAATAGGGAATATAACTTCAGATTTTCTGGTATTTGCATGTACCTTCATTCAGAGAATTAATTTACTGTGTAAGGAGGGTAGTCCCCTGTAACATTTTACTGTTTATTACATAAAGCAAAATGCAGTCAGGGTTGTGACCTGCCCGTCACAGATTATGCTACAATTTGTTGACTTGACTCGGTAGACCCACAACCCAAGTGACTCCCTCAAACCTCAGTGGGGGTCAGAAAATTTACCACAAATGACTGAAGATGTATCCATGGTATTTAAACTTTCATACCAGCAGATGTATACTTGACTTGCAGGGTTGTTCTGAGGATTCACTGGTTAACGTTCATCCTTGAATGTAAAATATGTTGGATATAGATTTGTGGATCTAGATTTGTTGGATTTGTGGATATAGATTTGTTGGATATAGATTTGTGGATCTATCTGTTTAGTGGTGGTCAGTTGACCAGACAGCGTTAGTGTTCTATATAAAGAGAGAGAGAGTGTGTGTGTGTATTGTGAGTATGGGAAGGAAGCCAACTGGAAGATTTCTCTGGATTTAGGATTTTTTGTTGCAGTTATCCGTGCCTTTGTCACCTCTAGGCTGGACTATTTTTTATTGCATAGGGCTACCTGTATGACGCACACAGAAGCTTAAAGATAACCTGCTAATGATTTGTAAAATATTGACTTGCTTTTGTGCACTTTATTTGGTCCACTTTGTTGTTTGAAGATGGTCTGAAAAGTTGTATATTTTGTCTTATGTGAAATATTTTATTTAAAAACATCAAGAATGCATACTAATCTTATTTAGTTCAGTTGGGCAGCTTGTTGGAAGGCTTTCAGGATGCTAACATACTGTTAAATTAAGTTCAAGGGTCTATCCTGCAGTCTGTGGATATCTTCACCAGTCAGAAAACTGTTTATTATTAAATTCAATATTCAAGGCAAAGCATTTGCTGTAAACTTCAGCATCTTGTGTGTATTATGGTAACTACACAGAACAGGAAATGGTGTTTTCAGATTTGGAAAAAACCTCCTTTCCCTCAGGACTTCTAGAAATGTCTCTAGAACTCTTTTTAGGGAAAGAGTACTTAAACTTGGGTTGTTCAGCTCCTGTCTAATTTTGATGGTTCAGTTTCTGACTGTGATCTGATAATCCATAGAGATTCAAGGATTTATCTTCTGTTTAAAATGAAACTGAGACACACACACACACACACACACACACACACACACACACACACACACACACACACACACACACACACACACACACACACAGCTTTTACTAAGATGTATGTTACAAAATAGTCTAGTTTGTCAGAACTTAGGTTTAGTGAATTTAAATTATTCATTATGTAACTACATTTTTCATGCTGATGAAATGCAAATGAAGCTTCTTTAGAGAGAAGTCACCTTTAGGAAGTGATGTGTATTCTTCTACTTGACTGTCATATTCAGTTCACAAGTAAAAATGTGTAGGAGCTCTGCCCTCAGTAAGTCATTCTTGTCTATAGAAATCAACATCTCTTTCCTGTGCATATTTTTTTTTCTTGTACATAATACAGCTTCATTTTATATTGGAAAGCTGCTGCTTTTCCTTCCAAAAAGCTTTTCCTAAAGAGGGAGGTAATAGGATGGGATGGATAGGATGTAATTTTGGGGAACACCAAGGGTGTTTTGTCTGGATGGTTCATGGGTGTGTTTAACTTGTAACTAATTGATTCTTCTCTGGTCACAGCAGTGGCTGAAAATTGCTGCCATCTGATGGCTGTTCATGAGGTGACATGAAACAAATTGTGTTGTAATATGAGTGATTATTTTATATATATAAAAAATGTGTGACATGAGTCATTGTAATTAATACTTTCAGACCCATTGTTGGCAGTCTCAAAGAGTTAAAGATTGAAGATGGAGAATTAACTTTGTACATGCTCTGTGAATAAATGTCAGTCTAACATCTTTCATAGACTTTAAAGTCAGAAGGGACCACCATGATCATCTAGTCTGACCTCCTGCACATTGCAGGCCATAGTACCTCACCCACTCCTGAAATGGACCCCTAAACTCTGGCTGAGTTGCTGAAGTCCTCAGATCATGGTTTAAAGACTTCTTAAGTTACACAGAATTCACCATTTACACTTGTTTAAACCTGCAAGTGATCCATGCCTCATGCTGCAGAGGAAGGTGAAAACTCCCCAGGATCTTTGCCAATCTGACCTGGGGGAAAATTCCTTCCTGACCTCAAGTATGGCAGTCAGACCCTGAGCATGTGGGCAAGACCTACCAGGCAGATACCTGGGAGAAAATCTCTGTAGTAACTGAGAATCCTCCCCATTTAATGTCTGGTCTTCAGCAGTTCGGGATTTTTGTTACTGGCAGTTGCCAGTGGGCCACATGCCATTATAGGCAATCTCATCAGTGCTAATTTTGACATAAATTTAAGTTAATTCCCTTACAGTGTTAACTTTTAACTCAGTGATCATCAAAAGCTTGTCTCTCTCACCAACAGAAATTAAGCCAATAAAAGATACTACTTCACCCACTTTGTCTCTTAACTCCAGGGACATTCTAATCTCAGGTCAGTCAAATTGCCATGTTACAACGCTACTTCAGGTCTTGTAGGTTTTTTATCGACCAGGTTTCAGTTTCAGGAGAATTTAACTTCAATGATCACGAGTAATTCATTTTGAAATTTCTATTTGATTAACTAGGCCATTGCTATCTACTTAAATTAACGGTGTGTGTAACACTTGTAATAAACGGTATTACTTTAAACATTTAAAAAACATTGGCGTATACATGACACATCTAAATATTTATCTTACACTTAAATGTGTAACATTCACATCTAATGTGATTTTTTTTATCTTATTTCTATCACTTGTCTTGCCCAAAACTTTTTTCAAATGTAGCACCTATTCTGTACAAAATTGACCGTTATCTCTACACTACTACATGGGAATTAAATAACTGAAACCCTGCACTTCAGCTTGAAAAATTTAGTAATGAAAAGTTTTTTTCTATGTTCTGAGGCCAGTGGTTCAAGTACTGTCCTGTTTGCTCAGTTAATGGGATCAGACTGGCTCTGTCCTTCCTGGATTGGTTCTCTGTTTTCTCATGAGCATGTAAGAGACTTTTTGAGAGGATACACTCTTACATACAAGGCAGTCTGAGGGTTACAGTTTAAAACATCTATCAACATTGTTTATAAGATCCAATTTATTGAACTGAGGGGAAAAAAATCACACACATACAGAAACTGCATAGTAAGGTAGTGATGTGAAGTGCTTAAATAGCTAACTTGATAGCTGTGTTAAAAGGTTGAATAACTTAACTAAACCTAAGTATATAAATTTCTTGGCCTGTCTGATCACCTAATCTCCCTCTCCTGGATTGCCCATTTCCACCACACCAAGCACAGGTTTCCTATTCTCACTTTCAATGTCCTCCATTTAGGCTTCAGGTTGCCAGGATAACTTCTTATCATGACATTTACCACACTCTTTCACTCTGCTGGTGACGTTGACCTTGATCAACCACTTGTTCACTTTTTTCCAACAAGCATCTCTCACATTCTGCCATGACTCCCTTTGTGCTTGGGAAGAGAGCATCTCACTAAAATTCATAAATGACCACCTGAGTCTCTCTTAAATTCTCCTTAAAACCTACGTTTTCTGTGATGCTACTGTCAGAATAATAAATACTGTACAAATAATATACAAATAACTTCAACATGTGCTTGGGGCTTTTATGGGATTCTCCCTTTGGCATCAATCCAATTCCACCTGACTTCTGTGGGCATTGGATTATGCCCACATTATGCAAGATTTTCTGTTTCATTCCCCACAATCAATTTAGCCACAGATGAAGAGTGATGTGAGTACTACTTTCATTCATGACTCTTGGGGAAGTAGCCCATGCAGAAACCTTCTTTCCCTGGATAGTTGCCTTTCTTCTCTCAGATTCAAATTTAATTCTAATCTCTCTAATCCTTTATAGATTTAAAAAAATTGTAGAGAAAAGTATTATATTGGAGACCTAGCCCACTTTTAATCTAAAAGGTAAATCTTTAATATTTTTCTTTGAGTGCTTGCTCATGTAGATTCCATTCCAGGTGCGTGTACGCCCACATGTGCAATTGTTGGAGATTTTGCCTTAAGGGTATTTGTAGGGTTGGCAGTGGCACCCCTTCAAGTGCCATGCTCATGCGCCGCTATATCAGCACCACCGACCCTACATCTTCTCAGTTCCTTCTTATCACTCATGGTGGTTAGTCAGAGCACTTTTCCTTGCATTGCAAGGGCTAGTGGTTTTTTGCCTACTGACTTAGAGCCTTGTAAATAGTTTGTGTATAGTACAGTAACTTCTTGCTTAATGTTGTAGTTATGTTCCTGAAAAATGCGAATTTAAGTGAAATGATGTTAAGTGAATCCAATTTCCCCATAAGAATTAATGTAAATATGGGGGGGGGAGGAGGTTCCAGGGAATTTTTTTCACCAGACAAGACTTTTTATTTATTTTTTATTTACACACTCACTCACACTCTCTCTCACACACACTTTTAAACAAACAATTTAATACTGTACACAGCAATGATGATTGTGAAGCTTGGTTGAGGTGGTGAAGTAAGAGGGTGGGATATTTCCCAGGAATGCTTTGCTGCTAAATGATGAACTAGCACTTGGTTGAGCCCTCAAGGGTTAACGCATTGTTAATGTAGCCTCACACTCTACAAGACAGCACAAATGGAGGTAGCATGGCAGGCAGACACACACCGTGTGTGTGAGAGATGCACATTGCCCCTTTAAGTATGCTGACCCCTCTCAAGTAATTGCCCTTTTAAGTAGATCAGCAAGTTGAGACAGCAGCTGCTGCCAGCATGCTCCCTCATCCTGACCCCTGTCATTCTCTCTCCCCCGCCCCTCCTGTGGAGATGGAGTAAGCGGGGAGCGGGAGAGAGGGGGGCATCCTGACATTAGTGCCCCCTCCCCCCCTACAACAAGCAGGAGGCTCCCGGGAGCAGCACCAAGACAGAGGGCAGGAGTGGCACATGGCAGTGAGGGGAGGGACAGCTGGAAACTGATAGCCTGCTGTGTGACTGCCACACAGGGAACTTAGGGGAGCTGATTGTGGGGAGAGGGGGTTTGGTCCATCCTGGTTCCAAGACCCCACCAGCTCACTCCAATGGACTGCTCTTCCTGCAAGCAATGGGCAAAGCAGGCAGGTGCCAAACAGTTATAAGGGAGCATTGCACAACTTTAAACGAGCATGTTCTCTAATTGATCAGCAATGTAACAACATTAACCAGGATGACTTCATGTGAGGAGTTACTGTATTTAGTGTTAAATGTAGTTAATAGTTAGCAGCTAGGCTTCCAGCGGGGACTTCGTCTCTGGCGAGGCATGCCCTGGTCTCCTGTGTTTAAGTTCTGCGCGTACTGCAATAGGCCTATGCCTAGACGTGACCCCCATAGCAGCTGCCTCAAGTTCTTAGGGGAGTTGCACATTAGGGACAACTGCTGAATTTGTAAAAACTTCCAGCCCTGCACACAAAAGAAACGGGATATTCGACTATGGGTTTTCCTCATGGAATCCGCCCTGCATCCACCCTATGTGCAGCCCTGCTAGGACTCACCAAGTATCTTGGCTGCAGTGTGCCCCTGGACTTGGGCTCCGCCTAGCACCATTTCCCGTCGCCAGTGCCCAAAAAGAAGACCCAAAAGCATGGATCTCTGGCACTGGGCAAAACAGGCCATGGGTCATTAGCAAGGGACCCCCTTTGGGCCGCCCAGCCACTCCGTAGCTGTGCACTCATACCTCCCAGTCGGACCTTTAGCCCTGTGAAAGGTCCACCACTAACTCCTGGGAGTGGCATGGGACCAAAAAGCCTGATGACACTGACGCCTTCAGAGGCTTCCTATGCCAAGAGAGCACAGGCCTCTGTCCTCACCACCAATCCAGCATGTGCCTCAGGAACCAGCAAAGGCTCCTCACGAGGGCAAGCCAACGCCTAAAACCCCTTGGGGCCAGTGGAGCGCCGCCGATCCCCTGAGATGAAGAAGCACTCTATCTCTGCTGCGGATCGCTCAGAGCAAGATGCAGGTCTCCGCATTACCAACACTGCTCACCTTCTGGCTGGTTGTCATCTCAGAGCAGGTTCCATTCGCCTGCCTTGTGGAAGTGCTCCCTGTCATGTCCCTGGTCCCCCTCCCTCCCTAGCATCGATCAGGCTCTGGGCACCGATCTCCGACTGTGATGGTCAGCAAACAAACCCAGCCATTCACAGCCCCACTGTGGTCACCAGAAGGGGATTCCTCCAGCACGGAAGCCCAGTTCAGTCCTTCACCTAGACTGTACTGGTGCAAATGGACACCAGAGGCCATGGAGACATCTGTGGCACTGACTTGGTAGCACGGCTAGTGGCCAGCACAGTGTTCTCATTGGCATGTATAGGGAACATTGGTTATGGCAATGCCCCCTTCACATTACCCATTGACTGCCGCCTCATAGTGACAGCTGGCGGCACCAATGGAACCGGGCTCAGTGCATGAGGCACACTCAATGGTAGAGTTAGAGGGAATTGCGTCCACCCCTGAGCCTCCTTCCCCTGTGGGGAAAGATGCCCCGGAGCCTCCCCAAGCTGTGCAGTCATCATCTTCGTCCCCAGACGAGGCGGTTGTGGGACCCTCGAGTGTCAGCCTGCCGGACCATTTAAAAAAACACCAGGCCCTGCTGCATTGGGTGGCTGAGAACTTAGGCCTGGAGGTGGAGGAAATGGCTGAGCAAGCAGACACCTTGTTTGTTGTCTTCTTGGCTTCTACCCTAAACTGTGTTGCACTACCGATGCATGACAGTGTCCTTAAGATTGCCAAGGGTCTCTGGCAAACTCCTTCCTCCATTTCTCCCTCCTCAAAAAAGGCCAAGGGATACAAATACTTTGTCCTAGCCAAGGGATTTGAATACCTGTACACCCACCCTCCCCGGGCTCGCTAGTGGTCTTTGTGACTAATGAAAGAGACAAACAATGGCATACCAGCTCAAACCCCCAAAATAGAGGCCAAACGGTTGGATCTGTTTGGAAGAAAAATTTATTCGTCAGCTGGTTTGCAGTTCCAGGTGGTAAAACCACAACTGATGGGACTTCTTCCATAAGTTCACAGAGTTTGGCCCAGGAATTTGGCTCTGCGGCTGCCAGATGATCCCTCCAGATGACATGAAATGCGGCGGACTTGGCAGCCAGGGTGGTTGCGTTAGCAGTGGTAATGAGGTGCAGTTCCTGGCTTCAGACCACAGATCTCTCCCAAGAAATGCAGACCTCAATCCAGAACCTCCCATTCAATCGGAGCGGTCGCTTTTCTGACCAGATGGGTGTGAGGATGCATGGGCTTAAAGGACACCAAGGTCACCCTTCATTTGCTGGGCCTGCATACAGCCTATGAGAAAGCAGTTCCAGCCACCCCTGCTGGCTAGGTCTTGGCAGTCTTGTCCGGGATCTGCAAGGAGGAGGAACAGACGCTAGTTTCAATTGACGTTGCCCTTCCTCCACCCCTTTAGCCCTGCAATCCACTCTGGCAAAACATCCTGGGGGCCAGAAGCGCTCTTTTTGAGGGTGTGGCCGAGAGCGACACTTTCCCAGTCACCTCCCCAGATCCACCCTGGTCTTTCCTCACCCGTCTTCATCCTTTCCATTGGACCTGGTCCCAAGTCACCTCAAGACTATTGGGTGCTGGACATAGTGTCTCAAAGTTACACCATGCAGTTTTCGGCCGCCCCTCCCACTCCTCCTTCTCATCCCTCTCATGACCAGCTCCTTCTCATGAACAACTTCTTTTTCAAGAGGTCGAGAACCTCCTGCGCCTGGGAGCGGTGGAGGAGGTCCCTCAGTACATGAAGGGAAAGAGGTTCTATTCGCACTACTTCCTAATCCCAAAAGCAAAAGGGGGCCTCAGACCCATCCTGGACCTGTGATGTCTCAACGAATCTCTCAGAAAGTTGAAGTTTTGCATGGTCTTCCTGGCTTCCGTCATCCGCTCCCTGGATCTGGGAGACTGATACGCCACCCTCAACTTGAAAGATGCCTATTTCCATGTCTCCATATTCCAAGGTCAGAGACATTTCCTCCATTTTATAGCGGGCGAATGCCATTTCCAATTTATGGGACTCCCCTTTGGCCACTCATTGGCTCCAAGGGTTTTCACAAAATGTATGGCACCAGTGGCCACTTACCTCTGACGTCAAGGGATCCAGATCTTCCCACATCTCGACAGCTGGCTCATCAAGGACAGGTCTTGGGACCAAGTGAGGAGGAGCCTCAATCTGTTACGTTCCACTTGCCATCACCTACGTCTGTTGCTAAACGAGAGAAAAATCCATCATAAGGCCAGTTGAATGCATAGAGTTCATAGGGGCGGTTCTCGACTCCACGCTAACCAGAGCCTTCCTCCCAGAGATGTTTCTTTTAAGGCTATATCAAACCTGATCTCCCTTGTAAAGAACCACTTGCTAGCTATGACTTTAACCTGCCTGCAGTTGCTGGGCCATACGTGGTCAGTCATAGCAGGCTCCACTTCAGACCTCTGCAAGCATGACTTGCATTTGTTTACACCCTCAACAAACTCGGTCTAGAATGGGTGGTCAGGGTGCCAGATAACATCTTGTCATCCCTGGATTGGTGGTTGGACACCGGGTCAGTGTTGGTGGGAGTCCCCTTTGTGATCCCGTCCCTGTCGGTGACACTGGTCTACGACACTTGGGGCCTGGGCTGGGAAGCGGTGGAAGAGGCACTGGACCTGGGCGATGTATGCACCTGGGACCGATGGTTGCGGGACGATCTGGCTCTCCACATTGTCAGGGAGCTCAGAGTGGTTCATCTGGCAGGCCAGGCTTTATTGCCCCACCTGAGGGGCAAGGTGGTGCAGGACCTCATGGACAATAACACAGCGATGTATTATATTAACAGAAATGGTGGAGCCAGGTTGTCAGCCCTTTTCCAAGAAGCTCTCCGCCTTTGGGACTTCTGTGTGTGGCATGCCATTCATGTGATAGCCGTGCGCCTACTCGGGACCAAGAATGTGTTAGTAGATTGCCTCAGGAGGACCTTCTTGTCTTGCCACAAGCGGTCGCTCCATCCGGAGGGGGCCAGTATGATCTTCTGAAAGTGGGGAACTCCCCAAGTGGGCTTGTTCATGCCCTGCCAGAACAGGAAATGCCACATGTTCTGTTTGCTCCGGTGGATGGACGGGAGTTCCCTGTCAGACGCTTTCCTGCTTCCGTGGTCAGGAGCCCTGATGTACGCCTTTCTGCCCGTGCCATTGATCCACAGAATCCTTGAGAAGATCAAACAGGACAGGGCAAGGGTTATCCTGATAGCCCCCGAGTGGCCTCGCCTGCACTGGTTTGGCACGCTGCTGGACCACTTGGTAGTTCTGCTGCTGCGACTCCCTTTCTGGCAGGACCTGTTGTCCCATAACCATGTCAGTCTCCTGTACTCGAGCCTGGAAGCATTGAACTTGACCGCGTGGCTGCTGTGCGGCTAAATGCAGAAGAAACAGGTCTAGCTGGGTAGCAGAAACCCCTCCACCAGAGTGACCTACCAGGCAAAGTGGGAAAGATTCATGCGCTGGGCCTTGGATTGGTGTGTCAAGGCTGAGCAGGCCTCATTGCAAGTGATCCTGGACTATCTTCTGCACCTCAAACTTCAGGCCTTGTCCCTGTCATCAGTCAGGGTCCATCTGGTTGCTATTTTGGCTTTCCACCTTCAGTTGTAAGGCAGGTCAGTTTTCGATCACAACATGGTGGCCTAGTTCTTGAAAGGGCTGGATCATCTTTACCCTCATGTCTGGGATCCTGCCCCTCCTTGGGATTTAAATCTTATGCTATCGAGGCTACTTCTCTCCTGGAAGGTTATGTTCCTGGTGGCGATTTACATCCACTCACAGTATGTCTGAGATCAGGGCACTTACGTTAGAATCACTCTATATGATGTTCTACAAGGACAAGGTCTGGTTATGGCTGCACCCAGTGTTCCTGCCCAAGGTTGTCTCCCAGTTTCATACTGGCCAAGATATTTTCTTACTGGTCTTCTTTCCAAAGCCTCATAATTCTGAAGAGGCACGCAGATTGCATGCCCTGGACCTCCAGAGGGCGCTGGCCTTCTATATTGACAGGACACGGCCTTTCTGTAAGGCAGTGCAACTGCTTGTTGCGGAGGCTGACAGGATGAAAGGTAGCCCAGTGTCTGCTCAGAGGATCTCGTCCTGGCTCTCAGTCTGCATCCAATACTGTTATGAGCAGATGGGTGTGTGACTTCACCGGTGATAGTCAAAGTGCACTTGACTAGAGTGCAAGGATCATCAGCAGCGTTCTTGGCTCAGATGCCCATCCAAGAGATCCGTAGAGCAGCCACCTGATTCTGTCCACACATTTACATTGCATTATTATTATTAAATTTTATTAAATTACGCACTTACCCAGCAGGCCCAAGACAATGCTGGCTTTGGTAGAACAGTATTACAAGCAGCATGACCGTGAACTCCGAGCCCACCTCCATGAAAACTGCTTGTGAGTCACCTAGAATGGAAGTGACATGAGCAAGCGCTTGAAGAAAAAACATTTACCTGCCTTTTGTAACTTGTTCTTTGAGATGTGTTGCTCATGTTCATTCCATTACTTGCCCTCCTGCCCCTCTGTCACTGTTGCAGGCAAGAAAGAACTGAGAGGGCATAGGGTTGGCAGTGCCTGATATACCAGCGCATGAGTGCGGCCCTAGAGGGGGCACCACTGCTAATTCTACGGATACCCCTAAGGCAAAAATCTCCTACTGCACATGTGCGCATGCAGATAGCTAGAATGGAATGGACATGAGCAACAGATCTTGAAGAACAATAGTTACAAAAGATAGGTAACCTTTCTTTTTCAACTAAAGCTGTGGGGCTGTTCATGCTAATTGAAAAAAACATCTGATTGATTACCAGTCAAATACCCAAAGCAGATACAGAAGACTGGATCTAATTTGGAGGCCCTCATAGGTTTTCTCACACACTATTTTTTTTTTAAAAAAAAAACCTATTTTGACTTTAGCTTTGAGGTGAATAAGCATGGAATGGCATTGGCTTGGAAAATCACAATGCCTGAATATGCAGCTGGATGAAGGGATAAGAGATAATTTATTTAAACTTTATAATTTGTGCTAGTTTTATGAAATCTACATAAATATTTGGGTTATTTTTGAATACGTGCTTTTGTTTATGCTTGGAGGAATAGGGTGTAACAAGATGGAATTTTGACTTTGCTGCTTGTATAATTTTGGGTGACATTGGCATACTGAAACATCTGGGGGGTGAGTCACTCTAGGAATGAACTCAAAAACAAAGAAGTTGAGTCAGTATTTTCTCGAATAGCAAAGGATTAAACCTCTATATCAAGAAGCCTAACAAATAAAATGCCTTTCTCATTTCCATTGTCACAATTCCCTAAATGTTGTGTAAAGTAGAAGTTGGATTTGTTTTTTGTCTAACCTTGTATAGTTCCTTTTCAAGGACAGAACACTTAACTCATGAACCAGTTATGGATGGACCTTTACTACATTTGTCAGTTTTGTTAGATGGAAGGTGATTGTTGGAGGGAATTAAAGAGGTTAAAAAAAAATTTGATCTGGTTCAACAGCTTCTGCTCTCAGAATACCAGTTCTGAGCACACTGTATAGTAAAGAACAGAATTATCAGATAGAAAGATGCACACAATATGTTGGGGAAGAGTCAACATGGCTTTTGTAAATGGAAATAATGCTGTCTCAATCTATTAGAAATCTTTGAGGGGATCAACAAGCATGTGGGCAAGGGTGATCCAGTGGATATATTGCACTTGGACTTTCAGAAAGCCTTTGACACGGTCCCTCATCAAAGGTTTTTAAGCAAAGCAAGTAGTCATGGGATAAGAGGGTAGGTCCTCTCGTGAATCAGTAACTGATTAAAAGATGGGAGAGAAAAGGTAGGAATAAATGGTTAGCTTTCACAGTGTAGAGGATTTAATAGCAGGGTTCCCCAAGGATCTGTACTGGAGCCACAGCTGTTCAACATATTCATAATTGATCTGGAAAAAAGGCATCAGTGAGGTGGCAAAGTTTGCAGACGATATACAATTGCAGAGTTAAGCCCAAAGCTGACTGTGAAAAGTGACAAAGAGATCTCACAAAATTGGGTGACTGAGGAACAAAATGGCAATTGAAATTCATTATTGATAAATGCACAGTAATGCATGTTGGAATCCCAAATATGCATATAAAGTAGTGGCAGGAGCAGCGCCAGGGTTTTTGGTGCCCTAGGCAGGGGTCCTTCCCGGTCGTTGGCGGCAATTTGCGGCGGGGGGGGGTGTCCTTCCGCGCTCCCGGTCTTCGGGGCACTTTGGTGGCAGGTCCCGGAGCGAGTGAAGGACCCGCCGCAGAATTGCTGACGATGACCCAGAGCATGGAAGGACCCCTTGCCGCTGAATTGCCACCACAGGTGGCAAAATGCTGCCCTCCCCCAAATCCTAGCGCCCTAGGCGACCATCTTGGTCCTAAATGGAAGCGCCGGCCCTGAATAGTGGGATCTAAATTAGCTGTTACCACTCAAAGAAGAGATCTTGGAGTCATTGCAGATGGTTCTCAGAAAACATATGCCCAATGTGTAGTGGAAGTGCACAAAGCTAACAGTGTTAGGAACTATTAGGAAAGGGATAGTTAATAAGACCGAAAATATGCTGCTGCTATATAAATCCTTGGTACATCACACCTTGAATACGGCATGCAGTTCTAGTCACTCCATCTCAAAAAAGATACATTAGAATTGGGAAAGGTACAGAGAAGGGCTCCAAAAATGATTTGGGGTATGGAACAACTTACATACAATGAGAGATTTAAAAAGACTTGGACTAGTCAACTTAGGTATTAGGGATCTATAAAATCACAAATGATGTGGAGAGAGTGAATAGGGAAGTATTATTTACTCCTTTACATAACCAAATAACCAGGGGTCACCCAATGAAATTAATAGGCAGTAGTTTTAAAACAAATAAAAAGAAATACTTCACACAATGCACAGCCAACCCGTGGAACTCATTGCCATGGGACATTGTGAAGGTCGAAAATATGGGTTGGTTTAAAAAAAAGAATTAGATAAGTTCATGGAGGTTAGGTCCCTCAGTGACTATTAGCCAAGATGGTCAGGGGGACAACTGCATGCTTTGGGTTTCCCTAAACCTATGATTGCTAGAAGCTTGGGCTGGATGATGGAATGGATCACTCAATAAATTGCCCTATTCAGTTCATTGCCTCTGAAGCATCTGGCACTGACCACTCTCAGATGATAGGATACCATTGGTCTGACCCAGTTAGGCCATTCTTATGTGAATTACAGGCCAGGACAGAATAGACTATGTACAGTACGTATGTATTTGTGCTGTGTAAATATCTGAAATGGAATCCTAGCAGACACCCAGGAAGAAGCTTAGTGTTTGTACATGAGTAAATTGAGTCAGACAAGATTTGCAATCTGTATGGCTCTCACTAGATTAGTGCAGTACACAGTATTAAACTCTAGTGCTTGGTGTATTTTTTGTTTTTGTTTTGTACGTTGACTTTCTGAGATACATACAGCTTCACTTACAATTTAAAAATAACTATATTCTGAATATAACCTGAGATTTAATCTTTGGTGGAACAAGTCTTAGTGTATTAGGCAAACTTACAGCTTGATGATATAATGATCCTGTGTGTGTATTTTGTCTTGTACATTTTATTTCTTGAAGATGAAGGATTCTCTTAAGAGAAAAAACAAAATTGCAAATTCTATATTTTTTAATATAGTACTTTTTTCTAATCTTATTTTAGGTGTCAAAACATAAAGATGGAAATGAGCAGAGTGAAGTTGTATCGCTATCGGAGGAAGAAGAAACATTCTCTTGGCCTGGTCCAAAAACAGTTGTGTTAAGGAGGACGTCTCAGGGCTTTGGTTTTACCTTAAGACACTTCATTGTTTACCCTCCTGAGTCTGCTGTTCACTTTTCTTTTAAAGTAAGTGAAATGAATGATGGGGGATATTTTTCAAAACACTCCATGTTTCGGAAACAGCATTATCATGCTTATGGGTTTTTTTACTCCTTAGGAGTGTGTAGTAATTAGAAAAAATGATCCATGTCAAAATAATTATCTCCTTTTAAGATAATGAAATCTTTCCTGTTTCCATGAGTGTAAATCTTACACTGAGGTGAAATAGCTTCATGCATACTAATAAATGACAGGCTTATTTGCTGTCTTCAGTACAAACTTCTTGATCTGCTTTTATTCTCAGTGTATACTCCTTAAATAAATTGTTGCACTACTCTTCTCGCTTAGATCACAGACCAGTCTTCCTCCTGTTTTTAATTCTTTCCCCTGCAAAATACTACGACCCATCAGTGTGGGCCTGAGACTTTATTTTTGAATTGACTTGAAAGAAACTGAAAATAATTATATGAAAAGGATAACTTTTATTTTAAAAAACCTTCTGTTTTAATAACATTTTATTTGGTAACTAGGAATAAGTGCAATAATACTTTGTTACTGTTAAACTTGAATGTATTGCTGCTAAGCTTGGCAAATTTTTGACCTAAAACTATTGACACATCTGTCCAGATTTAGAATAGGAAAAAAAAAAAAAATACAGTTTACTCAAGTATCTGTATCACAGTGTCACATTTAGAGAACAACCTGGAAAAAGAAGAAAACAATACAAGATAGGAAATCTGCTCAACTAACATCTGAAGTTAGTGTGCTGCAAAGACAGTTTTCATGATTCTTATATTTGTTATCTACTGAAAAGGGCTAGAGCTTTCAGTTCCCAATTAGCCAGGAGAGACAAAAGATACGTATTTGCATATTCTGGAAGAAGTCTGTCAATTTTACAGTATACAGAAACCAAAGCTCATAAGTTTCCTCCTTTCTTTAAAAGAACTATGAGGTTGGTCTCTCTCAAATGACCTTGTAAACTGGAGTAATAGTAATAGGATGAAATTTTAATAGTGAAAAGTGCAAGGTCATGCATTTAGGGATTAATAAGAATTTTGGTTATAAATTGAGGACACATCAGTTGGAAGTAACAGACGAGGAGAAGGACCTTGGAGTATTAGTTAATCACAGGATGACTGAGCCGCCAATGTGATATGGCCATTAAAAAAGCTAATGCGGTCTTCGGATGCATCAGGCGAGGTATTTTCAGTAAAGATAAGGAGGTGTTAGTACCATTATACAAGGCACTGGTGAGACCTCATCTGGAATATTGTGTGCAGTGCTGGTCTCCCGTGTTTAAGAAGGATGAATTCAAACTGGAACAGGTACAGAGAAGGGCTACTAGGATGGTCTGAGGAATGGAAAACCTCTCTTATGAAAGGAGTCTGAAAGAGCTTGGCTTGTTTAGCCTAACCAAAAGAAGGCTGAAGGGAGATATGATTGCTCTTTATAAATATATCAGAGGGATCAATATCAGGGAGGGAGAGATTATTTAAGCTTAGTACCAATGTGGACACAAGAACAAATGGATATAAACTGGCTATTAGGAAGTTTAGACTTGAAATTAGACGAAGGTTTCTAACCATCAGAGGAGTGAAGTTCTGGAACAGCCTTCCAAGGGAAATAGTGGGGGCAAAAGACATATCTGGCTTCAAGACTAAGCTTGATAAGTTTATGGAGGGGATGGTACAATGGGATAGCCTAATTTTGGCAATTAATTGATCTTGATTAACGGGTAAATATGCCAATAGTCTGTGATGGGATGTTAGATGGGGTGGAATCTGAGTTACCACAGAGAACTCTTTCCTGGATACTGGCTGGTGATTTTTGCCCACATACTTAGGGTTTAACTGATACCCATATTTGGGCTCGGGAAACATTTTCCTCCAGGGAAGATTGGAAGAGGCTTGAAGGTTTTCACCTTTCTCTGCAGCGTGGGGCATGGCTCCACTTGCTGAAGGATTCTCTGCACCTTGATGTCTTCAAACCACGGTTTGAGGACTTCAGTACTAAGACGTAGGGTGGGGTTTGATACAGGAGTAGGTGGGTGAGATTCTGTGGCCTGTGTTATGCAGGAGATCAGACTAGATGATCATAATTATCCTTCTGACCTTGAAGTCTGAGTCTGAATTACTGTCTATATTTAAGTGTTCATTGTATTCAATGGGTAAAGAGGCATGGTTTATGTAATAAGAAAACAGTGAGACAATTTTGGTGAATCTAGTTAGCATTACTTTGCCAAATATTATTTTATGATAATCTTCAAGGATATGGTTCACATAGTGAATGCAACTGTTGGGTGTTCCTCTTGGTTCTGTCTTCAGGCAAGGAGCCAGTCAAGAACAAAAAAGAGTTTTGGCTCCCAGTTCTCTGTTTGGCTCTGTTCTCCAGTTGTTTCCTGCCCCCCTCACAAAGGTAGCTGAAGCTTCTTTTGTATCAGCGTGCCCTGGTCTACATTACGAGTTTAAACCGATTTAGCAGCGTTAAACCAATTTAACGCTACCTGTCCACACAATGAGGCCCTTTATATCGATGTAAAGGGCTCTTTAAATTGGTTTCTGTACTCGTCCCCAACGAGAGGAGTAGCGCTAAAATCGGTATTGCCATGTCAGATTAGGGTTAGTGTGGCCGCAAATCGATGGTATGGCCTTCGGGCGTATCCCACAGTGCACCACTGTGACCGCTCTGGACAGCAATCTGAACTCGGATGTACTGGCCAGGTATACAGGAAAAGTCCTGCGAACTTTTGAATTCATTTCGTTTGCCCAGTGTGGGCGCTCTGATCAGCACGGGTGGCGATGCAGTCCCAAATCCAAAAAGAGCTCAGCAGGACCGTACGGGGATACTGATCTGATCGCTGTAGGGGAACAAATCTGTTCTATCAGAGCTCCATTCCAGAAGACGAAATGCCAAAGCATTTGAAAAAATCTCCAGGCTATGATCAGAGTCCACAGCACAGTGCTGTGTGACAAGCGTAACAGAAAGCAAAGAATCAAATGGACACTCATGGAGGGAGGGAGGGGTACTGAGAACTCCAGCTATCCCACAGTCCCAGCAGTCTCCGAAAGCATTGCATTCTTGGCTGAGCTCCCAATGCCTGTAGGTTCAACACATTGTCCGGGGTGGTTTCAGGGTATAGCTCGTCAATTTACCCCCCCCCCCGTGAAAGAAAAGGGGAAAAAAGTTTGACTTTTTTTTCAATGTCACCCTATGTCTACTGAATGCTGCTGGTAGACGCGATGCTGCGGCAGTAAAGAGCAGTATCCGCTCCTCTCCTCCCGTGGCAGATGGTACAATATGCTTGCTATCTGCTGAGTGCTCTGGCTGCCTCAGGTGAGCCTGGCCGGGACGCCTGGGTAAAAATAGGAATGACTCCCGGTCTCCCAGTAGATGTACAGAATGCCTGGTAACTCTCATCATAGCAACTGGGGGCTGAGCTCATCAGCCCTCCTTCCTGTGTAAAGAAGATTCGTTTTCCTGGACTATCATAGCAGCGGGATGCGGGCTCTCTACCTCACACTGCTTAATGTCCTGCCTGGACTATAGCAGTTGGAGGCTTTCCCCTCATTTTATTCTCAATAACAAGTCACTGTTCTTATCTTGCATTCTTTTATTACTTCATCACACAAATGGGGGGACGCTGCTACGGTAGCCAGGAAGGTTGGGGAGGGAAGCAATGGGTGGGGTTGTTGCAGGGTTGTTGCATGAATGGCATGCAGCTCATCATTTCTGCGGATCTGACACGGAGCAGCTGTGCTCTCTGGTTCTCTGATACACTAGTTTCTAGTACACTTTCCCATATCTAGGCAGGACTGACTCTATTTTAGATACCATAAAGGATGGATTGACTCAGGAGTCATTCCATTTTTGTCTTTGCGCCCGGCCGACTCAGCCAGGGGCACCCATGAAGCAGCAGACGGTACAGAACGACAGATAACTGTCATCTCAAATGGCGCAGCAGATGGTACAGAACGACTGATAACCACTCTGCCGTCATGCAAAGGCAAATGATTGCTGCTGTGTAGCACTGCAGTATCGCCTCTGTCAGCGGCATCCAGTACATATACGGTGACAGTAAAAAAAAAAAGGCTGAACGGGCTCCATAGTTGCCATGCTATGGCGTCTGCCAGGGCAATCTAGGGAAAAAGGACGCGAAATGATTCTGCCATTGCTTTCCTGGAGGAAGGAATGAGTGACGACATTTACCCAGAACCACCCGCGACAATGATTTTTGCCCCATCAGGCACTGGGATCTCAACCCAGAATTCCAAGGCAGGGGGAGACTGTGGGATAGCTACGGAATAGCTACCCACAGTGCAATGCTCCAGAAATCGACTCTAGCCTCGGACCATGGATGCACACCGCTGAATTAATGTGCTTAGTGTGGCCGCATGCACTCAACTTTTTACAATCTGTTTTACAAAAGCGGTTTATGTAAAATCGGAAGAATCCCATAGTGTAAACATAGCCCTTGGGTGGCTACCAGACTCCTTATGGAGTAGAAGAAACTGGGCAGGCTCCAACTCACTTTAGCAGTCTGTGTTGTGTGCCTGAGCCGTTCCACTGACAGACTTGTTGAAGCCAGCCAGCAGCAGAAATGGCTAGCTAGCAGGAATCAGGTGATAACATGTTTCCCTGTTCTGCAGCACAGAGTGATCAGCAGGGGGTCAGCCAAGAGATTTCTCTGGATGGATTCCAGTTTGAAGCATAGGTAGAAGCGAGTGAGGAAGTTTTTGGCTGTGCTGAACAACGTTTATGCAGCCTTGTTGCTTCCTCCTGACAGAGACCATTTCTTGTAGGCTTCAACAAGAAACCTCAGCCAGTCACTTCTCTTTACTTATCCAGCTCCCCCACCCCCCAAGTCTTCTCCAGAGGCTCTTTGGGTTCTCTATGGGTTCTTAAGCATATGCTTCTAGGGACATCCAGAGGAAGGGGAAGTGGATAAAATAGATCTGTCCCACTCTAGTTGTATGTCTTCATCTTCTGCCTTCACTTCTGACAGCCTTTCGGAGAGTCAAAGGAGAGTGTTCCCAGTGGAATAGCCATTCTGGCACCTCACATCTCAGACTCTAAATATTATTTCAGTGGAGTTTGAGGCCTGAGTTGAGATGCTTGGATCCCTATGTTTCTGCAAAGGGGCTGTTAGGCACCCATCTTCCTTAATCCCTTTCTGTCTCTGAAATGATGGAAATGGCTTCTCCATTCCATTATGACTCTTGCTTTAAATAGGAAATTATGGGATTAGGGGGTACTTACGTACTTATGGCTGCCTGCTCATCCTCTTCATTCATGGTGGCCATTCAGTTGTTGACTGAAGTTCAGTCATACAAACTCCACAAATTGGTCTGGAAAAAAATCTCTTGTGCTGGCTTTTGGCAGTCAACAGCCTAAATGACATGGTTTCCTCTTCCATTCTGGTTTTGTTGAAATGGCAGAAGGAAGAGGAATAAGTTTTTAAAATCACATACATCTTGTCTTTTCTGGAGACCCAAAACTTCTCATAGACATCTGTGTCTCCCTACCCCACTAGAGAGTTATAAGGTTCTTAAGGGTCACTTTCACTTCCAAAATATCCCTCTGGCAGTCCAGCTTATCAACATCCCCTGCCTAAATCTTCACTGAGATCAAGGTAGTAATTTCGGCTGTATCCCCCGCTGGCAGGCTTCTTTATGATCCCATACCTGGGTAACTGCATCATTCAAGCCCAGTCCCTCCAAAAGACCATTCAGGCCCCATTTCTTTGTTCTGTTTGTACTATGTCTGTCACAATGGGGTTCTGGTCCATGAGTGCAGCTCTTAGATGCCATTGTAATACAAATAAATAGGAATAACAAGCAGTATCCAGATCGCCTCAGGTCATGTTCAAAACCCTGGGACTTGTGTTAAGCCTGCATAGGAGCTCACAATCCCAGTCCCAGAGACTGATACTTTTAAGTGAAGTCATAGACAGGAAGGAGGCAGAAACATGAATATCCACAGAAAAGACTGAAAAGTGGAAGTGGAAATTTTGATCCTACTTGACCTGCAAATAGAGAGGTACTAGGGGCTGCATGTCTTGTCACGATCCGTTTCCCTGCTGTGTTTCTGTTAAATCCTGTCAGTTCCTTATTTCTTCTTCAGACCCTTGGGGGAGTGCTGAAAGCAAACTAGGGTTCTGTTGGCAATAAAGACTTCACTGACCTGGTACCTACACTGATCCAGTTCCCTAAATTATTCCCTTCTGTAGATGCTCCTCAAACTTTCCATTATCACCAGTGGCAGCCTGAACTGGTGAGCACCCACTTCCCTTCTAGGAGTTGCTGTTTCCTGGGAGAGGAGGGGTTTCACATTGACTCGCTAGAACTCAAAGCAGTTAGACATGTTCTGATATCTCCGAACCTTCCAACAAGTCAGCAGGTCCTGATACAATTGGCCAACTCTGTAGTAGCTGCTTACATAAACTGTTGGGGAAAACCAAGTTGTGCATTAAGGAGAACTGAAAGGCAGGGTGATAGTGTGACATTTTCTATTGGTAATAGATCTGAGGAGTTAGGCACTTCCTCAGTAGTGAAGCTACTAATGTGTGCTGCGTGTTTATCATCAAGTCAGATAAGCTCATTTTGTTTAGACCCACTCTGTTGCGACCCAGCAGTTGCAGGGCACCAAATTCAAACATCTGACTGCTGAAGAAACTGAAGTGAAGTCTTAACAGAATTGGGGAAACTAGGCAGAGGATATGGGTTGGGCTTGCCAGAGAACAGAGGGCTGTGGTTAGATTAAGGTAGTGTTTCTCAAACTTTGAGTCTCAAACTCTGGATTTAAGAAGAAAAAATCGTGACCCCTCCCCCAAGGCTTGAAAAGGTAGGGGCATAAGCTGACCAAGGCACCCCCTGGGCATCATGGCCCCAAGGTTGAGAAACACTGCATTAAGTGGATAGTCAATGCCAACCAAGTAGTGTCTTTTAGTTACAGTATAAAAAAACTAGCACTGCTTAGTAATAACTGTGACAAAGTCTTTTTTGTCCTAACACATAGCCAATAAATGGCAAAAAATATGCAAACCAAATGTGAACCCTTGCAGACTGCGGAACACATGAAATAAGCTGGCAATTAAATTAGTTTGAATTTCAATAAATGAGAAGTGTAGCTCCAAGGAGAACCCAGAGTGATAATTTAGTGAAAGTGATGAATGCATGGGTCACTTTGGCAAAGGTCTGCACCCACGAAGATCTGTTACAGCTTTCTAATCAGCTGAAAATGTGGTGGTGGTGGTGGTGGCTAAGCAATCTTGGCTACTGTTACCAGGACAGTCATAAGGAGCCACATTTATTAACTACAGTTCACTACACTGTCTCTATTTTCATTTCATTTTATTGAAATATAATGTTGCAATATTTGAATGTGAACAGTAATGGATCAGTAGTATTTATAAAGTAGTATTGTCATTTTATACTAGAGGCCCCAGTCAGCATCAGGGTCCTATTTTATTAGTGCTGTACAAATACACACAAAGTCATGGTCCTTTTCCAAAAGAGCTTTTTATCTGAGAAGGCAGGTGACCTGTAAAACAAGTGGGAGAGGGATCAATCCCACACAGAATTTTATTTACTTCTCTCTCCATAATATATTGTTGGAGAGATTGGGCATCAACTGTCCAACTAGCCTTTATTTATTGGCTGATTTCTTATTTGCCTCATGACAATGGCTGGTCTTGAGGAAGGATGTTGACGGGTATGATAGCCTTATGGATCAGTTCATCAAGGGCTTTCCATGTGCTAAGGGGCAGTGTGAAAAGATGTAAGAAGCTGACAAATGGGCAGGCAAGGCTGGCATCATTGTCAAGGGCAGTGTGATGAAGCAGAGGAGGGTATAATGAACATCTGTCATTGTTACTAGTGCTAAGTAGCAACAGAAACTTTTACAAGTGGTGTACTTTCTGCATGTTTGTATTATTATGAGTGATGTAATACAACTGAAACAGTACATGCTAAAATTTTGCAGCACGTATGTGAGGTGACTGTAAAAATGCTTTTAAAATTCAGAAGCATTTGCATTATCAAGCGCTCCATGTAAAAACATTTTTTTAAGGATTGAGATCTTTGCCTTGATATCATACAAAATCCATTTAATATTACTCTTTTGCCTCTGTTTTATGACTGAGCTGTGCATGCCAGATGACAGATTACCAATTGTAAAATTGGTATCAATTTGTGAAGAACTGGAAATCTACCAGTACTGTTTACTATATCATATATATTAAACTGGTCCCTCTCATGGTTTTATAGTTTTATATCTTTTTATGTCCTTGGAAAATGAGAATCCAAATATTTAAAGTCTAAAACATTTTGTTGTTGTTCAATGAATTGGGTAGAAACTAGATAAATACAGATATTTGCCATTTCTGTAATTGTATGCTGCAGTCCTGTTGGGTGACCATAGTTCAAAACATGTTGAACTGTTACAGGAAGCAAGTGCGGTAATAATGACTCTTAACACTAGTTGTTCTCTGGGACAGGGTTTTTACTGCAGTACTGAACAGTCAGTATTGTACAAAAATGCAAAGGTATACAACTGGCTATTCTCAAAATTCACCTGATTGATACAATTGTTATAGTACAGTATATCTGCTTTTTATAAAGAGACGTGATCCTTACTAGCTCAATCCTTTTTAAAGTTAATTTTTTGTGTTGAGGTTTTTAAAGCTTCAGCAAACTCATTGGTAACTTCTGTCCTGTAATGACAATGTATTGTGATGCAGATTATACTGAATTGCTGTATCACAATGAGATGTGTTATAGCTGGAGGGACCTTTCCCTGGTCTATATTGTACCACATATTATAAACTTTTCAGCAAAAAAAAAAAAATCATTAACCTGGAGTAAAGGTTGGGATGAAAAGCTGTCATTACAGGAAAACCAAAATTAATAGGAGAAAGATGTAGTTTTTTTGTGGTTGTAATGGAAGCAGCCTGGAAATCTGGAACTAGGGCTTCACTTAAACAGATTACACAGGTAAGATTACCAAATAACTTCTAGCTTTGCCTTAGCTTTGCCTTCACTAGTTCACCTCATTCTGAATGAGGCCATGTCAGCCAAGCCAAGTAAATTCGTAGACCAAGCTGCTTTTTTTCAAAAAAATAAAATAAAATTGAAGAGGTTGGATTTTTTTTATTTTTTTTTTTTTGTTGTTGTTTTTGGGCGGCTGGGAAGAGACCCCTCATATTTCTTAATATCTTTTTGCTGTAAATTTTCCAGAAAGGTTCTACTTTGTAAGGCCATGTCAGTTTCCAAGTTGGTAGAATTTTGAAGTCAGGGAGCAGATAAAATCAGCCTTAATATGGAATAGGAGGTTGACCTTAACTGTGGAGTTCCTACTGAATCTCCATATTGACGTTATAATGAGTTCTGGACAGAAAATTGGCTATCTAAAAAAGGCAACTGCTTATTCAGCTTCTCCTTCCTGAGTGTTTTCAAGTTATAGCTGCATACTGCACTGACACAACTCAGTTTTTAGTTGTTAATGTTGAAAAGTCAGTGCAACTATCAGAGAAGGAGCATCATCAACAAATTTGTCACCTAAGCTATTCTAAGTGTAGAAACTTATATTACAGACAGACAAAGCTTGATGTTTAGATTTCAGGAGGAGTTTGCAGGATTTGCAGTTAGAAAATACTTCAGACTTATAAAGTGAACCAATTTTATGAGTCATTGATAGACAAAAAATGTGGAACCTCTCCCTTCAATTTTAGATTAATTGCACGTATGCTGTACAACTTTGCAATTTATATTTTCTTGACTCAAATAATGCCATGTGACTGCTGCTGTGTGACATATCAAGAAAGTAAGATGAGATTTATTTGTTTTAAATACACTTTTACCCCGATATAACACGAATTCAGATATAACGTGGTAAAACACGCTCTAGGGTGCGGGGAGGCTGTGCACTCCAGTGGATCAAAGCAAGTTCGATATAATGCAGTTTCACCTATAATGCGGTAAGATTTTTTGGCTCCTAAGGACAGCGTTATATCGGGGTAGAGGTGTATACACTTTGCCAAGATTTTCAGTAATTAATGTCTAATTTTAAAAATTACTAAACATCCAGCCTCTCCCATGAACATCAGACCACTTATTTAGGTGCCTAAGTATGGGTTTACAAGCCTAACGAGGCACCCATTTTTGAAAACCTTGTTGGTATGTGTTTTCTTCCATTTGGTAAATTTTACATTTTAATTGTGTGTTGTTTTTGTTTGACAGGATGAAGAAAATGGAAATAGAGGAGGTATGGTGTGTTGTTTTTTTTTTCTTTTGCAGTATTCCTTATTTATCATTCATCAATAAAGTAATGGGTATGCACTGTACCGGCTATTTAAAATCTGAGTTAAAAATTAATTATGTGACAGTGCGAGTGGTTTCTTTGGTCTTCACATGGCATTAGGATAGAAGTCCATTAAGCACAAGAGGCGATGTATTCTATCACCCCTAACTTTTTTTAACTTGAAAAGCTGTGTATTATGTAAGTCAGTGGCAGAGGTGAAAGTAAGCTGGTACGGTCCAGTACCGCATACCAGCAAGAGCCAGTACGCCATGCTGGACCGCACCGGCTTCCGCAGCAGGGATTTAAAGGGCTCTGGGCTCCGCACCGTGAGCTCCGAGCCCTTTAAATTCCTCCCGCAGCTCCGGTGCCCGGGCTGGGGCTGGGATTTAAAGGGCTCAGAGCTCCCTGCTGCTGTGGGGAGCCCAGAGTCCTTTCAATCCTGCTCGGCAGCTGCGATTTAAAGGGCTCAGAGCTCCTCCAGTGGCGGGGAGATCTGAGACCTTTCAATCCCTCCTACAGCTCTCGCAGCCAGGCTAGGGCCGGGATTTAAAGGACCCAGAACTCTGCGGTGGCCAGAGCCCCAAGCCCTTTAATTTGCCCTGCGGGCTCCCAGACACTTCTGCAACTGGGAGCCCTGGGTTGATTTAAAGGCCCTGGGGCTCCCAGCCACAGCTGGTGCCCCAGGGCCTTTAAATCTTGAGAGGCCCCGCCTCTTCCAGATGAAGCCACGCCCCCTCAGGACTCCAGCAGTACCAGTAAGTCCTGTCAGTTACTTTCACCCCTGGTCAGTGGTTCTCAAACTTTTGCATTGGTGACCCCTTTCATACAGCAAGCCTCTGAGTGTGATCGTCCTTATACATTAAAAACACATTTTTATATTTAACTCTATTATAAATGTTGGAGGAAAAGTGGAGTTTGTGGTTTGAGGCTGACCTCATGACCCTCTCACATAATAACCTTACGACCCCCTCAAGGGTCACGACCCCCGGTTTGAGAACCCCTGATGTAAGTAATAGTGGCTGTGCTATGAAGTGTACTGTATAAACTTCATGGAATAATTGTAATACTGTAGCTCTTATATGAGTACTTTGTGAGAAACCAACTGGCTTAGTTTTTTTAATGCTAGGGCCATGATCCTTCATTATGATCCACACAAGTGCAGTCCTGTTGACTTCAGTACCACTCCACAGAGGTACAGTGGTCCACCTGCACAAATCACAATGCAGGACTGGAGCCTGATTCTGTATACAAACCATTTTCTCTATATAATGTGTACAAGTAATAATAACTTTATGGCTTCTGATCAGTTTGTTCTGGTGAAAGCAAGCCAGCACATGGAGAGGTCAAGATATAAATCTAGTGCATAACATTGCCTGGGACTGAAATAAGCAAAAACTTACCCACAAATGTGGCATGTAACTTTTTTAGAAAAATAGCTGTCTATGAACTTAACTACATGCCCCTCAGAATTTTAACAGCATTAATTTGTCTTCTCATCACTCCAGTATTCTGCCATTCTCATTTTTCATTCCCTCTGAAATAAGACCTATTGAACATAGTTTAGAGAGATTCAAGAAAATAAATATATATGTAAAAGATTTTACACTGCACTTAAGTTAGAGGAAAAAACCTTTTTCCTGTTTTCTTTTTCTGCCGGTTTCCATTTTTTCCAGCCTTCTGTGTGCAATTTTTTTGCTCTCCCTTTATTTAATTGCAAATATTAACATTTTAGAAACCAGAGCAACATCTCATTCCTGCTTAATTTAATTTTTCCTTTGGCACTTACTGTTGTCTCTTCCCTGCCCCCTTCTTCCTCGTATTTTCTTTCCTTCCTTCCTTACAATAAGTGGTTTGGTCTGTGAGAAGAATTCGGCTTGCAAATTAAGGCTTTCCTTGCGCACCTGTAACTCCCATTGATTACAGAGGGATTTCTGGGAATGCAAAAGATTTGATTGGGCCCAAAGCAAGTGACTGAACCAAACATCAAGTATTTGGATCAGCATTGAGTTTAATATACAAGTGCAGCTCTCTGAAGACTGGCACATTCCAACACAGATCTCTCTGGAGAGCAGCACGGTTTGTTTAAAGAAAGTTAAAAGGACACTATCTCAAATTGGTATATTGTATGTTTTGGTGTGTGGCTGTGGTGCCTCAGGAGCAGACTAGGGAAGGAACTGTGAATCTCCTTGGCTCTCCTTTTCCTCTACTGGTGGAGCAGATAATTCCTTCATCCTTCAACACCTCTCCTCCCCCAGCTCAGCTGCATTGGCTAGCATGTTCTGGGGTAGAGCCATACCTGTGCTCAGTCTCTGACCACCTATTTCCTGCCAGTCAGTGCCAGAAAGGAAGTAATAGCCATATGGAGACTGTGTTCTCATCTGTGCTAGGATACACTGGACATGCAGCCTTCAGAGGAGAGTACCACCCCATTACTCCCTTGGCACAGGCACACACAGCAAGGAACATCCTTGCCTTTGGTGCTGAAAGGAGTCAGTCTTGTGCATGGAACAAATACAGAACATACAATAACCAATGAACCACCACCCTAAAACTAAATGCATTTGTTATTGACAAGGTGTTGCAGCACTCCCCCATTTGGTCATAGGGATAACCTGATCAACGAGAGGCATAGATCAATATTTATTTACCTCAAATTTTGTTCATTTGAATAGCCTCCCTGAGCTGTATTTCTCAATGGCCCATACCTAATGGTTCAGAGGGAAAGCAACAGTCCCAAAATGTACCACATTATACAATGGGCTGAGTACAAGATGGGGACAAGTTTCCTTTTCTGAAATAATAAATTGGTTAACAGTTTACACCAAAGTCACAAGATTATTTATTACAGCAACTTAAAATGTACTAGGTGCCTTGCAATACACCTCACACATGAACCCTGCCCTGGGAAGATAGTATAGCAAAGGGCGTAGTAAGATGGAGTTGGTGGAGAAGAAAAGGGGTAGCATCAGTAACATAACCTGGCTGCTCACAAGAACCAGTGTTCTGCATAGTGAAGGGGTGTGTGTGTGTGTGTGTGTGTGAGAGAGAGAGAGAGAGAGAGAGAGGAATAAAAACACCAACAAGTCTCATTGGCTAATTTCTTGTCAACTTCATGAATGAAATGGCCCCTAAGAAGGGACTTGAATCAGGATAGGGGAGTGGCATTATAGAGATGCTCAGTAAGGTTCTATGTAGCCAGGAACAATGTGGAAGAAAGTAGGGAAGTGGTTTTGTGTGGCAACTGGACGAATTGGATATTGGAGCTGGAATTGTAGTTGGGGGCAGAATAGTGAAATAAGAGAGACAAGATTCAAAGGACTATAGGGCATTGAATACATGATCAGATCAATTGGCAAAAATGTATGTTCTTAGTTATCCACTTTGCATGGATTATAGGTTAGTGATGTGGGAATCAGAGTGGGTGGATACAGTAATGAAGAACAATGAAAGCATGGACAAGAGGTTTGTTTGAACTGAAAGAAAAGGTTGGTATAAAGAATTAGTGGAGGAAGCAATGACCAGATTTGGGCTGTCTAGGTGTATGGGGCAAAAGGGAGGAGTTGATGAAGATCCATAAATTGTGTGCATGGCTTTTATTAAGAGTGGGGGAAAAAACGTGCTTTTGAGAGAAGATATGTAGTGGAAGAAAACTGTTTACTCACGGATTTTTCTCAGGAAGCATTCAACAGTGCAGAAAAGGAGGAATCAAGTACTCAGGGTGCACCAAAACAAAGGTTTAAGATGTTGGCATGGCATTTGGGATAGAGCGGCAAAGGAATCAAAACTGAAGGGGAGGGGTTTGACTAGTCAGTAGAAGTGAGGAAGGGAAGTGATAATAGCAGGTCACGAATGGTGATTTGATGATCACACAAGCAGTAGGGGCCGAGTGAGTGGCATTAAATATGATTGTTTGAGATCACAGTTATTTTTTGGCAAAAGTCAGATTGTAGGGAATAAACAAAAATTCATGGAGGCCCACGACCTGTCTGTGGTGGGAGGCTGAAGCCTGAGTCCCATTGCTTGTAGGGATGTGCGTGTATGTGCTGATAGCGCAGAGCTTTGCTGTGTGAGGTGAGGGTGGAGGGACGCTGACAACCTGGATCCCCGCCACTGAAGGGTGGTCTGACAGCTAAAGGCAAGGAAGTTAGAGGTACATTAAAGTCGTGGAATCCATGACCTATGATGAAATCATATCCCTGAATATAAGTAGTGGTCAGGGGGAGAGAATGCAGATGTGGAAAGATTAGAGGAGGGGCAGTATTAGCTGAAGATAGGTAAGGTAAATAGCCAGGCTTGCTTGTTTTTATCTTAATATGTGATCAAGTGTTCATGTTCATACAGTGTTGCTAGAACATCCTGTAGTACCCTAAATAGTATAAGGCAGGACACTTGGTCCAAACAGCAGAAAGGTTATTACTATTTCAGCATGTTCTACACTGATATGTGTATGATATTAGACTTCAAGAAAAGCAAAAGGAACAGCACATTGTAGAGATCATCCTCGATTGTGTTTGTTTTTTTGGATGGGATAGTCCTAGGAGGTTAAGATTTTGGACCTGCTTTCACTCACTGCTCTGAAGTCTTGCTTTCATCCAGGGTACTCTGAAGTCTTGCTGCAGGAAAGCTCAAGGTAGTCTGGGTGTAGACAAGCAAGTGGGTGCAGTTGCCAGAGTGAAAAAGGCTTCTGCAGTGGTGCTGAAGCTGTTTCAATTTTACATTACCTGTTCCCAAAATAGGGGAATAGCTAGCATGCAGGGGATCAAATCGGGAAGCCTATACCCATATGCTGTTTGTAATTGAATGAATGAATTAGTTTCATGTAATGTCTTAAAGTAGAAATCAGTTAGTTTAGTAAAATTATGGTGTGCCAAAATTAAGGTGTGCTTACATAGTCCTTTACAAAGAATAGTTAATAAATGGCCTACCTAAGAGAGCAGGTAATTGAACATGGAAAATTACCAGAAGTTGCATTTGTACATGCAAATTGATGTATGTTTGAGTGATGGTAGGGTATCTCATCTGGGGATCTCTCAAATTTGTTGTTGTTTTATGGGACAGAGTTATTGGGAAATACGTAATCCAAAGGAGCCATCTAGTGGCAACTTCATTAAATAGGTTTAAGCTTAAGGAAGGTTTTTTTGTGTATATATTAAGGCAGTATCACTTATGAGACTGCAGTAACATGCTTGCTTATTTTTCCTTTAGCACGTTTATATTGTTTGGCAAGATAAGTTAGCAGAGTAATTTATAAAATGAAATGTTTTTTCCAGAATTGATGTTTTTAGGTTTCATGAATATCATCAAAGACTTGAAAGAGATTAGGGGAGCAGCATAATGAACACTTTTTTTGGTGTGTGTGAGAGGGGTAGAGGAGAGGTGAGAATAGGAAAAATTAGTACAAAAGCTTAGAGCTGAGGTTATGTTGATACTGTACTCTGGCACTGATTTGGAGAGATCTTTTTAAAAAATGAAATTGATTAGAGTTAAATGTTCTGCGTGAAGATTTGACTTAGTCTTAGTTTTCTTAATTTAAAGGGTTAATTATAAACATGAACTTTTTTGAAGCATTCAGGTAGCATTTTCACTTGAAGCTTAACTTGATCAAAGATTCACCTAATCCTGTATGGGGGTCCCCAGTATATGTTGGGGTTGTGTTCTTGAAAAGGGCAATGGATACACAGGGTCCCTGGTATACATCTCCCCCTTATCCATCGTTTTGCCTATCCATCACTCATCAGTAGAGGAACGTGTTCCGAGTCACGTCGGTCCCTATCCACATATCCATGGCTTCACCCTTTGCATGGCTTTTCTGTGGATGCTTAGCACCCACCGGCAGCCGGCACACTCCCAGCACCTCCTGTCTGCCAACGACCCTGTGGACCACCTATCAACTCCTCTCCCTCCCTCCCAGCGCCGCCTGCATGTCGCGAGACAGCTGTTCCCCGGTGTTCAGCAAGGGCTGTGAGGGGTGTGGGAGGAGTTGATTGGGGCCTACAGGCTCTGTGGTGGGGAGAAGAGGTGCTGGCTGCTGGTGGGTGCTAAGTATCCACAGAAAAGTCAGGCAAAAGGTGAGGTAATGGATATGCGAATCAGGACCAACATAAATCGGAACACGTTCCTCTATTGATGAGCAATGGATTTGCGAAACAATGGATAAGAGATGTATACTAGGGACCCTTTGTAGTAGCTTTTGTTTCACTTATGTGAAGTGGATGGGTGCCTGTGAAAAACTGCCACATTGATTGTTGGAATATTTTTTTGAATGGAGGTGCTGCAGTTACTCAGTTTTCCTCCGTTGTCAGGTCCCATCACCTTTTTTATAAGTAAATAAAATAACTTCAGATTTTGTCTTGGTGGTGTTTTGCACTTAAGGATTTAACCATGCAAGACTAGGAGTTGCTGACTACCTTCAGTGAGGAGGTGAATACTCTCAGTTCCCACTGACTTTACTAGGAGTTGTGGGTGTACAGCACCTTCCTGACACAGATGAAGTATTGTGAACTTCAGAATAATAGAAATGTAGGGCTGGAAGGGACTTTGGGAAGTCAGCTCCAGCCCCCTGCTTTGTGGCAGGACCAAGTAAACCTTGACCATCCCTGAGAGGTGTTTGTCCAACTTATTCTTAAAAATCTCCAATGATGGGGCTTCCACAGCCTCCTTTGGAAGCCTCTTGCTGTTCTTAACTACTGCTATAGCTTTTCCTAATATGTGCCTAATCTCCCTGGCTGCAGATTAAACTCATTCCTTCTAGTCCTATCTTGAGTGGACAACTGCCCTCTTTATAACACCCCTTAACATATTTGAAGACTTATCGTGCGCCCTCCCCGTCATCTTTTCTCAACACAAAATGTGTCCAATTTTTTAAATCTTTCCTCATAGGTCAGGTTTTCTAAGATGTTTGTCATTTTTGTTGCTCTCCTTTGGACATTCTCCAGTTTGTTCACATCTTTCCTAAAGTGTGGCACTCAGAATTGAACATAATACTAGAGCTGAGGCCTCACCAGTGCTTAATAGATCAGGACAATTATTTCCCATGTCTTACATACAACACTTCTGTTAATACACACAAGAATATTAGGCAATTGCAAAAAACACTTACATTGTTTACTCATATTCAATTTGTGATCCACTATTACTTCACTGAAAAGGATTTGGGGATATTTTGTGCTTATTTTTTATTGAATTTCATCTTGTTGATTTCAGACCAATTCTCCAATTTGTCAGGGTAATTTTGAGTTCTAATCCTGTCCTCTAATGTGCTAGCAGTCCCTCCCATTTTAGTGTCATTTGCAGATTATAAGCATATTCTCTCCAAAATCAAAATAATTTATGAAAATACTGAATTGTACCAGACCTAGGACTGCCCACTAGATATGCCCTCTCAGTTTGACTTTGAGTACCATCCTTCAACCAGTTGTGCACCCACCTTTTAACAAGTTAAACTAGACTAGACCACATTTCCCTAATTTTCTTGTGAGAAGGTCATATGGGACTGTCTCAAAAGCCTTACTAAAATCAAGGCACATCACATCTTCTGCTTTCCCCCCATCCATTAGGCCAGTAATTTTGTCAAAGAATTTGGTTAGGGATCTAATACATATCTGTTGATTGCCGTTGTTTAGTTAGCAAAATGTTTTGTTGAGGCTAGAGAGAGGATATGAGACAGTGGCAGCTACTGTGTCAGAGATCAGGCCCTGGTCTTCAAGAAATTCTTTGTTTGGTTCCAGATAACTTTGGTCTTTCACAAAATTACCATTCCAGTCTTAAAGATGTCACCCATTACAACACAAATGTCCCTGACATGCCAAATCCATTCCCTGTGTTAGTCCTCTATTTCAAATGGAAGGAACATTACTATGAATGTATTCCTCTCAAAAAGCCTTCCGTGTACCATACTAGAGAACAGAAGTAGTCGACATAAACCATACTGTCTGTTGGCTAATGATTGTGCATAAGAATGTTTAAAGACAGAAAGGGCCATTAGATTATCTAATGAACCTGTATAACACAGAACATACAATTTCCCCCCTCCAAAGTGCCCAGTAAGTTATGTTTGGCTAAAGCATGTTTTCTAGAAAGGCAACTAGTCTTGATTTGAAGATATCAAGAGATGGAGACTGTCATTTTCTTTCAAAGTTTGTTCCAATCATTAATCACCTTCACTACTAAAAATGCGTGCCTTATTTAATATGAATTTGTCGGACTTTAATTTCCAACCATGGCATCAAAGTTGTTCCACCTTTCTCAACTAGAGCAAAGCCTTTTAAGTACCTGGTATTTCTTCCTGTAAAGGTACTTATACAGTGTAATAAAATCCACCTCTCAGTCTTCTTGTTGATAAATTAAACAGATGGAGCTCTTTAAATCTGCGTGCAAGGCATTTGTTTACAGCCCTCTCTGTTATTTATATATCCAAGGATTGCATTAGCCATTTTTGCCACAGTTTTGCACTGGGACCTCATGCTTAGTTGCTTGTCCAGTATACCTCTTAATGCTTTTCAGGATCACTGCTTTCCAGGATCCTATCCCCCCTCCCTCCGTCCCTCCCCACATACTCTCTAGGTGTGACCTGCATACTTTGTTACTTTGTTTCTAGATTATAACTTTGCATTTGGGTGTATTAAAATTCATTTTGTTTGACTGGGCCCAGCTTACCAAATGATCCAGATTGCTGTATCAGTGACCTGTCCCCTTCATTTGGTGTCATCTGCAAATTTTGTCAGCAGTGATTTTATATTTACTTCTTGATCATTGATGAAAACATTGAATAATACTGAGGCTACCACTGATCCCTGTGGAACCCACTAGAAAAGCCTCGTTCTATGATGATTCCCCATTGACAACTGGTTTTTCAATTCTATCTAGTATCTATTTCTTAGTAGAGCTGTCTGGAGGACAACAGATTTGTTTTGCAGTAGCTTTTATTCTTTTAAAATTATTCATTCCACATTCATTCTTAATCCATTTAATGTGTTTTCTGTGATATTCTGTAGCACCTTACAAAATTAAGTATATTACATTTATGTAGTTCCTTTAATCAACCAAACCTCTAATCACATCAAAAAGTGAAATAAAGTGTGTTGGACAAGGCTGACTTTCAATAAAACCATATTGATGTCAGGCTAATGAGTTTATAATTACTTAGGTCATCTCTCTTTCTCTTTGAATATTGGCCAAACAGTAACACTTTTCCAATATTCTGGTATTCCAACTTTTTTTAAAAAAAGTTATCACTGGATCAGAGATCTCCTGAGCCAACTCTAAGGAGTCTTGAGTGCAGGCTATGCAGGGCTGCTGACATAAAAATACTTATCCATAATTAATGTAGTTTTAATGTCCTCTTTAGTCAATAATAGAGTGCACAGTGGTTCATCATCTTCGTTATATACATCATCCTGCTTCTTTCCAAATATAGAACAGAAATAACTGATTTCCTTGAAAATCCTCAGAAAATTCAAACTTTGCTCAGAGATCATGCTGAAAATTTGGGGCAGATACAATCTGTGTGTGTTTTGGGTTTTATTTTTTTAAACAAAATGTAGCGGTTGACACCTGATTCAAGTCCCTTATTAGACGTTCCATTTTCTTACCCGGGATCGATATCAGACTAACAGGCCTGCAATTACGTGGGTCACTCGATTTGATCTTTTAAAATACTGGCACAACATTAGCTTGCTTTCTTCCCCAGAATTCCAAGACTTTTTGAAAATCAACATTAATGGTCCAACAAGCTCCTCTGCAAGCTTGCAGCGATTTTCACTCAGGTTTGGCTGTAGTGTCCTTTTTTTTTCATGAGATAAGTATGCTGTCCGCTTGCCTCCTAGGTGAAGGATCCTTTTGTTTCCTTGTATCCTTCAGATATAGCCTAACAATCCTTTCTTTGGTCACAAACAGGACAGCCCCTGCTGTGTTTCACCACTCTTGTAAATTTTGCACACTCTTCTTTTGTCTGTGGCTCTATGTGCAAACAGGCCTACATTATGAAGCATACAATAAATAAATGGCCAGACAGGGACATTGGTGTCTGTCACCTCGGAAATGTTCCTTTCAGAGAGGGGGATGTGTCACCATCTGGTGACCAGCCTTGCTCCAGAAATGTTCTTGGTTAAGAACATAACTTTTAGTATCGATGTATAATTCCATAAATATTAGCCATACGTATATTTCAGTGATTTTTGACAACCAGTTGACTATTGACTCTTGGAGAGACCTCACATGCCACCCTTTGGTGAGCTATTATGCATATGTCTGACCCAGAGGTTTCTTGTAAAACTCAATAATCACTCTGTGCCCTCTGCCATTTGGCACGAGAAGGTCACAGAAATCTATCTTGGGAAGTAGTGGCTGAAAAAGATCTGGGGGTCGTGGTGGATAATCAGTTAAACATGAGCTCCCAGTGTGATGCTGTGGTTAGAAGGGCTAGTGCAATCCTTGAATGCATAAACAGGGGAACCTCAAGTAGGCGTAGAAAGACTATTTTACCTCCTATATTTGGCACCAGGGTGACTGCTGCTGGAAAATTGTGTCCAGTTCTGGTGTCTATAGTTCAAGAAGGATGTTGATAAACTGGAGAGGGTTCAGAGAAGTCATGGGCATAAATAAAGGATTTGAAAACATGCCTTATAGTGACCGTCTCAGGGAGCTCAATCTGTTTAATAAATAGAGAAGGTTAAGGGGTGACTTAAGCACCAATCTGTAAGCACCCACGTGGGGAACAAATATTTGATAATGGACTCTAATAGCAGAGGAAGGTACAACACAATCAAATGGCTGGGAAATTCAGAGTGGAAATAAGGTGTACGTTTTTAACAGTGAGAGTAATTAACTGTTGTAATAACTTGTCAGGGATTAGGTGGATGCTCCATCACTAACAAATTTTAAATGAAGATTGGATGTTTGTATAAAGGATATGCTCTAGGAATTATTCTAGGAAAATTCTGCTGGGGTCATGTAGTAATTTTGTTGTCGGGGTCACAATGCAATGAAGTTTTGAGAACACTTGGGTTCCTCCTAACCCCAAAGGGTCAGTCACTTACCCTAGGTCAATGGATGCCCTCAATCACACACCAAGGGGAGGGGGAGAGAGAGCTCAATGGTCTGAGCATTGGCCTGCCAAACCCAGGGTTGTAAGGTCAGTACTTAGTCCTGCTAGTGAAGGCAGGGGGCTGGACTCAATGACCTTTCAGGATCCCTTCAAGTTCTAGGAGATCGGTATATCTCCATATATATTATTTATCAAATGAGATGATGGGGGGCGCTGCCCCAGGTGGGTTGGTTTAAATTAAAAAAATAAATAAATAAATAAAAGTTGGGCGGGGGGAAAGGAGGGATAGCTCAGTGGTTTGAGCATTGGGCTGCTGAACCCAGGGTTATGAGTTCAGTTCTTGAGGGAGCCATTTAGGGATCTGGGGCAAAAATCTGTCTGGGGATTGGTCATGCTTTGAGCAGGGGGTTGGACTAGATCAGTGGTTCCCAACCTTTTTGTGGCCAGTAGCACATTCATGTTTTCAGAAGTGTGTGGCAGGCGCCAACAGTATTTCAAGGCTTATTTTGTATTTGTACATTTAAATAATACAAAAAACATCATATTTAATATAACATAATATATGAAGCCGGAGAGAAGCCACAAGGACAGAGAATGCCGGCGCCTGCAGCCCCGGAGTTCTCTGTCGCGGGCAGGCACGGGGCCGTGGCTTCTCTCCCCTGCTGGGCGCTAGGTGGGCACACACAAATGTCTTGGTGGGCACCATGGCGCCCGTGGGCGCCATGTTGGGGACCACTGGACTAGATGACTTCCTGAGGTCCCTTCCAACCCTGATATTTTATGATTTAAAGACAGTGCTGGCAGCCAGTTTCTCTAGTAAACTAACTAAAGATCTATTGGCTAAGAATAAGGGAGAGTTATTATGAGGTTAAAGCATGTAAAATACATTAATAGGTGAATCTCAGTGTGTAAGTCCAAAATGATAGCAGAGATGTAGTAATATACTCCATAAATCTCTCAAGATTAAGCAAAATAACTTTGTGGGTCTGTCTGTGTGTCCAAATAGTTCATAGGTACAGGATCATTCCTTGAAATCCATTTTGTGCTGCTCCAGAAAATAATCTGAATAGTGTCTTTTCCAACATGGGTTTTGATAAACAGAAATCAGACTCAGTCTGTATTTCCATATTGTTGAACCTTGCTTTGAGGTTATCCACCACCCATATTCTATGTTTCTATGATTTCCAAGGCTCCAATCACATTTGATGGGTAAATGTAATTACAGAGATATACACAATACAAATTTTAATGTAATTGCACACAACAATCTTTCATTAGTCTTCATGAAGTTTACACATCAAGTACATTCTCGTTTTAGTACTAACACACACTTTTGATCTAGGGTTAATTTAATTACAGAGTACACATAATGTAGAAGTACTGTAATAGCGAACTACAGATGAAAACAATGCAATCAGCATCTTCTTTGATCTTTATCCGCATATGAGTGAATTAGTTTGAATGTATACTAACATTTTTTTTTGATACTCACATACAAGTGAATTGTCCTGAAACTCTGCCATGTTCTGTCATCTGGCCTGTTAGTATCACATTGTAGACTGCACCCCTTTAAAAGAGTTTGCTTTTGCATGGGGCAGGAAAAAAGTGGAAAATACACATCTTGATTCACAGTGTAAGACTTTAACAACATGCCATGGGATTGGATGGTAATAGGCATTAGTTTTCATTTTCCTGAATAGTGTGGGACGGAGTCACCTTTCAAAAGTTTGGAAATCACAATGCTAATCCATAATATAAGAACCTCAGATAAGCATTGTCATATTTTTATATCTTTTGAGAGAGTTGCTGATTATTTGGCGTTTGCCATCCCATGTTGATTAGCCATGGTTCCATGCACTCTTAAGTAATTTAATTGTGTGTTTACCATGGATATAGTTAAAATCAGTAAAACAAGGAGTTCAGCAAGTGGAACACTCGTCTGTTGATATCCCTGGAGTGCTGGAGTATGTCTACACTGTGGGGTGGGTATTTTTCAGAAACTTGTTTTAATATTTAATTTTCTGTCTACAAATAGTCACAACTTTGTGATGGTAGGGGTGTGTGGGTGTGTATGTATGAAGCAGAAATACAATTTAATATTCTTAGTGGCAGCTCTGCTAATGTCTGGGAGTCATATGTTCAGTGTTTCTTATTACCTTTTATCATATGCTGTTCATTAGAAAATGATGAAAATGATTCTATCCTGAGTTCACACTGAGACTGAAATAATTTAGTGCAGTAACTGCTGTATGTACAGGAATGACTAGCAAATGTTTATATTATCCTTGTTCATTCGCAATAGAAGTGTGTGAGCAGAAATTTCACATTTAATTCACATACGAATTCCTTGGACAGTTTACAACATACTCATTGTCTGATTTGCACTGAAAAATTTGCTCTCCTGGGTTGCATTAATCCACAAATGTTTCTAAAACAAGATTATAACACTTTTTTGAATTATTTTTTATATATATAATTATTTTATATATTACACACACACACACACACACACATACATGATGCATGTCAGCTATACCCATTATGTTGCAGTTGCTGGATGTATAAAGTTTGGGGAAAAAACAGATCATGTTCTGATATCTCTATCAAGAGGACAGAATGAGCATCTTGATTTTCTCACCTTAATTTTGGAAAAAAGGTCAGATGTGTTGTCTTGCGCTAATACTAATAAGCTGTTGACTACTTGACTAGTGAACAGTGTGAAATGTTAATGCATGGATACTTAGGATATTTCATTTGATGTATTTCACTAAAGCTATTCAGTATTTGGTTTTCTTTCTTTGATCTAAAATATTATTTTGAAACTGTTTTGAGATGATTGGTTCATAAATTATAAGTAAATAGTGATTGGTCTTTCTACTGAATTCCTCTTTTAGCTTGAAAACTGAAGAAACTTATTTCAGTGTATTGTGTTATATTATGGCAGGAAAAAAATTGAGCTTGGAAATCTAATTCCTACAAGATATTTTGGTATTATAGTTCATTATATTCTAGCTCATTCCATTTTCTCTCCTATTTTTGTGTAGCAGTATCCATAGCAACTACCATCATTTCAATTTCTCATCTTTCCCGAACAGCGAATGCTACCTGTAATATGTGAACTGCTCAGTTTCCTGTCTTGTAAGGGAACACAGAGGACGAGCTACTGCAAGACTTCATGTCTTTGATTTCCTTGGGATCTGTGGGTGCTTAGTACCCTAACAATCAAGCTACTTACTTAGGAACCTAATTATTGATTTAGGTGTTTACATTTAAAGTATTTAAGTTATAAAAATTCTGACCTGATATTTTAAGCCTGTGTTTTGGCTTTGGGTAGGTTCTGGTATGATAGAGAAAGTCAAGTGTTCTTTCGTATTTAGAATATTAGTCTTCTGTATCACTTCTTGTGTTTTTCTTCTTCAGATATAGAAAGTTGACTTCAGTGACAGCTCTTGTTCTGAATGAACTTAATTCCACTCACAAACTTTGTGGTTTTGCATTGATACAAAGCTTTCAGAAGTTAACCCACTGTATGCAGTGCATGAACAAAAGGCAGTGGTGGTGAATGTAGGGAACGGAACACTGAGGAAGAATGCGTTATGGGGGAGTTAGTAAATGGGAGAGTGCCCCTTCTGGATGGAAAGGAACTTGAAGTCTAGGAAAAGGGGAAGGGAAGAGAGAGAGCATGATCAGTACCTTATTCCAGGAGTTGAGACAGTATTAGCTAGATGTGTCGCCTGCATTTTTGAGTGAATTTTTTGTGTGCATTTAAGATTTAATTTTCAGTCTGAAAAGACCACACGGCATGAGATTGGCTTTTTAATCTAATTAGTGATTCTTGAACATTTTAGCTTGGCAATTCTGGAAGAGGATTACCTATCTGCGTGTTCAGTCAGCATTGCCAAAGCCATCTTCCACTGGTTCCAGTGCTTAATACTTCTGGGGTGTTGTTTTTTTTTTTAAATGATATTCATTTAGAAAACGTTGTCATTGTTTTAGCTGAGATGGGCCTTCTGTATCCTGTGGCCACTGCTTGTCAAGTGAGAGGCTATGGAACATTAACCAGTGGTCATTCATAGTTTTGTGTCATCTGGCTTTTATTAAAGGTCTTGTTTAAAAGCCTTATGATTTATTTCTCCGCAATGGTTTTAGGTCCTACGCTCATCCTTTGTAGAACTGCTCTGTTGAACAGAAGAAAAAGAAAAGTTTTATTCTTGCCCCAAAACTGAACTGCACATTCTGGAATGTTCAGTATTGGGTTTATATTTAAAACTGTGAGAGGAGATGGCTTTGGGCTTCAAGTACCAAAGATATAAGAACATTTTTGTGGTAAACTGGGGTATAAATCTATCCTGCACTGGTCTGTCGTACACTAACTCTGTGTAGACCCTGTTGATGCTCACTAATGGCTAGTGTGGGGTAGATTCCCACCCCGCCATGCTTGCCACAAACTGAATGTTTATGTAGATAAACCCTCTGTCATAATTGTAACCTTTACGCTTTATCCAACAAGGGAAAATACATTTACAGTTTAGTGAGAATATCTGTATTTAGGAGCTCAAAGTGTGGAACACAGGCAGTTCTTGGGGAAAAATCGAGACCAATGCCATACAGTTGCCACTTTAATGGGGAAAACGATTTTTGAAGGGGAGGTGTGTGATCTGCTATCTAGCAGAATAGTAGCAGAAACAGAGGGAATACATAACAAAATCAAGTTCTTAATTTTTTAAACTTCATAAAGAAAATATTCAGAACTCCAAATCTGGCTTGACTTGTATTGGAATATATTCACTTTAATGTATGTCACAGAATTGGCATAAAATATTTTGCTTTAGAATCATTTAAAATTATATTTTTTAGCTATGAAGTCTTCTCCTATCTTCCTATTTTAGGGACCTGTACCTTAGAGGTAGCGCCAGGGCTTGGGGCTATGGGCTTCTGCCCTACAAGGCCCCTGAAATCGGCTCGCAGCTGTCTGGTCAAGAACTGCTGATCTAGAAGGTGCAGGCGTAGGTAGGTAGGTAGATAGTAGAATGCTGATGGCAGGTCGGATCCAAATTTTTGTATCTGTGCAGGGCTCACCCCATTTTTCCAGCCTCCAGTGGCCTGGATTAGAATGTGCGCACAGGTTGCAATCCAAGCATTTTAATCTGTCTGGATTGTCATACTGAAAAGAGGAATAGGCTCTTATCAAAAGTGTACATTGCTGGGTATGAGGCACAAAAATGAATGTCCTTTGATGTGGTGACTGGCACGCATGCCAGTACATTATTGATGTATACATGAGCAAATAAAGAGTCTTTTTTCACTGGTGATGAAATAACATTCCTACGGCAACTGCAGAAATTGCTTAGATAGACTGAAGACTTTTGTAATATTACTTTTCTATTTTTAGCTTTTAAAATGTAATCTAGTTCCTGAAAAATAAGAAATACCCACTTGAGATTCCTCTGCAGACCACTAGTAAGTGCTTCCATAGACACTTCTGGTCCTCAGACTGCAGTATAGGAACCATGGTTTACCATTTACTGAAACAGTTCATGATTATGCTTCATTTGCCAAGTAAGCAATTTTGTATATGATTGCAAACATCAAGAGATTGATAACTGCAAAACATGCATCACTGGAGGACTCTAGCCCTCCACTCATTAGATAAAAAGCTTCCCAGAAACCAGTGCTCTCTGCAATGCCAGATTGTATGGGGTGCAACAAGCGGCATAGATTTTTATAGAGCCCAATTCTGCTTGGCAGCATGCTTGGGGAGGAAGTAAAACTGGAGGGTTCATTTGCATAGTCTGTCCTGTCCCCCCTCTTCCCCTCCCCCGAGTCAAAAGATTTTGTGCGTAAAAGCCCAGGAAGTCTAATTTAGCTATGGGACTTGCATAGGCGCTATGTATTTGGCCCTATGCCAACCTGGTCCCGACTGAAGGTCATTTCAGATGTTGCTTTTAAACCTTTAAACTACTCTGTTCTCTTGCAGGAAGTTTTTACCTCTGTGATACTTTTTTTTTGGCCAGAAATAAACTTATTAGAGACTAATTAAAAGGCAACTTTGTGCTATTGTGATCACCCAATTCACAATGTATGGATCATACTGCCTTCCAGATGACCCTGTCCCAAACAGTGTACCAAGAAAGATTATCTTTGTTGTTATAGTTGTGACTGAGGCCATGGCTACACTCATACTTTACAGCGCTGCAACTTTCACGCTCAGGGGTGTGACAAACACCCCCCTGAGCGCTGCAAGATACAGCACTGTAAAGTGTCAGCATAATCAGGGCGGCAGCGCTGGGAGCACGGCTCCCAGCGCTGTACCCTACACCCGTAAAGGATGTGGTTTACGTGCAGCGCTGGGAGGATGTGGTTTACGTGCAGCGCTCCGACCACACTCACACTTCAAAGCGCTGCCGCGGCAGTGCTCCCGCAGTGCTGCCACGGCAGCGCTTTGAAATTCCAAATGTAGCCATACCCTGAGCAATGTGAGAAATTGTCTGGTGGTGAAGGAAGTGATTGCTAGTAGTCTCATCTGATCAGCTCATAGATAATCCTATGAAGTGCTTAGACCAGGTAGGGTTACAGGAAGTATTGTTCAAAAGAAACTTCCAACTTAATCTTAGTTGGCCCTCATCCAAACCAAGGTGACTGATTAATTCAGGAGATATGAAAGTCTTATGGTTATTCCTTTAACCGAGGCCTCCCTGTGATTAAGGAAGGCACTTGCAAATCTCATGAGATTGAAGATTCCTAGTTAGTCTGTTAGAATACTTGTGTAAAATTACAAGAGAGAACTTCACAGCTTGTCCTGGAAAGGACTAAGTGGATCCTCTAGCTTGTCAACATAAGCTGTTTTTCTCTCATATGTCCCATTCTTGGTTACAGACTTTATTCCTTATGTTTCCTTGGGTTTGTTTTCCCAGCTCTGGTCATTTTTAATGCGTCTTATTAAAGTAACTCACCTGATGTTATGGGAATCAATACTCTACTTACTAAGCAAAAGAACCCTTGTTGAATACCTGTGACTCCATTTTCTTGGATTTTATTCCTGGTGGCATTTAACCCTGCCATTAGAATGAGAGAGCATCAGTGAGTGATTTTTTTTCCTCTATAAGGGCTCCTCTTCATGCACTGTCAACTTATCTACACTCAGTTTACCCTCACTAAACTCCAGAGGAGTTGTCCCAATGCAAAACAAAACTTGAGCAGTGCAGTGTTTTGTATTAGCGGCATAAGCCACATGAGTTCTTGCTGCTGTATTAGCTCAAATGTCAGCAGCACTCAGGCTTCAACAACCTACACTATCCAATGGGCCAGTTGGGTCCAGTTTAAAGCACCATTTAACTTGAGCTGGAGACTTTTGTGTGGCCAGAGTTTTGTTGGGTAAATGCTCAAATTAATCCATGGGTTAATGCTGTCATGAAGGCGAGCCCTGACTGAGCCAGAAGGAATGCAAATTCAGTACACAGGATCCTTAGACCGCCCTAAAAGAGAGACCATCCAATTATGCTGACTGAAAATCCAATTCATTTTAAGTTGTCAGTAGTTTGTAAGACGAGCTAACTTTAAGGCTCTGTCATGGAGAGCAGAGAGCTAAAAGTTGTGCAGTCGGAGGGAGCCAGGGTAAACTGGAGTGTCACTGCTGCTATACTCCAGCAGAGGGTATCTGAACTCAGGGAAGATGAAGGATTGTATAAGATACCTCCATTGTGATGTTGGTGCAAGAGCAGATCTAACTATGAGTAAGTAAGGTTGAGACCAGTGAGTGCCCTCTTTAAGTTAATTTTTATTTCTCATAATGCATTATTTCTTTAAAGAAACTGTTTTTTATTTGACTGCATGTTCTTTATAAACTACCAGCTTGTCATGTGCGCTACAGTTTCACTGTGAAATGTAGAGTCCCAAAACTGTGGATGTGGCACTTCGAAAAATATGTAATTTTTTTAACTCCTATTCCCAGAGTAAAAATAAAGGAAAACAATTGCCATACATGTAAGATGTTGAAACTTTTGATTATCTTTTTTATGGATAACTGAGAAAGTTTTAAACTTCTTCAAACAAAAAGAGCAAAGAACTTTGATCTGTGATATAGGAAGTCTGCTTTAGATGACATAGCATAATTGTATGGTCGAAAGAGAAACAGTATCAATTTCCCTATGTGAGGCATGTCACTTTTTTAATGAAAAATGAGGAAAGGCAGCACATGAAGGAACTGGAATTTAAATATCTGATGCCTAAATTAACCTTGACAAACAGTAAAAAAAAAAAAAAAATAATAATAATAATAATAATAATAATAATTTGGATTTAGTAACCAGTACTTTCCATGAAGGTCTCTTGATGTATGTTTATACATTGCCTTTTAAGGTTATCTTAAATTGAAGCTATTGTTTGTCAGTCTTCACTGTGCAAGGTTTTCATCTTCTGATTTAATTACTGCTCTATAAAAGTTCAGAAAAATTACTTTCCACTCAGCTGACTCACGTTTTGCAAGCAATTTTATTCAAACTATTTAAATAAGGCTAACTTTAAAAGCCAGTTTCCGTGTGGTTTAATTGACCTTCCCAAATCACGAAGGAGCAGGAGCCTTCTAGTGTATTGTTATACCAAATATGTTTTCTTGCTCTGCTTTTGTGATGATTTGTGGCTAAACTCAACATTGGGACAGTAAATATAATTAAGAGGATTTTTATATATTAAAGAAATGCAAAGGTAAACATGGTAAGGGAAAAATAGTTGTCATATTCAAAAGAAAAATGTACACATTTGTCCAACCAAGCTCAGTTCATTTTTACTTCTGTATTTTCATAACCCATGATAAATTGTTCAGTCTCAATGTATCAAATTAAGTTTGCAAATGACCCGCATGATTAAAAATATGGTTCATGCTGAGGGGTTGGAACCATCTAGAAAACAGTGACTCACAAGTCCTCTCACTCTCCTGCAGGTTTGAGTGTTCTTTGTGGAGACTTGTAAGGGACAATGACTCTAGCTGCCCTCGGTTCCTTTCTACTATTTATGTGAGGGCTTGGCAAAATTGGGGAGGGATGTTGTACAAGTGTGAATGTGTAGAGGCAGTGCACTCCGACAACTCCAGTAACAGGTATATAGTTTCTTTCACGTGACAATAGTCAATGTACCTAGTGCCAGTTTGAAAAATTGTGAGAGTGTTTGCATTTGTCTTTGCTACAGGACAGATTGGTCTTAATTTGTTGGCTAGGGAGGGCAGATGGAGGCCATGCTAGAAAATCCTTGCATCTAATATACTGAGAAATTCTGTGTGCTGCGTTACATGGTGTGAATTATATTTGCAAACCTTTCAAGGCCGTGGGTCAATTGTGAAATTCAGGGTTTTCTTTTTTGTGCTTTTGATATCTTAAAAATGTTCACTTGGAAGTGTCAGTAGTACTTAACACAAGTCCTGTAGTTGAATACTTAGCAAGAAGTTACTTGCCTAGTTCAACCTAAATGGACAGTGTAAACATAAACCTGTAATCTGGTTTATAACACTAAGTGCTTTCACATTTTTATAGTTTTAAGAGACACTTAACATTTATCCCCTTTCATTTGATATGATGAGTTAGGATTGCTTCTCCAGCTATTTCTTAAAGAAGAAATTCTGTATTTCTAGCTCTGTTAAGATTATAATTTAAAATGCAAACATGCAGTATTTTGGGGCATACACTTCCTGCAAAGCTCATGCTTGTTACTAATGGGGAGCAGTTTTCGTTTGTGTCCAAACAGTTTTAGTATAGCAGATTAAAGAGAACTGAGAAGTATTCATTTCCCAGTATAAGCCTGGAAAATGTACAACATTCTTCTGTCTCCAATAAATAAAACTTTGTATTCCTGTTAAGTGCCCTGTGTATGAAGCTATTGTGTATATTAAACATAGCAATATATTTACAAAATTGATGATCAACTTTTCAGTAGGGTTGCCAAATTTGGTTGGATGTATTCCTGGAGATTTCATCACATGACATAATCTTTAATTCCTGGATACTCCAGGCCAATCCTGGAGGGTTGGCAACCGTACTCTTCAGTGTTTCTCAAGTGTGGCCACCGTGGCTGCATGAGGCCGCCAGGGGCTTTTCTTGAGGCCACAGCTTTCTGGGTGGTGAATGGGGGAAGGGGGAACCAGTATCCCTTCCCCCATGGCCTCCAGCAAGGGTTTGGGCCTTGCTCCTGCTGGAGAGACAAATGCTAGAGGAGCAGGCAGCCAGTGAATCTCCCACCTTCCCAGGGGTGGTGGGCTTGGGTTTCAGCCACGGAGTGGTGGGTGGCAGGCTTCAGCTGTGGGGCTTCAGGCTCCATCCCTGGACCATGTCCCCTGGGCACAGGGCTTTGGGCTCTGTCGCTTAGCCATCCAGCAGCAGGCTCCTGCCCCTGGGACTGCATGGCAGTGGGCTCCAGTCCTGGTTCACCTCCTCCCCCTACCCCCATGGGCCCTGTTGCCTTTCCTAGCCTCACATCCATTCCCTCTGTCATCCTTGGCCCCTCTGCCTCCCTATCCACCTCCCCATCAGGGTTTAATTTGTACCCCAAGTCTGCTGTGAAAAGTGATATTTCTGTGTTTAATATCACTTTCACAGCAGACTTAGTAGCTAGCTGGGAGGCTGTGAAAAGTGATATTAACATACAAGCATCTTTTTCCACAGCAGCAGACTTACTAGCCAGGAAGTTTGAAAAAATGAAATAAAAAGCAACCCCAAAAGCAAAAGAAACAACTAGAACAAAAGACAAGAATGTGCAAAGCATCTTATTTGTGTTTCTATTCTGTTTAGGTCCAGTAAAGAATAGGGACAAGTGTACATTTATTTTTGTTGAGTGGGGGCGAGGGGGGGCAGAACCCTACATAAATAAATTGCAATGATTTGGACATGTATATGTGCATATTTTATTTTTTTCCCGTAAAGTAAATTAAACATTTTAGGAAAAAATGTCAGACCAGCCACCAGTAAGAGTTGGTGGCTGCACTCTGAGGTTGTGAGCACCCCTGTTTAGAGGAGCTATTTATTGGTAACATTACCTAGCCAATGGCTCTTTTTTCCCCTTCCATGCCTTGTAGAATGCTGTAAATAGCTAAGTACTCCTGATACTTAGTCTTGCTAAATTCTTACTTAAAGCAGAATACAGAGTAACTTTGGGTTTCTTGTGGAATGTAGACTTTTTTTCTGTGTGATCTTCTGGTTTTGTTTGGATTCCAAGGTTCTGTGCAGCTCTGTCTTGTTGTTATGCATTGTTCAATATGCCTTCTCTTCAGGGAACTTTCTGGTGGTGCCTTGTAATTGGCTTTATTTAAAATATTTTTCCTCAAACACAAAAAGCCACTGATCTTTCCATGTTCATGTAGCCTCATGCCTCCCCAAACACAGTCAGTTATTACTTTAATTCAAGGTCTGAAAGAATCTATTTGTCTTGTGATTTGGGTAGTCTGTTACTGAATCTTGTTGTGTTAGAGCTTCATGAATTGTGAAATAGTTACTTGTGCCACTGGATTTAGTATCACAATCTCTACTATTTTGTGTTTATGGAAAAGTTTTCATATTGTGGATAGTTTAGGACAGTTTTAGTCTTTGCAGCATAACCTATTGAGACTCTCCTACTTAGTATATGGGCACATTTTACAGGTTCCAGTAACTTGTTGCATTTGAGTCTTATTTCTAGAGTACCCTTATCCTGACCTTTGTCTTGGGTGCAGATTGGGTGGTAGCTTTTGAAAACTAGGAGCCACTGTACTTTTTGGTGTCAAGTTTATGCTTACACAACCTGGTATATGCTTGCCTTACAATTTCAGTTGAATGCAATTTATTTAATGCAGCTGTCCTGCAAGTGTTGAGTTTATGGAATATATTTTCACGGCTCTTTTCATAACTTCTGCCACTAACGTCTTCAACATTTGATCTGCTTGTTATATTTTAACCTAGTTTTAAGTGTCATTAGATTCTCATTTCGTAGCCAGATCCCCGACTACTCCATGACACAGTGGGACTAGTTTTCTCAATAGCAATATTAACTTAGTCTTTTCCAGCAAAATATCCCTCATTTTCATGTCTACAAAAATATATAGCTATATTATTTTGACATAAAATGTCATGATCAGTGTTTTCACCATGACTGTTCGAAAGGATACATTTTTTGTTATGGTCTTCAAGCAGCACCCGTTCCACTCCTGAGGCTGTCTAGCTCAGAATCACCTCTTCCTCATGTATTCCAGGGAAGGGTGGAGCTTCTAGCTGGCTTCAGCACCTTCTATATGCAGGTTTTGACTGCTATACTCTTCTCCAGGTGGCTGAGGTGGCCAGCATATACTTCTAATTAGAAGTAGAAGATACAAGCTGAACTTCAGTTCCCATTCTCCAGTGACCTGCTACCTAGCTCCATGGAATAATGCATATAGAATGTACAGTAGCCCGATACATTCCCCATCCTCCCCCTAAGGAAACATGCAGAGCAAACATCAGCTGCAGACAGGTCCTAGCACAGCAGGGAGCTAGAAACAAAAATGTTAGGCACATGGCTGCTGAACAATAGTGGATTCTGTGGCAGAAGTGCTGAATTCTGTGGCATCTTGGGGGGAAAAAGTAGGCTAATGCCTCTTTCCAAGGAAAAAGTTGGTTCGTGCATTGTGGAAGCATACAAACCCTCCCATGATCTCAGTTGGAGGAAGGAGTTGACTAATTTTGTTTCCTTTTAGTTTCTAAATGTCCTCTCGGGGCAGACAATGAGTTTGTTTTATTATTTGAGAATTGTCATCTACCCTTGCTATTTATCCAGATTTTCTCAAGGCACTCATCACTGTAGTTTTCAACAACTTTCCAAAGAGTTAAAAACCAAACACGCAAATGCTCCATGACCTAATTTTATTGCTTTATTTTCTCTCTGCTTTCCTTCTACTCCTTATCCCCTCTCTCTTTTTTTCTTCTTTTCTTTTTTCTCTAGTTCTAATTCCTCTCTTCTTTGCTGTTGGGAATATGGAAAAGCTAAGATGAAGAGTTTTACACTTTTCTGAAAGCTATCAGGTTTCTGATTTCTCTAACCATTAGCTAGTAAGCTTCAAAGCTTTTGCCCTCTTGCTAGGAGCCCTGTCCTCTCTTCTTACATCCTTCATTCTTAAGGATGACCACTTTCATCGTTACTACTTGATTAATGTAGGTACAGAGTGAGATTACTACTCAGCTATTTTCTCAATTATCTTGATCAAGAATGGCAGTTTGCTGGGGTGGTAACTGTCAAGGCCTGAGTCAAGAGAAGGTTTAAAAATATGTGGCATTAAGACATGTTCTAATCAAAGGTGGCATTTGATGATTTTTACCAATAAAGGTGCCAGATGCTCTAGATGCATCTTTCCACAGCCGCAGTGATCGTGGGTCTGTGTGATGGGGTGTACCAGGCTCAGAGGTCCCCTGCTGCAAGCCTCAGGGTCCTACCATACCCTGTCCCCATAAAGGAGTAGTGGAACTGTCCTCCAAGTGGCCTAGAGAGGCTGCATGGGAAGCAGCCAATCAGAGGGAGGCTGCGGGGAGCGGCCATTCCAGGCCCAGACAAAAGGAGCTGCAGTACAGAACAGGAGGCAGTTTCTGCTTGGAGCCATAGGAGCAAGGGTGGTGTTCCTGGCTGGCTGAAAGGACTGCAGAACCTCAAACAGATTGGTTGGTTGCTGTCAGGGACCAGGGTATCAAGGAGAAGCTCCTGGCTGGTTGCTGGAACTTGGCAGCTGAAGCCCTAGGGTGAGGGTGAAGGGGTCCTGGGGAAGTGGCTCAGGAAATTGTAGCAGCATCTTGAGTAGTCAGAGATGCAGCGGGTGGCTGCTATTTGTAGGGTCCTTCAGCTGGGACCCAGGAGTAGTGGGCAGGCCCAGGACCCCACCGGCCACAAGTGGAGGGGCTAAATTCTTGAGGAGGGAGTTGAACTGATCCCGGAGAAGACCTTGAAGAGGGTCAGTGATATTGGACTTTAGCGGACTTTGGTACACGCCCAGAAGGGACCTGAACTGTTTAGCGACTCAGCTGGAGAACTGGGGTCAGAGAAGAGCCCAGAGAGGGTGAAGATGTCTCCAGGGAGGGAGACTTGGGGGCATGGACCCAGAGCCATCCTTACCCATATGCAAAGTACACAACTGAATAGGGCACCAGGAGATTTGGGGCACCAGATTTCCTGGTGCCCTGCGCAGCTGCATGCTGCTCCAGCCCCGGCTCTTCCCCAGGGCTACAGCCTCTTTGCCACCCCACCTCTTCCCACCCCAGCCCTGTCCCCACTCCCCTGAGGACTCTAGAAGCGGTGGGGCCTGCACTCACTGGTAAGTAGGGCAACCTGGCCCCAGCCTGCTCTGCTGCACTCCCCTGGCTCCCAGTCGCACTGCTGGTGAGAACTGGGGGGCGGTTTTCCCCCTTCTTCCCCTAAGCTTGAGAGGCAGGGGAGCAGAGCAGGTTTGGGCCAGGTCACTCCACTTCCTGCAGGAAGTGGCCAGCACCTGTCCTCCATGGAGGCCTGAGGCCAACCCCCCCGCTCCCCCCCCCACAGAGGCCTGGGGCAGGGCCCAGGGCAGCCCCCTGAGGGGGGCGAGGGCTGCGTAGGGTACCAAAATAGCTAGGGACAGCCCTGCACAGACCAATACCAGTGTCAGGACTGTTTAAAGACTGAGCCCAGGGAGGGCTAAAGGAAGCTGTACCACTCGAGGGATACCAAGATAGGCCTCTGTTGGACTCTTTATCCCGGAAGGGGTTTGTTTTGTTTCTGTTTCATATATAGACTGTGTGTGACTTGGCTGGAGGACTGAGTTACAGAAGACAGCACAATTATAGAGACTGAGTGGAGGCACACACATTCTGCCAGGGGGCACTTGCAAGAGGTAAGTGCCACCCAGTTGTATTGAGAATCACAGGTAGTGATGATGTAGGTTCCTTCCAGCACTCTAATATCTTGCTCAGGGAAAATACTGAATTCTGTAAAGAGCAGGGTGGTGGTGGTAGTTGGGGCGGGGGGGATTGGCTGTTTTAGCATGTGACTACTGCTGTCTGCAGAGAGGGCATTTGGGACTTACTTGATCTTCTCTGAGAAGCTTGTTGATAGTTATTCACATGGAGTGGAGCTGGCTTCTGAGTTTGTGTGGGTGCAATCTGAACTGAAACAGTCATTCACAGGCCATTTTAAAGTTCTGTGATACAGGATTTACCTGCTGCAGTGGCCAAAGAGAAAAGAGATTTTAGTCTCAGCTACAGCCATAGCCTAGGATTTTAGAAAACCTTGTTTTGGAGTTACCAGCTTCTGATCAGGTTTTCAAGTATTACCACTTGGTTCCTTCCTTTCTGCGTCATCTGACATCCGTATCTGAGAACTAAAGAGATCTAAGGGTCTGATGGTGCCAGTCTGTCTGGCAGTGGCTCATGAGTGATCCAAGTGACTTAGGCCTTGGCTACACTTGGAGGTGTGCAGCGCTGGGAGTTACAGCTGTCTTCGTACAGCTGTGTAGGGAAAGCGCTGCAGTGTGGCCACATTTGCAGCATTTGCAGCGCTGTTGGGAGTGGTGCATTGTGGGCAGCTATCCCAGTGTTCAGGTGGCTGCAACGTGCTTTTCAAAAGAGGGGTGTGGGGTGGAATGTGACAGGGAGCGTGGGGGAGACAGAGAGAGTGGATTTTTGGAGCTGGCACGGTGTCAGCTCCCTGCCTTGCAAGTTCTGAGGACTGGAAGATACACAGCACCAACCTTCAATCATTTTAAAAGTTTCGACCCCTTCGCCCACCTGTCTCTTATTCACTAAATGCAAATTATGCACTCCTAAATAGCCTTCAGACCACATAAGCAGCTGCTTCAACATAGAATCCCCCTCCGCCGTGTGGCTTCTCTGCTCAAACAAACAGCTGTGAACATTCCAAAACAATTCCCCTGCCTGCCTCTTCTCGAGCAAACAGGAGCTGTTTGTTTTTTAGATAAGCAGCTCCGGGAAGCCCGTGAGTTCAGCCACTCTTCCAGTTTGTTGTGAACAGGCATTCTGGGATACCTCCTAATACCCTGGAGACCAATTACAGCACTTTTGGTGGCCACAGTTGCGGAGCAGCGCTGCATCACCAGCGCTGCAATCCTTATACCCGAGGCAGAGCAGGAGTACAACCAGTGCTGCAGCCAGGGAGATGCAGTGCTGTATGTGCCCTGCAAGTGTGGACGGTGAGTAAGTTGCAGCGCTGGTGGTGGGTTTACGGTACTGCAACTCTCCAGTGTAGCCAAGCCCCTAGACTTATTTACATTAAATCCATTTTACATTGCTCTAGCAATTTAAAGCAGCTTTAGTGCAAATAAGGATCAGACCTGTAGCATCTTTCTGGGTCTTCCACTCTTTGACTCTTCAGTTGTATATAGATTTTATTGAAGATGCTCTGGAATTTATCTGGGACCATAAATTTACAGGGGCAGACTGTGGTGATAGTCCCTTCTTCCAGCCTTGTGTGCCTGCAGATTTGATCTTGGTTTGAAGGAGGTAGTGACCTTTCTGGGAAAAGGGGTGAATTTCTAATATTTCCTATTTCCTTTTCTAAGCCAAAGAATTAGTCCAGTGTGAGACCAACTCTGTGAATTGGGCCTAAGAATACCTGTGAAGTGGATTGTTTGTGTGTTGAAGAGGCGGTTTTTGGCCACCATCTGAGATACTATCGGTGTAGATGTTAGTCCCCTGTCATGGTGAACTTTGGGGACTCCACTATTGTCAGTCAAACTCAAGCTCTCCAGAGAAGCCTTCAGTCTCTGTGCTCTGTAGATTAGTATGTAGTTATCTCCACTGATTTACAGATATAGTGGATGCATGCAAAGGATTCTGTTTTTCCAAGGGATCCTTGTCTGCATTTGATGTTGAATGGGAGTGACATGGCTACTTGGCCCCTAGTTTTGTGTATTCGGATAGAGACAATGTATAGAGTAACTTGGGATGATGGAGTGAGCCAGCATTGGGTCTCTGCTGCTGACTAACCAGGAATTTAAAAAACAAAGACAAGATGGGAGCCTTGAAGTATTAGCGCCTCTGAATGGCCATAAAAGGTTTAGCAATGTTTTAATGTCTATATTTTGAGCAGGTGGAGAATGCCAGACATAGTAGGTATTTCTCCATGAAGAGTCTCTCTTGTCAAAACTGTAGAATAAAATGTATTATACTTGTATCTTGTAAATCACATTATAAAGCACTCGAGGAATGATCAGCCAGTTGGACTGCTCGACTTCTGATATATAAAGTGATCTCCTTTCATAGAGCCAACTTTCTTGATTGTCCTATAGGAAGTTAAGATTTTATTTGTGGCTCTGCTATCACTTACAGTTGTAATTGCTTTTCATTGGGAGTTCAGGTTGCTCAGCAGTTGGCAAAATTGAACCATTAGGACTTGTTTGTTTGTATACTGTGGACCAAATTCAGAGGCAAGTCTAAGATGTAATTTACTGTATTTCACTCCAGCTCTTTTGATACGTTACAGTTAAGACATAGATGGACTCTGACTTCCATCTTATAGATGTATCTTGTAGTATGCTCCATCTCCCTATTTTAATGATAAATGCTAGTCAGTTTCCTGCTGCACCCTACTGGACCAAATGCAAAAGTGATGTGTAAGAGGGGAAGGAGGTGGGGTATTCATGTTACTTGTGAGTGTGCACAGTGAGGAGGCAAGAAGGTTATAAATTTCACCAGTTTAGACTCCCTGAAACAAACCTGTGAATGTCTCACTCAGTTTATGAACATGTAAAATATGTACAATTTAGACACCCAATCGCTATGATTAACCTTGGTGTGCACCTTGCTTTTTGAACTTCCATCAAAAACAAATTTTCAAAGACCTTTGGTCAGCTCTTGTCTGTCTCAAGGAGCTGTTAGTAGTTTGGGGTTTTTTTTTACGGTGCTTTCAGAGTACTACAAAGTCTAGTCCCTCTTTTGGAGAAATACCCATTATTTTTTTCCCTTTCTTTCTTTCCTTCTTTCTTTCTGTTATAGCTCTGTAATTCTGATTGTGATTTCAGTTAGTACGATTTCATAAACCTGTCAGATGGGAATCTGGGAAACAAGGGATGTCCCTTATTGAATGCCACGGTCACCAATCTGAGGATGGAATACTGATGAGATGAAAATATAAAGCTGAAAAGTGTCAAGTCTTCTGGTATATTCATGTGCTACAATTTTGCAACTACAGTTTAACAGGCAGTTCAAAGATCTTCAATCTAGCCGAAAGAAAACAAATGGTTTCGAATAGAACAGATGTTAATACTCTATTTGCCAAATTAATTAAGAAATAATTTGGATCCTAATACTTAATATGACAATGAATATGGCATGATTAAGTTTTTTCAGAATGGTTTTTACAGTTCAGCATCATAATACAGCTTAATAAAATACCTTTCAAAACATGTGCTTTTCTTTAGGGAAGCAAAGAAACAGACTGGAACCAATGGATACCATATTTGTTAAGCAGGTTAAAGAAGGTGGACCTGCTTTCGAAGCTGGATTATGCACAGGTGCTGTTCTTTTTATAGTGCTAATTTAATATAAACAAAGCTATAATTTTTCTGCAGTCTTGTCTTTCATCTTGATTATTGTACTTTCTGGACTCGCTTACTCTCACCTCTCCCTCTGTGGACTGCCCAAAACATTGCTACTATAGTCTTCTTTCAGTCCCACTACTCTGACCACGCAATTCACCCCTTTGATTATTTTTCAATGGCTTCCTGTTTCCCTACCAAAACTCATGCTCCTTTTCCTTGCCTATAAAGTGTTACATAATCTTGCCCCCACCTTAATCTTGGCTCCTGTTTTGTATTGCCTCCTCTCCCACTGTCTGCTCTTCAATTCTCTGTTTGCTGCTGCTTTACTTTTTTACAACCTTTTCTTTTATGGTGTCAGTCATGTGACCACTCCACCTAGCCATAGTTTGAGCATTGTCGCCAGATTTGTCCTCTGCCCTCTCTCTTCTGTCGGACCTCTACATCAAACCCAACTCTTCAAGCAATCCTTCTGCTCTTCTTCTGCTCTCCTGTAATTCCCTCGTCTTCCTTTTCCTGAGTGGTTGTCCTGTATTTTTCATGTTTTTGTGTTATTTATTTGTTTTAATGCCCTAAACCCCCAATCAAGACTGGGGTCCTATTGTGATAGGTGCTATGCAAACATAAAGGAAGATGTGAAGAGCTTATAATTAATATAAGACAAGGGACAGGTGAATGTGACAAACAGAAGGGAAGTGTTGAGGGAAGACCAGGGCTAACAGGAGTTTAATATGGTTACATAGGTTAAGTGCATAACTTGATGGGTTTCAAGTCATTTAACCCTCCGCCTTCCCACTTCCCACCTATTTTAAAGCAAATAAATATGAGCAATCCCCATTTGGCCTTCTCCCTAACAATTATTTTGCTTGCTTTGTCTGATTTAGTCCATACATTCTTTGAAGCAGAGAATACATCTGATGCTGGCAAAACACTCCTGGTCTGGATCAGCCAAAGTTGCGCTTTATACCGGTATAGTAAACACCCCCCCAAGTCCCCACAAGCAAAACAATCTATACCAGGATATAACTGTGCACTACATAATTCTGCCTGCATGCCTAGATTGATCAGGCTCTCACCTCTTGCCACCTGTGACCAACATGGCTATGCTGGCACAAGCCTGGTGTAGGTTTAGCCTAAGTTTTGTAATAATTTGTGGTTCTTTATTTAAATTTCTCACAAAAGAAAATGTTTAGCAGGAACAATAATACAAGTTATGCAACTACAGATCATGTAGCCGGATACCATTGTAAATGTGAATTTCTATTCTTAAAAGTATGGCAAACGCTATACTACACAAAAGCAATACATGTGTGTCAGAGAACACCTCTGACTTGGCTGTTGAGATTTTTTTAATAATAGTGTACATGTATTAATTGTCTGGAATAGGGTAATTTTGTAAGTTTTTTTCAAAAGAAATATGAAAACTCTAGGGCATTTAGAAATTTAAAAAATCAAAGCACTAACTTTCCAGGCTCTGCAGTACATCCTATTTTTTCTCCTCACTCTGGTATAGTTTTACAATAGCAAGCATTCTCTGAGCAACAATGGCATCATTTGATGCTGGTGTATAGAGAGATGTTTTAGCTTGATAAATTGCAACTTATATTGAAGTTGTACAAAGAGAGCATGTTACTTTTCTGACTGAGGGTGAAATTCAGCATTTGCCATACTGGAAAGGATAAAATCAGTACAGAGAATATTTTATTTTCAGACTTATTTAAAAAAAAAAAAAAAAAAGGAAACCCAGATGGGGAGAGAATAAATTATAATTTTTTAAAAAAATTACCTGTGTCCTTTTAAGGAGATTGCTGATAGTCATAATATCTAATTAGGTCAGGTTGCTTTTTCTGTTAAAAACTTTAGATTGAAATGTATTGTGTCTGTATCTTGTAAATCACATTATAAAGCACTTAGGGAATGGTCAGCCAGTTAGATTGCTCAGCTTCTGACACAATCACTTTGTATATAGTTAGATCTGATTTTGTGGAACCAACTTTTCTTGAGTTGTTCCATTGCAACATATGGTTTTATTTCATTTTATGGTTACGCTAAAGAGGTTAAAACATTCTGAAATCTAATATGAACTAAAGTTGTTACGTTTCATTATTTTTGTCAGTTTGTATTTCATTGCTGCAAGGCCCTTATTTTGTATTATTGAATGTCTCATTCACAGTTTGATTGGACAGAAACACCCAGTTTGTCAGTGGATCAGTTGCCTGGAAAAACTAAATGTGGCTTGCTGTAATATAGAGATTTGTGATAATCTTGAAAGGAAAGAATCTGAAAATTGAAAGGATAGCCTAACTGCAGAATGGTTTAGTTTAAACATTTTTCATAGTTTGATGTAGTTTTTGTATTCATAAGTCTAATTGGGTTGTTGCTGAGCAGGTCCATAGTTTCCATGTTTGACTCTCCAAGCTTTTTACCTCCAAGATCACATCTGAGAATCCCGAACATAGTAGAAAGCAATTACAATATCTGTAACTGTAATGGGCCTGATTCTCCCATGCTTTGCCCCTTATGTACACCTATGCAAAGTGGGTATAAAATGCTATCAGAATGTTTTGCAGTCACGCAGCACAAATGTAATGACTACACAACATACAAGGCAGGAGAGAATTGGTACCAGTGTGTTCAGATTGATTCACAGTGTTGCCAAAAAGTATAGAGGTGGATTTAATCATTGGATAACTGTAACAACAACTTTTACCTGCTTCTTCCCACCTACGACAGAGCAAAGCCCCTTCCGCCTTTATAATCCTCCTTCAATCCCTCCATTCCTGAGGCTGAGTCTGTCCTGAGTGCCACTTAAGCTTCCAGGCAATTCCTTTTTTGAGTCATTGGGCACTTGCTCCAAGCTGACCCATATCACTTCTGCTGGTTCCCAGCCTGAGAGCTGATGTGAAAATCACGGGGAGAGCAGGCTGGAGACTAAAAACTCCACAGGAAAACAGGTGATATGAGGCAATCTAAGAATGTTCATCATTACTTAATATTCCTGCGTGAAAACAAGTAGTACCAAATAAGTGGGCAAGATTTGAAGCTATAATTTAAAAAAACGGTTCCTATTTTCAGAGCCAAAGGGAAGGATCTGATGGTATTTGGAAGAAGACCTGCAATATGGCTGAACTTCTTAGAACAGGATTAAAAAACCCCTAAGTATGTAGCTCCTGGCCTAAATAATGACAATTTTTATCTGTAAATTTTTTTTTGTAGCTTGAGAATGATTCAAGCATTCCAGGCTAAACTGTGGCTTCAGAAAAATCCAACACTTCAGTGGAATTAGGTAGGGAATTCACAGTGATCTACCTACTTATCTGGAGTTTGGCCTTCCACTAGCCAAGATAGCTGATCAGTCATATGGATTATCAGCAGAGAGGATGTTTGGCATCAAATTATCTTAGGTAGTATTGCTTCTTATTCTTGCTCACCTTTGGGAAACTACTTTAGCTAGCAATACCAGTTCAGCAAAACAATCAGCTGAAACAAGGACCCAGATGCACTGTTCAGAGTTTACATTTGTAAACCTCCAGTATACTGTCCTCTGTTAATCACGTGTTGAAAATCATGTGTACAGTCTAACCAGTAAAAAAGGAACCATTAGGTCCATTCAGCCGGGTTAGATCTTCATGTGGAACTTTGTCCTCAGCAAGATGCCAGCAAGCAGGAGAGGTGATCACTCAAGAGTCTGCAGAAGTCATGCATTCCAACAAGTCTCCGGTATATATCTGAGGCCACGTCTAGACTACGCGCCGGATCGGCGCGTTAAAATCGATTGCTCGGGGATTGAAATATCGCGTCTGGTCTGGACGTGATATCTCGATCCCAGAGCGTGCTTAGATCGATTCCGGAACTCCAGCTAGACGACCGGACTTCCGGATTCGACACAGCGAGCCGCGCGGATCGATCCCGCGCGGTGAAGACGGGTGAGTAAATCGATTTTAGATATTCGATTTCAGCTACGCAATTCTCGTAGCTGAAATTGCGTATCTAAAGTGGATTTAATCTCGTAGTGTAGACCTGGCCTGCAATTGGTTAACCTCTTCTGTTCATATAGGGAAGATTGTATCTAAGAAAAATAAGAATTCTTCCTCTCTCCGTTATTAGAAGAGTTTAAGCCTTCTTTGCTCCTGTTTCAAAGACTCTTAAGTTGTTGTCCTTCCTTAAACATTTTCTATTTTTTTTTTTTTGAGAGAAGACCAGGATATGCACATGATTACTTTATAATTCCTATATTGTGTAAGGGGGACAGCCTCTTTTAGCTCTGTTGTGATAGTGAAGAGGTTAGTTTGTTTCAAAACTGAAAAGGAGCCCACAGTACACAGATTTCTCAGGTTTCCTTTATGTGAAGTTGCCATCTATTTGTGGCTGAAGAGAGAGAAGATTATAATCCGCAGGACCCAACAAAACTACCTGGAAAAGCTCAGAGAAACTGCAGTTCAGTTCTAAATTTGGTCTAGGTGGCACAGAATTAGATCACTGCACCATGTGGATAGATAGTTTGGACATTGAAAAGCTGAAAGTATCATGTAAGCGACACTAGCATTTTAAGGCAAAGAAGGAATTGGAGCAGTTTTAGAAACATTCTCTCTTTATTGCTGTCACTGCTATATTCTAGAACAAAAGAAAATTGCAGTACCTGTTGAAAGGACAGGTGCTACTGCTGGAGGTGTTCTGAATCCAAAATTACCTTTTTTTTTTTTTTTTTTTTTTTTTGTTTCTAAACAAAAGCTTACTTGTAAATAATTTTTTAAACATTTCAATATAGAGAAGTATCCCTCAAAAGTTGTTTTGGAAGCCACATTTTTAAACTAGCCTCTTATATTGTTTGTGCCTGCTTGTGTGTTCAAAAGAGCATTTGTTTGAGCAAATGAGTTATTTAAGGGGTGTAATTTGGGAACATAGAATTAAGTACCACATCTGAATACTTGGCAGAAAAATTTTAATTTTTGTTTTTTATATACACTATCTACACATAAAGAAAAATCTTTTTAAGCAGCAAATAATATGCTTCCAGTTTGTTTTTTGAAGCAAGCTAAACTTAAATTCATTACGTTAGTGATCCTGATTGTGAAGTACTGAAACATCCTTTTAAAATGAATAGAGAAGAATCCAGAGAATTGGAATAGAAACAAATATGCTGTGTTTTAACTTTTTATTTATTTTTCCCCATAGGTGACAGAATTGTAAAAGTTAATGGAGAGAGTGTGATTGGGAAGACATATTCCCAAGTAATTGCTTTAATTCAGAACAGGTAAGATATTTGACTCATTTACAATTTTGAGCGTCAACTTAATACATTGGTTCTAGTGAGGGATGACTATTGCATGATTCTGCAAAAGTGTGACAACCACTGTGTGTGCGTGCAAGTTTGTGTGTATGTATGTATTTAAAAAAAAAAAAAAANCCCCCCCCGCCTCCACAAACTGTTTTGTACTCATAGGAATTGCTGTACTAGCTCAGATCATGGTCCAGCTAAGCTCATATTTGTTTTTCACAGTGGCCTACATCAGATGCTTCAGAAGTATAATAAAGCAATAATAGCGTAATAATCTTCCCCTCCATGAAGGTCTCATTCTAATACCTAATACTTTCAGATTGATTTAAAAAACGAAGCATGAGGTTTTATAGCCCTTCAAAATTTTTGTTAGGATTAACTGTTATAACTCTGGATATTATTGTATGCAGTGCTGTTGTAGCTATGTTGGTCCCAGGATACTAGAAACGCATGGTGGGTGAGATAGCGTATTCAGTCTGAAAAATAGCTCTGTGTAAGCTCAAAAGCTTATATCTCACCAACAGAAGCTGGTCAAATAAAAGATACTACCTCACCCATCTTGTGTCTCTAATCCTTTTTTGAATTTTATTAAATTCTTGGTCTCAATTACATTCTGTGGCAATGAGTTCCACCGTCTAGCGGTTTTGGAAAAAGGATTTCATTTATCAGTATTGAAAGTGCCACCTTTTATTTTCATTGAATGTCCTCTTGTTCTTGTGTTATCAGACCAAGAGAAGGGAAGCTCCTGATTTACCTATTCTATTCCATTCATTATTTTATATACTTTTCCATGTCTCCTCTTATTTGTTTCCCTGTAAAGTAAACAGTCCCAGTGTTTTCAGACTCTTTGAGAGTTTTCCCCATGCCTTTATTCATTCTAGTCTTTAGATGGAATGACTAGTATTGTGCAAACAGGTTCCAGATATGCTGTACCTTTCTTGAGTTGATAGTTAATTTAGAGCCATATGAGAGAGATAATTGAGATTTTTTTTTCCTCATCCTGTGTGCTTTACTTGGCATTTATCAGCATTGAACTTAATTTTCTATTGTATTGTCGATTCGTGTAGTTTGGTTAGGTCCCTCTAAAGTTACTCAGTCTTCTCTGCACTAGGCTAACCTAAATAACTGTCATCTTTAAATTTTGCAACCTTGCTGCTCACTCTATTTAATAATAATCTAGAAAGCAAACTTAAAACAACACATTGTTACCTTTTGCCATGATGAAAACCAACCATTTATTTCTATTTTGTTTCCTGTCTCTTAGCTAGTTTTTTGATACAAGACAGAACTTTGCCTCACAACAGTGACTGCTTAGTTTCTTTAGTAGCTTCTTGTGAGGGACTTGGTCATAGACCTTTTGAAAATTAAATTACTTCCTCCAGTTCTCCTTCATCTACTACTTTACTGATGTTGGGGGAAAAAAATTCTTCTAGATAGTGAGAGATGATTTTTCTTTTCAAAAACTGGTTATACCCTAGCATAGCGCGATTTTCCAGATATGTCAATGCCCTGATTTTAATTATAATTTCAGCCCAATTTAGCAGATATAAATGAAAGACTTACTGGTCTGTAATTCCCCCAATCACCCTTAGAAATAGTTTTAAATATAAATATGATATTGTATGGTATATCGGCTGTTTTTAATGAGACAGCATATTTTGGTACCAGCTCAGCCACTTCATATTTAAACTCCTTGTCTTGGATGTATACAATCTAGGTCTGGTGCCATGTTGCTTTTTAAATTATCAAATTATTCCAGTACCCCTTCTTGTGGCACCTCAATCTCTGATCATACCTCATTGTTATTTCCAGAAAAGGTATATACTGAGTTTTGCAATGTAGATGCCTGTCCTCATTACTGAATGCTATGGACTTCAGCAGTGTGGCTTTTCCTTAATATAGGGCCCAAACTAATGCTTGTTGATGTCAGTGGAAAGAGTCCCCATTGACTTCAATTGGTTTAATCCATATGCCTTTTTGACTTGGAGAAGTCAACTGCATTCATCTAATAGTTTTGAGGGCATGCAGCTTTCTCTCTCAGCTTCTGAGAAGAGATGGTAAAGTTCAATTTATACTATATATACTTTTCTGGAGAATGAGAATAGCTCTGCAGAATTCCCAGAGTGAATTGTTCCAAATGACGCAAGTCCTGAGATTGCTCTTGAATTTAGGTCTTGCACCATTTACCAGTATTTGCCAACCTATTAGATTGGGTCACCAAAATTTTATCTTTATTCACTTGCATACAACAACTTAGACATGATGGGCACTAATTGTAAAAACCTGTAAGAGACTCACATTATTTTACTAGTTATTGTTGAAAATAGACCAAGAAATGAGAGATCAGTATACTGATTCACAGTAACGATTTTTTAGACAGTCATTTGGGGGTTGGAAGAGACACAACTTTGGTTCTTCACTTGTAAGGTAACTCCCTTCTCCATGCGCTGATATATATTTATTCCTATATCTGTAATTTTCACTCCATGCATCTGAAGAAGTATGTTTTTTCACTCATGAAAGCTTATGCCCAAATAAATCTATTAGTCTTTAAAGTGCCTCCGGACTCCTCGTTGTTTGTGGATACAGACTAACACGGCTACCCCTCTGATATTTGAACATTGAATATGGATTTTTACCACCCATCCTTGCATTCTGTTTCCTTCTTAATTTTTCATAACACAAATGTATTGCTGAAACCTTCAGAAGTATACACAAGATTAACATTAGCCACAAAAAAAACCCATTAAATGTGGGCCTTCACGCTGGTCTAGGTTGTGTGTCTTAGTGATTTAATTTTGATGCCTCTTTTGATGCTGGGTTTGACTAAGAACAGCAAATAACTTCATTTTTATGTCATGTTTGCTTGATCAGTGCTTTCCGTAGACATTTCTAAGAATTAATAATGCTTTACCTAATATTCAAACTGTCACTTTCTTTGGTGTGATTCCGATCAGCATTATATAAGTGATAATCTTGCATACATTTTCATGAGTGTTAAGGAAATGAAGAAAACAGTTTAAGATTTCCATAATATCTTGACACCTGGCATGAAGATTTTGAGATTTACAGGTATATTTTACAAATTACGAACACTGGGAGCTCTCAAACCCCTCTGGCACAAGGTTCTATAAATTAACAATCCCATTTCGATCACTCAAAATAGTTGAAGCCTCTTCAGTGACATTTTAGTTTACAAATGTTGGATTTCTTGTGGTGACTCATTGGAAATTAGTCTAGTCTTTTTTACATTTTATTTGAATAGAAGAAAAATCCCTTTAAACAGTTCAGCTAAACAAGCATGAAATATTGGTTGGCAAGAGTAGGAGAGTGATTGATATTCTGCTATATATAAGAGCCGCCGTATCCTCTATAGGAACTACATGAATGGGAACTTTGCATTATCAGCTACGTGGCTTTCTGATATAGAGTCTAAGGTCCTGATGTTGAAGTTGGATCTGCATAGATGATCCTTGCATAGGTATGAACCCTTGCATAATTTGCCTCATTGGGCACTTCATGAGTCCTAAGGTCAGTTCCAACGCTGAAACCTATATTTTTCAGGAGCAATAATGTAAAACTACAGTACCTCTCTCCCATCCTCCTTCTCCAACTGTTACTTGAGAGTTGGGGGGAGTCATCTTCACACAATACAACAGAGTATTGTTAACACTGTTTTTAAAGATGAGCTTATAACTTTACTGCCTATATTAACAGATAAAATGGGAAATGTTGTAAATTTTTATTTTAATGTGTCAATAGTCATGTACCAATTAAACTTATGTTCTAAAAAGACTTTGAAACTTATTTTTGAAGGCTTATTTTTATGGTAGATTACACACTGTTTCTTTCAGTTTATATCAATCTGCTTCTGTAATGATAAAATTGGTTTTAAAAAGTTTAAAGAAACTGTACCATTTGGCTTAGTGTACTATACATTTTCAAATAAATATTATCGGAAAAAAGCTTTTTGAAATCTAATTTCCCACATTATCCTATTTTGAAATCCTACCTTTTTGTCTGTAGTCAGTAACAAGTGGATAAATGAACTACAGAACAGAAGCATGTTTCTTATGTAAAGAATAACTAAGCATATGGTATGCCTTCAAGAATGTGGCTTTGCTTTTGTGGGAAAATAAGTTTTTTATTAAACTGAGTTCTGACCTTTTATTGAAACTTGAACAAACTAGATCTTCTGTGCTCTGGATCTGAAAGTCTCAGAGAGAGTCATTCTCACTCTCTGCAAGGACATTCAGTTTTTTCTTTTGAAAATGGTGAAATCTTGGGGTTCTCCATTTTCCAAAAGAAGGGGCATGGCATTTATTTCTAATGCCTTTAAAGTTGCCCTGTCACTTTTAATTTTTGTTGACATTCCATTTCAATGCAGTCAGCAGCAGTTTTTCCAGTAAGTGTTCATCAGCCATAGTTAAGTCACATAAGATCAGCTCTAATATCCTTGCGTAAGACAGTCAAGACACTGTAAAAATGACTTGGAATCAATTCAGCCTGTTGTTTTAGTGTAGAGCGTCTTCTCTGATGCGAAGATAAGGATTTGTATCAAGATCTGTGCACACCAGGAAATGCAGTGGAGACTCTTAGAGTACCTCTACCCAGAAAAATAAAATAAAACTCCACAGCAGTGATTCTGAGCTCAGGTCCACTGATCTGGGCTTGTGCTAAAATAGCAATGTAGACACTCTCTAACTCAGGACAGAACCCAGTCTCTAAAATGTGCTGGGGGCAGGCTCTTAGAACGCGGGCTCCACCCTGAGCCTGAATGTCCACATGGCTTTTTTTGCCCTGCAGTGCAAGCCCTAGTCAGTAGCCTCGGGTTCTGAGACTTGTTGCTGCGGAACTCTTTTTGCGGTGCAGATGTATTCATGGTTCTTGAGTTGCCTTGGTTTTTGATAGAGCTCATTGACATTGTTTCCAGAATAACACGTTCATAGGATTTGCCTTTGTTTGCGGAATATGAGATTACTGTTTCTTTCTGGGTAACTTCTGAACATTAGTTTTGGACTAGCTGCATGGATTACATTTTTATCATTTCTGTCTGTCTGACCCATCTTTAATCCATTTTCAGTGTGGCATTCCAGACCCATATGTACCTAGGCCGTCTGAAATCAGTGGTCTGTTACTCGTGACTGTTTTTTTTTAATCTTAGTTCTTCCTGTGGGTTTAGTAATCCAGATATAAAGACCAAAGCTTGACATGAGATGCCAATGAATAGCTGGCCATACACCTATTGCCATATGATTTAGCTGATTCCTCCAGGATGAGGTTGAAGCACAATCATGGGATTGGATAGGGATGCTTGCCTTCCTACTGCCTGCACTGTCCTCTCTGCCAGTTTTCAAGACCCTTAAATTAACTTAAGACAGTGGAGAGTGGATAGTTTTACTTGTATTCACATATTTGCAACTTGAATTTTTGTCCAAGATACCGTAGGCAGGTACCATAGTTTGTAGGTATTCTCCCAAAAAGCAGATTTTTTAAAAAAAAGATAGTATAGATACAGTAACTCCTCACTTAATGTTGCATTTTTCAGGAACATAACTATGACTGTAAGAGAAATGATGTTAAGCAAATCCAATTTCCGCATAAGAATTAATGTAAATGGAGCGGGATAGGTTCCAGGGAATTTTTTTTCACCAGACAAAAGTCTGTCTATTCACATACACAGACTGTAAGTTTTAAACAAACAATTTAATACTGTATACAGCAATGATCATTGACTTCACCACCTCAACCAAGCTTCCCAGAGGGTGGAATATTTCCCAGGGAATGCCTTACTGCTAAATGATGAACTAGCACTTGGCTGAGCCCTGAAGGGTTAACACGTTGTTAATGTAGCCCCTCAATCTACAAGGCAGCACAAATGGAGGGAGGGGAGACAGCATGGCAGACAGAGACACACTGTGTGTGTGAGAGAGAGCGAGCGTGAGAGATGCATATTGCCCCTTTAAGTACGCTGACCGCACTCTAAGTACGTTGCGTTCTTAAGTAGATCAGCAAGTTGAGATGACAGCTGCTGTCAGCAAGCTCTCTCTGTCCTGAGCCCTGTTGTCTCTCTCCCCCTCCCCCTGCTGCTCTGTGGAGATGGGGTAAGCCAGGAGGAGAGGGACATCCTGACATTAGCCTCCCTCCCCCGCACAACAAGCAGGAGCAGCTCCAAGGCAGAGGGCGGGAGCAGCACATGGTAGTTGAGGGAGGGACAGCTGAACTGCGGGCAATTGCTAGCCTGCTGGGTGGCTGCCGCACAGCAAACTTAGGGGAGCTGATTGAGGGGGCTTCCAGTCCACTTTGGTTCCAAGCCCCCACCAGCTAGCTCCAACTGCTTTTTCTGCAAGCACCGGACAAAGTAGGCAGCTGCCAAACAATGTTATAAGGGAGCATTGTGCAACTTTCAATGAGTGTGTTCCCTAACGAAACAACGTTAACTGGGATGACTTTTTAAGTGAGGAGTTACTGTACCTTAGAAACACTCATAATTGGCTAGTTGCTGTGCATATAACCACTCTTACCTGCTAGCCAAGTAAGCTATGATGGCAGATATTCTGCATTTCCATCCAGAAGATAGTCAGATTGTTTAGCTTACAAGCTAAATATGGTTGTTTATAAAAGTTTACATTGGAATGCAAAGGAAAAACTTCAGTGGTGTGATAATATTGTGGGGGACCCACGATACTTGCTCCAAGTTTTTTATTAAAGAGGTTGCATTGTGTAGTGTAGTATTGAAGCAGAAATATTTAATTCTCTTGAATCTGCGTGGTATAACATCTTATTTTTAACATATTGCATATACAAACAAACCTTGGTAAGTAAAATTCAGTATGTAAAGGGGGAAAAAAAGAATGAATGTATTGCCCATGCTGTGATTGCCGTTACGATTTCATCTCTAGTGAATAGACCAGGGGTTGGCAACCTTTCAGAAGTGGTGTGCTGAGTCTTCATTTATTTACTCTAATTTAAGGTTTTGCGTGCCAGTCACACATTTTAATGTTTTTAGAAGGTCTCTTTCTATAAGTCTATAATATATAACTAAACTATTGTATGTAAAGTAAATATGGTTTTTAAAATGTTTAAGAAGCTTAATTTAAAATTAAATGAAAATGCAGAGCCCCCTGAACTGGTGGTGAGTGCGACTGAAAATCAGCTTATGTGCCATAGGTTGCCTACCCCGGAATAGACTCATTTGAAAGGCTAAACATTTTTTAACTTTTAAATGGTGAGTGCTTGAAAAGTTCTGACATGGGGGAAGCAAGCAGACCATATTTTAACCAATGTCATTCTCCTTGTATTAACTGAACATAAAATCTCCTTTTTCAAAATTGTGAGTAATATGTTCTGTTGTGTTTCAGTGACTGCATACTGGAACTTAGTGTTATGCCTAAAGATGAAGACATCCTTCAACTGGTATGTTGTGTTTCGGAAAATGAAAATAAGATATACTATTGAAAAAACTCATTGATTTGCTGAAATTTTTTTTGAACAATGTATGCTGCTTTCTGAATACTTTAAATCTTTGAACATTTGCTGTTAGGAAGTAGTTGGAATCACATTTATTTTTGTTACTCCTTAACTCCCACTCTACTTGCTTATTATCTTTGAAATCTCAGAATGTGAAAGCACCAGCAGTAGTTTTTAGGACCCAAGAAAAATACCTCTGTTCATAGCATTTTCCACTATATTCATAAAATACTGAAGCTATGCTAAAGAGGTATTTTAGAAAGCACAACTCGGAGACTTATGGTTGTCTGACTTGATTTAATGTAGGTTTCTTAATATTAGAACTTGAGAAAGGGCTATTTTAAGAAAATTGCTAGATTTTTTGTGAAATTTTTTTTCGTACAGAAAGAACTTACTTGCACTCTACACAGAATTCAATTCCAAGTCAGAGGTACTTCCAGATTTGAAGAGAAGTATAATGTTGCACTGTGTAAAAGATGCAGTGTCACCTGAAACAAAACAGTGACAATTTCTATAACAAAATGTAGCAGTTGCATATAATTTGAACAAGGAGAACTATATTTTGGAAAATATTACTGTATGTACAGTTGCACATCTTTCCTCAAACTTGTAAAGTTTCCCCAAATAATACAGTATGTACAGTAACTTATTTTCTAAATCAAATAGTTTTCTAAAACCTTTTTACTCAAACTGTTGTAAATATTTTTATGATGGCTCAAAACTGAGATTGAGGCCCCACTGTACTGGTGACTGTTAAAGAGAGGCGATGATCCCTGTCCCAGAGGGCTTATAGTCTGAACACCCAAGAGCTGAGGGTAAAACATGTGAAAATGAGCCTGGTGAAGAATTGGCACAGCCTTGTAAATTACCTGTAGTGGTGTTCGTGTTAATTGGGGCTATAGCTAGGAAGTAGGAAAAGGCAAAAGGTCTGAAAAGACTTGGTTAGCTATTGACAGCAGCAGGGGTTTTGTAGGCATCACATAAGTGAATCTAAATTTGAAGGGTGCTTCATGTGGTTAGAGCAACAAGTCAAGAAGATCATTTTAGTAGCAATGTTTTGAATAGACTTGAGGGGGAAGTAAGGCTACAGTAGTCAAGGCCAGGAAAGAGGAAGCTTCAATAGTGAAGACATTCGATGATGGATATGGATGGGAGTTTTGGGTTTGTGGATTGAGAGAAAAAAAATGGATTTTCGGGATTATCTCGTGTGGGAATAGTGGCAAGATTTAAAAATGGCCTGAATGAGCATATGATGCCCAGGTTATGTACTGAATGGCTCAGAGAATGGTGGCAGTGTCCATAATGATAAAGAGAGATTGGAAATGGGGGAGAGGTGCAGTGAAGAGTTTAGCTTTTAACTTAATTTCAACATCAGGCAAAAACTGGACATCTGTGAATAGATGCCAGGCTGAGACGCTCAAAATAACAAGAATGGATGGTTCACACCACAGATACATCCTAAAGAATTCAACTTCCTTTAAAAAAAACAAAACAAAAAAACAAAAAAAAAACACACAACTTTTTTTTTAGGTCCTTAAATACTGCCCATAACTCACGTTGTTCATTTAATTTTATTTTACATTTGCTAGTGCAAGAATGGACAAATGAATTTTTTCCAAAATTTGTCAAATATAAAGTTACATTAAGATATCACTAAACTGAAATGTTGAATGCTAAGTTTCAAACCAGAGGACACTTCATAGCATAATATAAATCTTACAACAAAGGGTTTTAAAATTGAAATAACAGATCCTTAACTAGTGTAACATACACTGCGCTACTGTAATGAAATTTGACTTCACTGTTGCTACTGGAGAGGAGTCTGTTTGTTTTCTAGATTTAAGTGTTCTGCTAATACATAGAAGATGATGTCCATTTTTCTTGGTTAGAAATTAAGCATCAAGTAACTATGTCTCTGATCACTGTATTCTGTAACAATTTATCAGTTAACTTTGTTTTATACAGTTATCAAAAATGTGATTAACAAAGACTTGTGTAACATTATGCTGGGGATACCCATAGCTGTGAGCTACTGTTACCTCTCTGCCTCAGTAAGCATGGGAGTTGCTGGTGATTAGATTGTGCATCAGCTCCTGGCCACACCAGTTTGTTTTCCTCACCAACATACTTCTTAATGCTTTCCCAGTGCAAATCTTGCTTAGCAAGTAACAACTGGAGAACTCCAGCCCCTGAGCTCCTCAGACATTCCTCTGCAATGTACGGTCTCTACCACTGTATATTCACAGAAGATATTAAGTTTGCTGCTCTGTTAATGAGTTGGTACATCTCGGCTTATTAATTTAACTGGGGTAAATATGACCTTCCCTTCAAACACAGAGCTGAATTGGTTTATGTAGAAATAAAACTAGTTTATTAACAAAAGAGCATGGACTAAGTAGTGGTACTAGGTAAAAGAGAGAGAATGGTTATAAGCAAATAAAAGTGAAAAAATGCACCTGAAAGTATAAGACTTAATCTAGCAAGGCAGTCTTTGTTCAAGATGATTTCTTTTACCCACAACTTTCTTTCAAGTTTTTTGGTGGCCGGGACCCATCAAGGAGATAAAGCAACCAACCAATTGGATTTCCTTAAAGTGAAGGATAAAAATGAAGTCTCTATTTCTTCTTTTCCCAAAGAGATTGTTTGTGTCTTACAAATCAGGAAGGTCTCCTGGGGATTCGGTCTCCTGTGTGTCTCTGGGGTGCAGGAGCTACCTTAATTCTCTCTCTCTCTCAAGTTCAGGAGCAGGATAATTCCCACTGGTTTAGCTTGATAGCTTGGTTTACTGTTAATATGGAAATAGAGGTAAACCCACTTTCCTTTGGCTGTCTTGTTTTAAACATGTTATAACAACATCATACAGAGAGAATTTGTATTTCTCATATAACATTAACACATGCACTTTACAATATTATTAACCAGCATGTTAGCTTTCATATACCGTATTTTGTACAGATATTATTGCAGTAGTGTGTGGAATGTCATTACGGGATGCCTAGGGTCACGACTGGCAACAAGTGTGATATAGATTATTATAATGTAGGAAGTTACCTTATAATGTAGGAAGTCCTGCCAGGGTAGGAGAGCAGAGTGAGGCTTTTTTCAAATCCATCAACACAGATCAAATGTTAGGTCCCTGCTTGTCTTTTTCTTGTATCCCTAACCTTGCTACTCAAGGTATGCTGCATTGCGTTTGTAGATCTCCCAGGCTGTCATCATGAGTTATAGTTTGAACCTATATCACTGGATGTTGGCAGCTTCAGCAGAGGTGCCAAGAATAGCTTAGGCTATGGAGTCTAAAATATGCTCTTGCCCCTAAAGTCAGTTCCTTCTACGTCAGGGTTGAAGCATGCTTATGGTCTGATTGTTCTATCCTTCCATTGACCATATTACATCTGTTTGGTGGATAAGAGGGCTTTTGTTGCCAGGACTATCAGTACTGCACATCGTTTACCAGAGGTCTTACTAGAGAAGCTTCCTTTTCTGTTGCTGCAAGTGCTCCAAGGCTGAGCATGTTGTGCTACCACTGAGCACCAGGCTACCCCGCTGAAAAAGACTGCTAGTAGGAGCAGTTTGCTAACCAATCAGAAACATCAGATCATTGTAAATATTTCCACTATGACTTCATTTATCTGAATGAAAACTTCAGTGGGACGTAATGTTATAGCTTTGTTGACAGAATTTCTGAAAGGGTACAGATACTAAAAACTGATTGTGCTATGCCAGAAATGGGGTAGTCTTTTTGTACCCTTTTTTTTTTTTTTTTTACTTTAATATAAATGTCCTGAAGGCGGGGGAGAGAACAATCTCTTGAATGAAGTTTAGTTATTAATTTCAGGATGTTTCATTCATGTAACTTCATCCTTTGAATTAGGTTCCTATAATATCAGCGATTTTAGAGATTTCTTTTGTGTTTCTTGTAGAGATGTTCTTTTGCCGCCAGGTTCAGTGAAGGACCTTTGTCCCCTCTTCCCAGAGCAATGCACTCTGGGGATTAGAGCATAGTCTTCAGAATAACAAAACAAAACAAAGTGGAACTTCCTTTCTTTTGTCTATAGGGAGACAATCTCTGAATGATTTTTAGAGTTGAGAATCTACATTGCCTTTCTCACGTCTAAGAATTGTATTTGATGTTAAGTAACCTATTTTTTTAAGCTGTGGGAAATCAGCCTTTATAGTTAAAATAAAAAGTAAAGTTCAACCTCAGAGTTTGAATACAGATTCTCAAAAAATTTCCTTACTGCGCACAAAGGTCTTGAGCTGACTTTTTGCTCTGTGGCAGTTAATCAACAAATTCCATGATGCAGATCTTCAGATGACAGTGTTTTCTTGCATCAGAAGCTCTTGTAAACTTCTGTAATTAAACACCGGTATATTTTGTAGGAAGCTTCAGAGTTAATGGTTAACAGTGGTGGTAAGTTGATAAAAGGTTCATTGTCTAGCTGTAAAAAGAGAGAACGGATTAATTATTTTCTGAAAATAATGTTGGTTGTGGTAAACATTAGGGTGCTTGGCAGTCTCATCAGTGTGCTGATGACTGATTACTGTGGTAAGTATTTGAATAATGTGTCACTGTTTTTCTGTTCTTTGAATATTTTATAAACATGTCCATGGTAGTGTGTGAATGTAGATTTTTTTTGTCATTAAATCTATTTCCTGAAAACAGGACTTTGAATAATCCATTCACCTATAGCAATTAGGAAGTTTTTCAAAGCAAGTGTTAGTTTCTGTGGAATATTTTGCTTTCCTTAGTTAAAAAGGGAATTAAGGGTGAAAGCCTGGCCTTGGTGTAGTCCATGACAAAACTTTCATTGACATGAGGTGAGCAGGAAACAGGTTTTTCCCATCTGTGACGGGGTACTCAATTCACCACTAGGATGGCACCTCCTCCTGGTCACTCTGAGGAATAGCTTGCGAAGCTGACACCCCTTTCTGTGGTTGCAAACCACCTCTCCATTTCTCTTCCGCTCTGCAGCCCCTCTCTCACTCCATGATCTACAGCCTCTTTGTGACTTGGCCCTCTGGCCAGGTCACTCCGAATTTTCCCCTTCTGGGATAGTCTTTCAGAGTTTTTGCTTAGCAGTCTTAGGCACTTTTTCCTTTCACTGTCGCATGGTGCTACTCCCTCGGCAAGTAGTAGGGGAAACTGGGACTGCCCTCAACTCTGGGTCCGGCTCAAGGACCATCTAGTCAGCAGCCAAGGTCCATTCCCTTCTAGACCTTGGTGCCTTTCCCTGAGCCCTTTCCTTGGTGCCTTTCCCTGAGCCCTCTCTGGGTTTGCCAGCTTTTTCAACTCACTCCTCTTAGGGAGGAACTGTAGGCTACCTGCCTGTGCAGCCTCCTCCCTTCTCATAGGGAATGACTGCAGCCTGTTTCGCAGCAGACTCCTATGCTGCCTGTTTCCTAGCTTCATAAATCTGACCCAGCTTGTTCCTCCTTAACTTGATCCCCTCACTGAGTTGGGATTGCTTAGCCACTTGATTTCCCTCAGCCAGGGCCGGCGCTTTCATTTAGGCGACTTAGGCAGTCGCCTAGGGTGCCACCATTGGGGGGGATTTTGCCGGAGGGGGGCGGGGGCAGCAGGCGGCTCCGGGGGGGTGGCAGGCGGCTCCGGTGAAGCTGCCGCAGTCGTGCCTGCGGAGAGTCTGCTGGTCTCGCAGCTCCGGTGTAGCTGTCGCAGGCATTTCTGCAGATGGTCCGCTGGTCCCGCAGCTCAGGTGGACCTGCCGCAGCTCCACCGAAGCCGCGAGACGCACGCGCGGGGCGGCAAAATGGCCCGGCACCTAGGGCGCCAGAAACCCTGGTGCCGGTCCTGCCCTCAGCTGTGGCCTGCTGGGTTAATTAGCACTCTTCTCAATCTACATGAACCCCTTCAGGGCAAGCATGGGGTGAACCTCATCACAGAAACCTACACAAATTTTCAAGATTTAAAACTGTTTCCATTCGGGACACAATTCAAAATCTCACACTTACACAAACGGACAATCCCAAAACAATTTGTCTGTCAGTCAAAGTGCTTTCATAATTTTTAAACATTTGTCTTTGATTTTGACTTTTTTTTTACGAGCTTAAATGTAAAAACAATTGTTTTGAACCAAAAAGCTGATTTAAAAAACAAAATAAAACAGTGAGATGGGACTTTTCCACAATTTCAAAACTTTTTTTCTTAAAGTCTTTGAAATGAGATTTGTCAAAAAACAGCCCTTTCACGAGAACACATTTGGTTTTGACAAATTAGCATTTAAAATTTTTTTTTTCGTCAAATTATTCCTGCAGCTCATTGATTTCAATAGGGACAAGACTTCTAGTCTCTCTGGTTATCATGTGAACTGAATGAAAATTGCTGAAATTTGTTTGCCTTAGTCTGCAAACAGCTTCCAAAGCCTTACCTGTTGCTGGTAGCTCTTGTCAGGCAGCATCAAAATTAAAAACGAAAGGAAAGATTGAGGGGGAATGCCTATCTTTAGTCTTCTGGTAGAATCCCTCTGGCTTTAGAAGACCATTCTGGCTTATGAATGAGGGAAGTAAGATGGGTAGGAGTTAGATTTGGGTATGAAAATGTATGTGGCAGAGTGGTGAGAGGCAGAATTTGTTAGAAAAGAGAAGTGAGGGAGAGGTGAGTATTTTGTTTTGGGGGAAGAACTGGGAAAGACTGAAAACATAGAGGAGGAGGTAGAACGTGTAATGTAGACATAGAAAAGGGCATATACTTTATAAGGTAGAGAGAAAGAAGAAAGATACAGAAAACAAGGCAGGAAAATATTAACCTTGGTTAGATATGGGAAAGAAGGTATAGCTAAAGCAAGAGAAACATAGTAAATTCCGTTCTGTACAGTTTATTAAGTAGAAAACTGAGAGCGTATAACACATTCTAATCCTTGTTTTTAGTCACTTAAAATTTATTAACTCTTCCAGACTGTAATTTTCTAGATTGGTCCCATGATGATCTGATCTATTTATTTTGGCATGTTTGAGCAAAACTGGTTGATCTGCCTTTTTTAGTAAAAAAGACTTCCTCCGTTATTTGGAAATTATTTTTTGTAACTAAAAAACCCTCCAGTATCAAAATTGCATGGGGAGAAAGCTAAAACATAGCATAGAATTAGCCCTTATTGGAAAACTTTTGAGTGTTCTAGAGAACTTTATTTTTTATTTGATTTAGCTGTGAGCCTTTGAAAAATCGATCCATGCACTTAGTATTATTGATCTGTTTTTTTTCAGATTTAAAAACGTGAGGCAAAGGGAAAAAATTTAACTTAAGCATGAACAAAAAATTATCTGTGTAGTATAAAATATGTAGTAAATGTGTAGTGAATGAGTTAAGGCTTTAGATGTGAATAGGTGGTAGAACTTTTTATAAAGTATAAGATGCATTTCTCATAAGGCTTGTGGAAGAGGGGTTCTCTCATGAACTTCCTATGGGATACAAGTGAAGCCATCCCTCTTGTGGACTTCAGTGTGCATTGCCTATGGTTTCCGCTGTTTTTTGTCTAAATAGTTCCGCAGCTTCATTATACTGTTGCCTCTTCTTTAATTAAATATGATGATTCAATTTTAGGTTGAATTTTTATTTTATTTATGGAAAGTTTTCCTGTATTTGGGTTTTCTTAAGAATCCTTTTTAAAAAAAAAAAAAGTACATATAGAGAACAGCAGGGCTGCAAGGTTCAGCACTAAACCATCAGGGAGTGACAATGTTCAGGTTTCATTTGCAACGTCAGCTCTGCCTCCTTGCAATAGGTTTCAGGTACCTGTTCACATGCAGCACAGTAAATCATTCTTACACAATATACTGTAACAGAGAGTAGCAGTCTAAAGTTGCTCTCCCATACAGGCTACTTAATTTTGGAGCTAAGTTAATTTAACAGTTAATTGCCTCCAGAGGAACGCTGTGCAAAGTGTTGAAAAGAAAATATATAGTAAAAGTCTGTGGAATAAACTATAACAATGCATTCCTTAAATACAATTTAATACATTTTTAAAAATAGCCCATATATGGGATTTTCAGGGGCACCTAAAGGAATTAGGAGCACAAGTCTGACTGAATTTTATTTAAGTGGACAAGTCTATACTGGACTGTCACAACAGTGAAAAACCTGTCATTATAAAAAGATGACAAAAATATTGCAACCTGTTACATGTGTCTAAAAAGGAGCTGTTCTGTTGGATAGATGAAGAAAAGGAGAACCAGAGGCCCAAATATAGGTGCTTCTGTGGGCATTGTAGGGGAGAGGAGGGCCTAACAAAGACCAGAAGAGGATATGTAACTGTATGAGGAGAAATCCCCTTCCCTGAAAGCAGCAATGAAGCCAGATGTAGTTCTGGTTGGTGGCTTCTGTGTAACAACTCAGCAGCATCTAGGGCAGAGGTGGCCAACATGGCTCTGGAGCTACATGCAGCTCCTTGTATAGGCACCAACTCCAGGGCTGGAGCTACAGGAGCCAACTTTCCAATGTGCCAGGGGGTGCTCACTGCTCAACCCCTGGCTCTGCCACAGGCCTACCCCCCCTCCACCCCTTCCTGCTCCCTCCCCTGAGCCTGCCATGGCCTCGCTTCACCCGCCCCCAGTCTCCTGCATGCCACAAAGCAGCTGATTGGGAGGTGTGGGGAGGGAGGGGGAGATGCTGATCGGCAGAGCTGCCAGTGGGCAGGAGGCTTGGCAGGGGTGGGCAGGGGAGCTGCTGACATATTACTGTGGCTCTTTGGCAATGTACATTGGTAAATTCTGACTCTTTCTCAGGCTCAGGTCAGCCACCCCTGATCTAGAGGAAGTGGGATCAAAACAAAGCCTCTGATGGAGGCGGTGCCAGATCTGGGCCCTTCAGCCCTTTGCTGATAAAAATTGCCCAGCTATGCATCTTACTTTGTCCCGTAGCAGTGGGCCTAACCATGATATTCAGTTTCAGCAACTGGCACACTTGGCAATTATTTTATTAATTGGAAGGAATTAAATCTTCTGAAAATGGGGATAGTGTTAAAATATCTAGAAACAGGTATCTTGTACAGTTGCATTGAATTTTAGAGCAGATTATAGGCAAGACAGATGCTGAACTGAGGCTAGAAGAGAAAAGCTACTCGGCTATTGAGCATCTGGCATGAAATATCAGAGTTTAGCTATCCTATGCAATCAGAAATCTATTTTTCTTTACCCTAAAAGTTTAAAGGACAGGAGCACAATTTTGTGTTGCTATTGTCTTTACTAAAAGAAGCTTTTTAGAATAATCTAACTTTCAGCTGATGTAACAATAATCAATGAAGTGTACTTGTGAAACAAAGCTATATTTATAAAATGTGTATGATTTAACACCAGACATTCAAAGTGATGTCAGTAGAGTCAAACAGTGTTTAGATGGCCCAGTGAGTTTTCTTACATAACTCATAATTCTGCCTTGCTACAAAATGAAATATTTAAGCTCATTTAATGTATCCCTCAAACAGCTACAGTTGGAAGCTATTGTGTATAATACTGGAGATAATCTTCTAGCAGGAGCAGAAAGTAGACTGTTGGAAAAAATATACAACCTTTTGCACTTACTCACCTCTTTTCAAGCAAGCTATGGGAGGGTCTAGGTATTAATACTTTTAATCTACCTACTGTGAAATTCCTTTTCAAAAGGGAAGCTCCATACGTGGCTGCAGCTGCTGCATTTTTCAAGAGCTGCTGCTCCCTGAAGTTGACTATGAAATCTGCGCTTATTGCCAAAAGACACAGAAGTACTCTCTTCCCCTAGATCTGGACTTTTTCCCAGAATTGACCAGTTTTGTATGGTATTGTATAACTGCCGAATTGGCACTTTTCCCCAAAGACCATGTTTTATTTTTTTTTCTGTAGGAGGGAAGGTGGAGCAGGCTTGTATCCATCTTGGAGCCCTAAGGATCTACGTATTATATTCTCTCCAGCCTTTAAAACCTTATGGTAGCAGCCATCTTCCTGTCTTTTGTTTATCATTTCTCAGCCCTGGGTAGTTATTTCCTGTCATGAGGCATTCTTCATGTATTTTGGGTGTTACGGCTGTAGCACTCCCAGCATTTTTGATGCAAGGACCTCCACCCTTTTCTTTAAAACATAAAATAAAACCTCAGTTTCCTGAATGACTCATTCCGCTTTTTTAAAAAAAAAAAAAAAATAGGAGTGTAAAAAAAAATTGTTTGGATGTAATCTAAATATCTTCCAGGGAACCAGTAAGACTAAGCTAATATGTTAACTTTTAAATCCAGTGATACTTAATGGCAGGGCCTTTTTCTTAAAGGGGCTAATCATTCTGTTTTTATGAGGATACCTTCAGCAAAAGTAGTGGCAGTTAAGTTTTGTGTGTGTCGTTCTCATGCTGGTTACTCTTCTAACACCTTTAACCCTCCTTTTGATGAGATGTATACAGTTTATAAATTGTTTCACCACTCTCATGGCGCTTTAGTTCCATTAATTTTCCCCTTCTGTGCTGGAATACTATTATATAAAAAGCACAGCAGCAATAAATTGATTAAACATAATAGCACAAACAAAACTACAAATATTACCCTAAATCTACTCTAAATGCATTAATAGCAGAAGACAAGCACGTCATGCTTACACATAGATGTCTCTCATAATCCAGCCCTTCTATTACCCAGATTCTCAGATTTTCTTCAAAGTGAAAGTTTCACTCCTTACTGGGGCTTTACAGAGTGTAGAGACCCTCCATTTTTCATTCTCTGGAGATTCTGTCATCAGCTGCAGAACTCAAAAGGTCATCTATTCTGGTTACAGCATACCTCCAACTACCTTGCTTCGAAAGATTCAAAACTGCAATCTCCTCTTGGGATCTAGCCCAAAAGGGAACATAAATGCATCCTTGTGGATTACTTTGGCAACTTGTAAATGTCATCTTTGAAGTGTCCAAGGGCTACGGACGGTAACTTTGTCAGAAGGGTATTCTAGCTTGTGTTTAAATAAAACCACTGAGGTTGGATTCAGGAAAAGATCATTAAACTGTTTTTCAGTTGATGTCCCATTAATGACAATGTATTATCTCAGCATTTGAAATAAATGCCAACATATTACAATTTGCTGTTCCTCAAAAAACTGACAGCATTGTCCTTTTTTGAGAGAGAAGAGCAATTTATTTATTTTGTAATCTGGTTTAATCTTGCTTTCTTTTTTAATTTAAAGGACTTGGACTTTCAGAAAGCATTTGACAAAGTCTCTCACCAAAGAGAGCAAAGTAAGTTATGATGGGAGAAGAGGGAAGGTTCTCTCATGGATCAGTAACTGGTTTAAAAGATAGGAAACAAAGGATAGAAATAAAAGGTCAGTTACTAGAATGATAACTAGTGGTGTCTCCCAGGTATTTGTACTGGGACCAGGGCTGTTTAGCATATTTATAAATGATCTGGAAAACAGGGGTAAACAGTGAGATGGCAAAATTTATAGACTGTACAAAATTTTTCAAGAAAGTTAAGTCCAAAGCAGACTACAAAGTGTTACGAAGGGATCTGTCAAAACTGGGTGATGAAATTCAGTGTTGATAAATGCAGAGTAATGCACGTTGGAGAAAACAATCCCAACTATACATACAAAATGATGGATCTAAATTAGCTGTTACCACTCAAGAAAAGGATTGTGGAGTCGTTGTGAATAGTTCTCTGGAAAAAATGTGCTCAATATGCAGCGGCAGTCAAAAAGCTAATGCTGGGAACGACTAGGAAAGGGACAGATAAGCCAGAAAATCTCATCATGCCACTCTACAAATTCATGGTATGCCCATACCATGATGGAGGACATGACAGACGTCTATCAAATTATGAATATGAATTCGTTCACATAATTTCACACCCAATGAAGTTAATAGGCAGCAGGTTTAAAACAAACATAAGGCAGTACTACTTCACACAACACACAATCAACCTTTGGAACTCATTGCCAGGGGATGTTGTGAAGGCCAAAAGTACAACGGGGTTCAAAAAAGAAATAGGTAAGTTTATGGATGTCAGGTCCGTCAATGCTTAGGGATGCCCAGAGCATGGGGTTGCATCCCTAACTTATGACTGCTAAAAGCTGGGAGTGGACAACAGCTGATGGAACCCTCAATGACTGTCTGTTCTGTTCATTCCTTCTGAAGCACCTGGCATTGGCCACTGTCCAGAGACCGGATACTGGGCTAGCTGGACCATTGTTCTGACACAGTATGGCCGTTCTTACATTCTGATGACGTGCAATTTAATCCTTTCCGAAACTGAAAATTGTGGAATTTTTAAATGGAATTTTGGTACTGTATTTCGGACCTGGGTCATGGTGAGCAGAGATGCTTCTTTTGTCAAGTTAACTATTGTCCGAAATGGTCCTGTATGTAGGGTGCGAAGGAGAAAACCAAGTAGTTACCAGCTGAATGTATCCAGGTCTTAAAAATATACATCTAGCTGTAAAAACTTAATTATACCAAGAAGCAATAAATTATTGTTCTAAGCCCCAAAACAGCTTTCAAAATTCAAAGACCCTTGAACATGTTTTTTTTTTTTAAATCCTCACTTGTTTTGAGATCAAATTTCTCTTTTAATGAACTGGCACTCACTCCCTGATTGAGAACAAAGAGTGGCAATAAGGACTTCCCAAAATAACAATTTTGCTGCTGATTTCTCTGCTGGTGATGGTCAGACTCACAGCTGTTACACTCATAGTTGTAGAGTTTAAGGCTAGAAGGGAGTTCATCTTGTCTGACCAGCAATGCCACCCTACACCCAAACACTAAACCCAACAACCAAAATTACACCAAAATATTACAGCCCATGGGAAGTTAAACTGTTGTGTGCCATGGGCAGAGAATAGGCAGGATCAAGGTGCATCAGTGCCAGGGCATTAAATGAGAGAGACCCAGATAATACAAGCAAGTCACCTGCATGCTGTGATGCAGAGGAAGGTGAAGAAAAATCCCAAGGTTTCTCTCCCAGTCTGACCTGGGGAAAATTCCTTCACAATACCACATATGGTGATTTAAAGGCTGGGCGTGGGAGCAAGAACCAGTCAGCTAAGCACCTGAGCGAGAATGCTTGGTGCCACCTCAGGGCTTTAGATTGCACTGTCCAGTATTCCATTACCAGCTGTTTCCACCTCTGATGCTTCAGAAGAAGGAGACTTAAAAAACAACAGCCCAAGAATACGTTGGTTATGTGAAACTGAGGAAAGAGATTTCCACTTCTCCAACGTGCTTTTACTAAGGCTGTAGCTACATTAAGAGGGTCAAATCCAAGGACATTTTTTGGGTTGTGGAAGAGGAGCACTAGGGTATCAGATGACCCTGGAGGCCGTCAGTGTTGTTGATAGAGGGCCAATAAAGAAGTCAATCATTTCAAACTGCGATAGTGTTTTTTGTGATACAGACATGCCCATGAGGAAGTGAACCTAATCAAACTATTATTGGATCATAACTTGTCTTCACAGTCGCTACCCACCTGCTGCTGAAAGTCTGTCCCCCTTTACTAGTTACCTGAACCATGTAGTTTCCCTCAAACTAATGGGTCCATGTTGATCTTCAATGCCATTTTATCATCCTTTCAAACTATGAAATGTTTTGTAATCAAGTATATTTAAGTAAGAGTTGTATTTTGACAGTATTCTTGGGGTGTTTGGTTAACTGCGGCTTTCAGCTTTTGAATTAAAGCAAATATTGCCCACAGAAGTTAATGTAAAGCTTTACTAGTAAGCACTTGGGAATGGGAGATTTTGCAGGTATTATGCTCAAGGAATGAGGAGATGAAGAGGATAGAAATATATAGTATTAACTTGCTCAGTAAACCCTGTTTTATGGCATTGAGGAATGATGTTTAGCAAATATAATTTCTGTCAGATAAATGACCAATTTAAAGTGACATTTATTTGCAGTAAAAAAAAAAAATTCCTTACACTGATGATGATTTAAATTAAATGTCTTGGGTTTAAGATTTTAAATATTTAAACAAGAATTTTCCCAGTATTCACCATTGGAAGAAGAGAGGGTAGGTCAGTGTGTTGTTTTCATAGAATATTGTACGTCAGTAATATGTTGGGGTTTTTTCATTTAAATGAACCTCTTGAGCTGTATTCTTGGCACAAATGTGGTCTTGGCACAAATAAACTAAACAAAGATGCTGCAGGATGGGTGATGATGCATCCCTGTTTTAAAAGAGAACTGTCTGATATAGTGCTCCCCTGTTAATGCAGAATGGTGAAGGGCAGGAATAGGCAAGAGCACAATTAAATGGATTAGTAAAGAAATGAAATATTAAGAAAATGCAACTGGCTGGGGAGGGAAGAAGCCCTGCCAATGGCTCAGTTCTCCAAGATGCTGATCATGTGGGTACCTGATCAAGCAAAGCACTTAAACATGTGCTTAACTTAGTGTGCAGGTGGTCCCATTGAAATAATTCAGACTTTGCACTTGCTTAAAGTTAAATATGTGCTCAAATGTGTCTGGGGGTTGGGGCCAGTGGGCACAAGTTCTCAGGATACAAAGTTTACCATGATAATCTTTTAAATCACTTATCCCAATATATTGTTTTAGTTGTTTCTGAAATGGAACTGTGTGTTTTAATTAAAATTTGACCACATGTGGTAGCTGCAGGTAATAACCCTGGAAAGAAAAAGAAAAACTGGGTTTGTATTTTAGTTGTTCTAATGTTAAATGGCATAAAAATATAGTGAAAATTTTAAAAGAATGAACCTCTTATATTAATTAGTGTAATATGAGCTGATAAAATATTTCTTATTGACTTAAAATAGGATGAAATAATTGTTGTTGTTAAAGATCCATTGTGTTAGGTGCTTTACAAGTACAGTCTCTGTCCTGAAAAGTTTTTTGCATACAAATATACAAACAAAAACAGACCGAGGATATGGGAGAGGGATAGAATTATACAATGTTTTATGATATAGATTATTCTTACTCAACTTGATTAAAAACAGTGTGTTTCTTCTAAATAATGGCTGCATTTCCCATTATCTTATAAGTAGAGCACGGATTTTCAAAGTTCATGGCACTGCGACCTCTTCGGACAAAAAAAAAAAAAATTGCTTTTTGACCCCAGGAGGGGGTACCGAAGCCTGAGACTGCCTGTTCCCCATCACCCTGTATGTGTGTTTGGTGGGAGGGAACAAAGCCCAAGGGCTTCAGCCCCAGGCAGGGGGGCCTGTAACCTGAGTCCTGCAGCCCTGCCCTGCATGGTTGGGCTCAGACTTCGACCCTGGGCCCCAGCAAGTCTAAGTCGGCCCTGGCGACCCCATTAAAATGAGGTCGTGACCCACTTTGGAGTCCCAACCCACAGTTTGAGAACCACTGAAGTACAGCAACAGACTTACAGGATAAGTATAATTATAGTTCTATAGCATGCTTTCATAGAACTTCATCTGATTTTTATGGGAAGCAGGAATGTATACAAGGTTGCAATGCAGTGTTTTTGGATAATTAAAAAGAGAAACTTTTGTGAGTGCTGAGCTTTTTAAACACTCAATGCATTCCTAGGTGTTTGGCAGTTCTTGTCATTAGGGACTTCAGTGGGGTAGTGCTTTTAAAAAGTCAGAAGTTCACTACCCTAATTTAAGCCAAACCACAGTGGCTCATTTTTTGTAAACATATCTTTTAGTGTAACAGTTTTGAGACCGTATATTAGTCTTTCACATATTAATCCACTAAGAGGAACTAAAAGACTGAAAAGAATATGCACATTTTCCCCAATATAGTTTCAACTGTATGCAAATAGGTATATGAGTGCCAGAAAATGTATTTTGATGCATGTAAGATTCTGGTTTAATTCGTGAACCTGTTTTTAAAATTGGTCATTGACTGGCTGATTAAAGCAGTTAAAATTTTTCAGACTAAATAATAATATTACCAGTATCTCCTCATTCATTACCTCAGCTTATAGCATTATCGGGACACTAATAAAACGCAGTGCTTTCACTTCCTTAAATGTTACAATACTTCTGTGCAGGCGCTGTAACTGGGATTATAAAAGGAAGGATTTAATTAATACAAATGTGGAAACTCCTCACTCTGTTTTTTTTTTTTCCCACTGAAAATGAAGCTTTGACTGAATTAGCTCATTAGGGAATTCTGCCTATCCCTCAAGCCCTTTTTAACCAACTCTTCTTTCCTCACAATAGTGAGCCTGCTCTGCACAGATATTAAGCAGTTGTGATCATAAATACATACCTTTGTGTATATAATATGTTTAAAAAAACAAGTTTTGGTCCTATTTTGAGCATCATTAGACAATTAGTTATCTTCTGAAGCATATTGTTAATAGTTCAACATCCAGATTTGTCAGTACATAATTATTACATTTCCAGTCATTTTGTAATTTGAGGCATCTCCAGATCTTAGCATTTTGTTTTTTTTCCCCAAAGTTAATGAAGCATTGGTGGTGGTGGACATATTTTACAAAGATGCTAACTCCAACACAGTTTATAACTTAGGTCTTATGGAAAACGTTAACATTAGCTTAGTCCAGGAAGGAGAACTGTTTTGGTTTTTTACCTTACAAACTAACAAAATTCTCCCTGGTCTTAATTATTTTGCATGATAATAGTCTTATTTCATTTACATGTTTGAGTGTCCCTCTTCCTCCCCGTTTCTTTTTAAATTTTATTGTGAGCCTGTCAAAATCATAAATAGCCACTTTTCTATAAAAGTGTAGAAATGCAGCTTTTATATTCTGCTATGGGGGGAAAAAACTATTAGGGTGCAACATGTAATGGAAACACAGCTTGCTTCTGTTTTGTGAGGGGTGGGAAAAAATGAAACCAATCGCATGGGGAGGATGTTTCTGCGGAATCATCCCTGTAATTTCAGGTACATAGTGTGAAAGCAGCTGCAGTCAGCTGACAGCTTGTGGTTATGTTCAGATATATGTGGGGAAGAGGTGCACTGTTTCAGATGCATAATGAAGACCTCATTTCGTCATCTGGAAGCAGGGATGGTAGCAGCTCAGGGAAGATGAGACAGTAATGTTGCTCTAGTGGAAGGGAAGCCTTGTTACACATAAGCAGAGCACTCTGCATGCAGCAGTAAAGATGCACCAAGGCAAAATGGCACAAATATATTTTGCTTTCCGGAATGGGTAGAGAGTAAATACAAGAAGCAGGTAGAAGCAGATGGACATGTCTGCAAAGAACCTGAAGTTTATTTTTTTTTTATACTGCACTGCCCTTAACCTGTGTTGGTACCTTCCAGAGAAATTGGTATTAGATGTATTTTTAGCTTGCTATATCCAGAATCAGTATGACAACATAATTCTGTCTTCACATCTGTAAGCAGCTTTTACTATGTTTTCCTATTTTCTGCCAGCTGAAGTTTACAAAGGATGTCACAGCACTGGTAAGAAATGTATACAGTAGCCATTTGAAAGATTTTTGTAAGGCATGTTTTTCTTAAGATTTATAAGAAGCCAGAATATTAAAACCTGCAAGATGCTGGAATTGAGCTCCATATGCTGATCAGCTAAATTCCTCTCATAGCATATAACCCTCTTAATTTGTAGAGTATGCGTGTGTTACTTTGATTTCTTTTCAGTTTTCTTTAATATTCTGCATTTAACTAATGCTCAACATAATGTTTTTTTGCAGCAGTGTTTTAAGTGCCTCGCCCTCCCCCTCAGTACTTTGCTCTCAATCTTATGTTTATGACTGCACTTGGGCTTTTACAACCTGTCTAATGCTAAGACAAGGCACGTTGATTGTCTGAATTGAGCATGTTATGATTTGAGCAGAAAATGCTGTGATATGATACCACACCTAAACTGTATAAAAGATCTGGGAAATCATTTTAGTCATTTACTGCATTGGCAAGATTGGAATTGTCAGCTCTCTATTTCATCACATTTTAACTAAACCAAGTAATGCTAAAGTTTTAAAATAACGTAGTAGTTTTTAAATTATGCTTGACTTCGATTTTCTATGTATGCTGTTGGTTTTGCAATGATTACAGAAATGTCTCTTGATGCAAAAAAGAGATTGATGAAACATGCAAAATGTAATCTAACCATTTTTCTTTGGAGTCAGGCTCTTAAACACAAGGTAAGATGTGAATTATTACACATAGCAAATTTGAAATTTTAGTTTTGCATTTTACGGTAATGGTGTATAGGGTAGACATGTATGTATTTTTTCATATTTATATCTGTCAGTTTAAGCAACTAATTTTTTAACAGTGTTATTTATTGAATATCTTCAATAACGTAAGATTATTTAAATGGTGGTGGGTGTTGGCTGGCAACAAAGATGTTATCAGTCACTCTAATTTATTCATTTTACATTTAGCAACAGTGCCTTTTTACATATGAGAATCTATATTTCAGGGAGAAGTGTATACAAATGCTATCTAATCTTTTATATGGCAAGACAATAGAGAATATTCTAGTGCTGGTTAAATTTATTATGCAGCCATTTAACCTGTCGATTGCTGTGAAATCTTAGCTCCCAGCATCAAGGGCTTAAAGGGAATATTTGAAGTAGTATGGTTGGAGGAAATTGGGGGGCGGGAAATAATCCTTTAGTTTGTGCTCACAAATCTTGAGAAATATGTCTCATTTACCTGCATTAATTTCAAGAAATTTGTAATTCATTTGGTTTCTAGAGTGTGTGGGTTTTTTTAGCTTTTTCTTTTCTGTAGTGACTTCACATGTTAAATTTTCAAACAGCAAGAGAGCATTAAGGGAAGAAATGTACTATTTCATTTTTACAGTGTCCTATTTAAGATCATTTTTAAAGTGTCCTATTTAAGATCAAATGTAGTATGAATTTAATATCTAAGCTGCCTTTTTTCTAGGGACTTTATCCTGCAGTTGCAAGAGAATAGACTCAGTGTGGTGGTCTTTCTATCTCTCTGTTTTCTGTGAATTAACACTTTTTTTTTTTTAATCATCCATCCACAGGCATATTCCCAAGATGCCTACCTGAAAGGCAATGAAGCCTATAGTGGCAATGCTCACAACATTCCTGAACCACCACCAATATGTTATCCTCAACTAACATCCACAGCTTCTGTCATGGCACAGTCTGTAGACATACCGCCTTCTGACTCTTCATTGGGCAAGCAGCAAGTCAGTAGACCAGTAAGGACTTTGATGCAGCCAGACAGGGCCTATAGAATGGAAATACAAGTGCCTCCATCGCCAACAGATATAGCAAAATCAAATACAGCTGTGTGTATTTGCAATGAAACCATAAGGACTGTTGTTGTGCCTTCTGAGAAGGCTGTAGATTTGCCGTCCTGTAGAACCAATCATGCCGGTCCATCACACAGGACAGAAGAAGTAAGGTATGGCTTGAGGGATCAAACCACTTTAAAAACAAAAGCATGGACCACATCACCACCATCTTCAGTGTCCAGTGCCGTTGTACTTCCTCAGACTACAGTTACAAGGCCAGTAGATCCCCCTGGAATGACAAGTAAATCTGGAAATTATGGAGGACATCCAGAAGGGATCTCAAGCACTAGACCTCCTGCACGTTCTCCCCCAACCTCTACTAATCACTATACTTCTCCAAACTCCCACCAGCACATAGACTGGAAAAACTACAAAACCTACAAAGAGTACATTGATAACAGACGTTTGCACATGTATGGCTGCCGAACAATACAGGAAAGATTGGATAGTTTGAGAGCGGCCTCTCAGAATGCAACTGATTATGTGGTGCCAAATCGCACTATTTCACAGGTACGACGCAGAAGCACCTCTCATGATAGGGTTCCACAGTCTGTTCAGATCCGACAACGGAGTGTGTCCCAGGAAAGACTTGAAGATCCAGTGCTGATGAAAGAGTGGCCAAGAAGTGCTTCACAGGATGCATTAACTTCGCCATCTATTAGTTCCAGGAGCCACAGAACTCAGTCGTGGGATTACCTTGGCAAGCAGGTCGAAACAGAAAATTTTTGTGCTGAGAATCTTGTTATAGATTCAAACGGAGACAGAAAAAAGACTTACAAGTGGACTGCATTTACTGAGCAAGATGATCGGCGAGGTATTTATGAAAGATCCCGACAGCATACATTTCACATGTCCCTTCGAGGTCCACATTTTTCAGTGGCTCCAGGTGCTTATAATTCAGACAGGCGAAAAAGCAGTAGAGCCTCTGTGTCTGCTTCTCAATTCCAGAAAGTTCCATCAGATGTAAAAACACTGCAGCCTATTAGAGATTTTCAAATAGCTGGTGGAATTTCAAAGGCTACAACCACCTCACAAGAGAGAGTGTCTCTTGTGACAGACAGAAATTCTAAAAGTAACTCTTTGAAGACCTCTGTTCCCTATGCAGAAAAATCTGTGCATCCCGTTAACCAGAGCCTGGATATTGTGGCCAAAGACCAAAAAGCAGTAAATCACTTGCATCCAAGTAGTCTGTTAAATCATCAATCAAGAAACCAAGGAGAAAATGCCCCAGACCACAAAACAGAAATTGGCAGGAGCATCCAACCCCCCACTTCAACTGCAGCTTCTGCCAAACTTGTCCAACAGATTAGTGAGGGCTCAGCTACCTCTGGTAACTTAGATGTTTCCATTAGACAAAAGATTCAAGATTGTGAAAGGGAAAATGCACAAGAGCCTGAAATTCAGCAACCAGATGTTCTGGAAAATGACACAGACACCGTTGTCTTGCGGGAAAAATCTCCTTCTGGTCACCAGACTCCACAGCCTTTGAGACACCAGTCCTACATCCTAGCAGTAAATGACCAGGAGGCTGTCTCAGACACTACCTGTTGGTTACCTAATGATGCACGTAGAGAGGTGCATATAAAAAGAATTGAAGAAAGGAAAGCATCAGGTTCCAGCCCACCTGGTGATTCCTTGGCATCCATTCCATTTATAGGTGAGCTATACAGATTAATTGTATCAGTGTGATATATATATAAAGTATATTGTTTTACTACATTGTGTCTAATTTATAGAGTTTAAATCAAGAGAACAGCATTCAGGTGATTAACTAGAATTCACTTAAACCTTCCCTCTGTGTGGATCTTTTCCAACACTTCTTATCCAAATAGACATTAGGATGGTAAACACTAGAGTGTTTTTCAGAGGAGGGAGAAATATTTCATTAGTTGTATGCTGTACAGTATGTCTAGGAAAACCCATTGTGATTCAAAATAATTCTCTAGAATTTTCTTCAATTCCTTATACAACTCCCAAAATTATATATCCTCTTCTGGTTTTTACTCCATGATCTGATCGGATCTTATTTGCAGTAGAGCATTGTGCATGTGATTGTTTCCTATTCATTAGAAATAATTCAGCAGAATCAGTGTTTATAATGCTTTTCAAAACACTGTAAAATATAAGATTACTGCCTCAAGGACCCTAAATTTTTCTTAGAGAACTATTAGTGGTGTGGTGATATGGGTGAGGATCATTGTAATAACAATTTGTGAAGAAAAACCTGGTCTTAAGATATTTGATTTATAAGTAGGGGGAAGCTGTTCATTGTCAGGTCTTGGGGAGGTAGGAGCTGTTCCAGGTGTAAGCAGTGGAACCAAAGATGGTGTGGATCTGCAAGCAGGGAACAATTGAGGATTGAGTAAGAGTAGGATTAATCATGGGTCATGAAGGTTGTCATGGGCAGAGACATAAATGGGGATAGGCTCGTACAGAGCCTAAAAGGTGAGACCAAGAAGCATGACCTTGGTGTGGAAGGAAAAAGGACCCCCATAAGGGACTCAAGCAGCAGCAGGTAAAGAGCTTTGCAGTGTTCTGATAGATGAGAAGGCTCAGAGTGAGTTACAGAAAGGAGGACACTTCAGAATCAAGGGTGAGATGAGTTTCTGTTGTATTCGGGTTAAGTTGTGCTCATCACCATGATATCTGAGTTGTGGTAGTTGTGCTTATTCTTTAATCCATTGGAAACCTAGGCTCTGCAGATCTTTTCCCACACATGCTGATTTGCCTCTGGCTACATCATCTTGAATGTAAACATACACAGTATTTTCCATATAGTAAATATCAAGCTTGGCTTCCCAGGTTAATTTAGATGAAGATTAATTAATCGATATTGCTTGAGAGGTTGAATGATGCAAGGGAGTATCAGATGTATTGTCATGCAGCCCTCTTGACCGTGAGTCCATGGCAACCATTTTTGTCTAGAACTAATAGATAAAGCTTCCCAACCAAGTTGGGGGTCACTTCATGATATCTAACATGAAATATGGAAGAGAATTTTTGTGTATTGGAGGGCCATGGTGTCTCAAAGAATAGATATTATTTTTGTGTTTAGCTTTAACTGTCCTAACAGAGCAACTTTCTCTATGAATGGACAGATGGTTTTCATATTGTCAAATTGGTGTAGAAAGCATATAAATTGTTCGATTAATTGGTACATCCTCACCATTAATTATTGCACAACTCCCATTTCTTCTCAGTGCATTAGCATAAGACATTAAGGCATATAACCAATAAACATTTATTTTGTGCAGGTGGAGTATATTTTGTATCTCACAAGCTTAGTGCTCTTCTGCTATTACAGGTCTTTGTCACATATGCAAGTTTTACATGATGTCTGACTTGGATATATTAAGAGGTTCTGTATGGTTTCATACATAGATTACATATATCTTGTTTGAGTGGTTCTTAATAATTCTCTGACCACATGCAATTTAAATGTCATACTATAACAGGCAAATAATACCAGATTATGATAAGATTGTGGAAAAATGGTTGGGTTTAATTTAAACAAAAAAGATTTCCCATGAACTTGTGACAAATGTGGCTTACTTCTGGATTTTAAACAGGTATGAAGATTAAAGTCAAAAGGAGCTTTAAATTATATGACAGAGGTATTTCATTTTGGTAATGGCCCTGCAAGTTAGAAGAAAGATAATTTTTGAAACTGATAATTTTTTTTGTTTGCTGTCTCATAATACCATGTACCGTGATCCTGTGAGGTTTTCATAAGCTTTGTAGCTGTCTCTTGGATGTGAGACCTCCAAAGAACATGAGGAAGTGATGCTGTTGATTCAGTAGGGGGCACACCCTTGAGTCACTTAATTATTAAGCATGATATTAGGAATCCATATGGTGCTTTAAATGCAGTAGTTTGGAGACTAACTGGTAGTGAGGCCCCAGCTATTTGTGTTCATTAAAGATCAAATGGCACTTTTCAAAAGAGTAGAGAGGTATTAGTTACTAATAATGTGACTTGAATAATGAACATTCTGCCAACACTTGAAGTTGCAGGTGGGTACAGTATTCTTCACTTTGGTTATTAAACCATTGTGTGGTGGTGCTGCATTTGGCCCCAATGATGACTATATTCCAATGGATGAAGAGTTCCCTAATTTGAATATAATTGGTTAAGCATTTTTTAATCTTTTAAGTAAAACTTAAAAACCTTGAAAATCTAAGGGATTTTTATTTACTATACAGTGGAAGAAAGAAGAATATTGATTTTCTGTAAAATAAATAAATAAAAATAAAAAAAAAAAAATAAAAAAATTTATCCTGGTATTGGCAGACTGCTTCCTCAGGGCTTTTTCTGCACAAGTATGTACACTGGTATCCACTCGGTATAAAATACTGATCTTGTTAGGTAGTCTGGAACCCAATTCCATTGTATTAGGTATATTATCCAGATTTAAATACCTAGGGAATAAAAACTTGCTGATGTTATGTAGAGTTGATGTTTTAAATAGGCAGATTTTGTTCCATTTATTATTGTTATTTTTCTGTTCCTAAAACAAAATAAACATGACCAGTTGTTCCAGATGATTTGTTAGATTTTGGTGAAGATGGAGGAGGATTTGGCGAGGAGCAGAGTACTAAAGGGTGGGGAAAATTAGCCAGGAGGCAGAGAGAATGGGTTGTTTTTCAGGGTTCTCTAGGATCAGATCTTACTGTTTTGCATCTTTCACAGAAATTCAGCCAAACTTTCCATCAAACTAGTGCCTTACAGTTTCTTGCTACACCTAGGGATGCTCAGCTATAGCATGCCTCTTAAATGTATTCCTTTTATAAAATTGGCCTCTTGAGGAAGGTGGTTTAATAACTGATTTGAATCAGTAAGAAGGATACCTTGCTTTAAATAACCTATTTTAATCTTGTTTTCCATTTGTCCTCTTTAGTAATTTTCCTAAAGAAAAGTTGATTCTTATTGGTTGGTATAATGTTTGTTTAAACAATTGTATAGCTTAACATAATTTTATTCAGATTCTTAATTTGTATAGTGTTGATTGTATTAAAAATGGTGAATGATGTTTTTTTATATATTAGAGAACTGATTTTTTTTTTTTTTACTTGTGATTTGTATCCAGCTGCATTTGGATGGAAATTGGAATTTAATTAAAAATGCACAGAAACAGTCTTTTACATTTTTATTAGTTAAAGCTACCTTAAATGTTTAGGATACATAAGAAAAAAAAAAGTAAGCTTATCAAAACATGATCTGCATTTAAAACTGATTGATTAAATGAAGTGCTATTGATAGTTAGTTGTTCCTGGTCACCATGTCCTTCAAGATTTTAAAACTAGTAGATCTCATCCTCCCACCTTATTTTTAATCCTAATCAGTTTCTCAAGCTTTATCTCGAGCATTTCCTGCTTTTTGCAATCCCAAATGGTTTCTCAAGCTTTGAATGAATTTGGAACTGAACTAGTTAAATAAACTGAAATTAAGAAAATATTCTCAGCACCTGCAGAAGAGGCTACTGCGGTCAAAAGCTTGATGAGCATATCATCAAATTCTGGTGTCAGGTACTTAGATGGGAAATAATTTCCACTAGTGTAGTGGTGTTACTTTCTTTAAAACGTCAGGAACAAACCTGTACTACATAAATATTATTTTTATTTAAATGATTTGAGTAGATGATAGTACAGTTAGGCCTTAATATAGGTTGTCATAACTTCAAATTTAATTTTAATTAAATTTTTAAAAAGAAAAAGGTATTTAATTTAAAAATCAGGTGTAAAGAAAACCCAATTCTTATAAATCAATTTTTATCTGCCCTGCTCTTGAGTGCATTTCTTTCGTGTATACAATAAGCAGCAAATTACATAGAAAGATTGAAATTTTATCATCAGTGTCAAGGCCAGTATTTTTAATATATTAAGACTGATAATGTGTCAGTCTCCTAGGAAGTGACATTATTTAAATCCATCACCAATATATGTGGTATTGTAGTTGTGTATAACGTGGCCAAATGTGCAATAGCTTCCTTTATTTTCTGAGTTTACAGATATAGAACATTGCTAGTCCAGAAGATTAATAGGAGTCAAAATATGTTCAGTGTTTTTTGGTCTCTGGTTCAGGTCTCTTCTGTCTATTCAGGTTAATTTTTTTCACTAAAATTTTTTTTGGCCATAGCAAATGGTAATTAAATGCACGTCTGCCCAAGTGACTCCAAACCAGAATACTGTTAAGTGTTTACGTAAGTGGTTAATAAAACATGCCTGAGTAGGATTTCAAGTTTTGGCATCAGCATTATCCTTATTTTATTTGTATTTTTTCAGTGTTTATTCTGTTTAGCTATTACACATTATTCTTTCCTTTTGAATGTATTCTGTTGTTCATTGGCGCTAGCCTCTTACATAAGTTCCAAAGCAAGATTGTAAATCAGTTTGCCTTATTTTAGGAGTGTTTTATCAAATATTTATCTTTAAGAGTTTTTGCATTATCCCTTTTTGACCTGTTTGTCTACTCTTTTTTTACTTTATGGTGTTAAACAAAAATATTTTTAATGTTTTGTTACATCACAGCTGTGGTTGACTTGTTTCTGTTGTGGTGGCTAATTAATTCTGGCTCACTTTCCCCCTCGCATCCGTTTTGATTCCTTTCCTAGTTTCTCATCCCGATTTTTTTTAAAGTAAATTAATTGCAGTTAATACGCCTTTGCTGAATTTCTAAAATACCTTTCGTCTGGTGATCTCAAAATGCTTTTCAACAATCGATTTCACCTCTCAAAACCCATTTGTATTGTGCTTGTCTGGTGGTACATTCTCCTGCAGTGGAGGAGTTAGCAACAGAGCCCAGCAATCCCAGCTGCTGTTCTAAATGCTGGTTTGCGTGTATGATCTGACATAGTTGACAGTTTCTCATGACCAGGTACTTTCAATTTTATTAAAAAAAAAAAAAAAAAGTCTTCCCCATTTACCCTGTGAATAAAAATAATAGTTTTAACACCACTCTCCCCAACCTCGCTTCCCAAGGTGTTTGGGCCCCTGTATAGATTAGTGTGGTTTCAAATACACTGAAAACACCTATAGAAATTATTCTTTTAAAATTGAAAAGTAACTAAAGCATATTTAAGAAATGCAATACAGAAAAGATGGGGGTAGTGGGAATGAAGAAATGGTAATAAATATTGATCCAATACTGGTCATGCTAATGAACATTTCCCCCTCCCAGAAGTCTGTTCAAAAGTTAGTTATTGTTTTTGTTTTATTTTTAAACATGAGGCAAGAGTGGGTATCACGTACAAAGAAGTTCAATGCACGAGGACATCTATGGCAGGGACACCATTGCCTGTCAACCTAACTTGTGCAGATCTCATAAAGACAAGTGGTGTCTGATCATAGATATTTGTTAAGACAAGTGTCAAGGAGCTTTTCAAATTTAGAAAAGACTTCAACAATCAAGCTGAGTAGAGACACCTTCAAACATGTTGTGATATTCCTGATCATTCTATTAGTTATGGGCTAGCATCCGCAAGCTGCATAAATGTGTGTATAACGGCAATAAAAATTAGGACTGACACCTGTTCCTTTTGGAGGACACTTGTTTTTCATTATTTTAGCAATAGAACTGGCACAGGTTTTAACATATCAATATTTCTATTATAAGTCTTCATCCCCTATTTTTGTCAGGGATTTAAAACTTGGCTTGCAAAATGACTATAGCTCCAAGCTCAATCTTTCAATGTTGCATGGTGTAGGAACAAATTTTTAAAATAATTTTGGTATTTTAAAGCACAGGAGCATGAAAACAAACTACAAGTTAGTGTTTTCAAACATTAGTTTGTGTTTCTGTAACTTAAAATGCATTTAAAATTAAAACTTCGACTTCCAAGTGAATAGTCAATAACATCTAGAGAAGAAAATGTACTTAAAAAATCCAATACCTGTTTTTAATAAGTGGCTATATTGTACAAATGTGCACAACGTTCTTAACATGTCATTTAAATTAAAAAAAAAAAAAAAAAAAAAAAAAACCTCAGGTGATAAAGGGACACTAGCAAATGTCTTAGGCCAAATATGTTGTTATCCTTGAAAGATATCCCATGTTGAGGGTTGCTCCTGGGGGAATTCTGCACCACTGAGCAATGCAAAATTTTGCAGAAATTAATATGTACGGAGAATTTCCTTTCCCTCACAGAAATGGGCTGCAGTGCCTCTGGCTGCCACTAGGGACCAGTGGCCCTGGCAGAGCCTAGCGTGCACATAGAAGATGCTGCTGGGGGTTAGGAGAGGGGCTGTGGGTATCTTGGCAAGGGGAGGCCCTGTGGCTGGGCTCTTGGTGGAGAAGGGGTGCAGGTATCTGGGCAAGGGGGATTGCCATGGCTGGGCTCGAGTGGGGAAGGTGTATGGGCTAGGAGGAGCCCAGTGGCTAGGATCTGGGGGAGAGGGGTTCCCTCCCCACCCCCGGCTGGACTTGGGATGGGGGAAGGGGGCAGAGAGACAGGAACTGGGTTGTCATAGGGGTTTCTTTAACTCTCTGCCCCTGAGGAATTTTTGTATGTCTATATTGTTACAGACATACTTGCTTTCAGGTATTTTGAAATAAATTACCAAAATTGGAACTGGCATTATGTAGTGTTGTTTTGACAAATAAAATTTGCAGAATTTTTAATACTTTGGCTTAGAATGCCCCCACGAGTAGAAGGTATTATATTTAGACATGACCCCATGTTATTTTGTAAACCTGGTAATTTGGAAATCTTACTGTGCTTGGATACTGAGATATGTAGATCCATATATAGGTAGCTTGCTAGATATAAATGCACATGCTGTTTACTGTTAGACTAACAAAACAAGTGTATGTTTTAGATGATAGCATGAATATGTCAGTGCTCAATGTAATTAGTAAGTCGTACTGCTAATTGTCCAGCTGCATTAAGTTTTTGTAAAATGGATGTAGGGAGATCCTGGGCAAGATACTGGAGCATCTGATACCGGGCTTGATTGATTAAGAATGAAAGGAGAGTAATATAATTAATGCAAATCAACTTGGGGTTTATAGAAAATAGATCATGTCAAAATAACTTGAGTTTTTAAAATGAGATTACAAGTTTGATAAAGGTAATAGTATTCAGGTAATAGACTTCGGTAGGGCATTGGACTTCGTACTGCACATTTTGATTAAAAAAAATGAAATAAAATTAATGTGTGGCACGCATTAAATGGATTAAAAGGTGGCTAACTGGTAAGTCTCAAATATAATCGGGGTCCTTGTCCTGTCAGGATCAGTCCTTGGTCCTATGCTAATTAACATTTTATTAATAACCATGAAGAAAACAAAATCATCACTGATAAGTTTGAAAATTGCATAAAAATTGGGAGAGTGGTAATAATGAAGAGGACAGTCACTAATTCAGAGAGATCTGGATCACTTAGTAAACTGGACACCAGCAAACAATATGCATTTTAGTACAGCTCCAAGATATATATGCAATGTATATATCTTGGAGTGAAGGATGTAGGTCAAACTTTCAGGATGGGGAACTCTATCCTGCGAAGTAGTGACTCTGAAAAAGGTTTGCGAATCATGGTGGGTAGTGAGCTGAAACATTAACTTCCAGTGTGAGGCTATGGGAAAAAGGGGCTACTGTGATCCCGGAATGCATAAATAGGGGAATATCAAGTCAGAGTAGAGAGGTTATTTTACCTCTGTATTTGGCATTGGTGCAACTGCTGCTGGATTACAGTGTCCAGTTCTTGTGTCCATAATTCAAGAAGGATGTTGATAAATTGGACAGGGTTCAGAGAAGAGCCACAAGAATGATTAAAGAATTAGAAAGATTGGATATTTTTGTGAAAGATATACTTGAGGAATTAATTTTGGGACATTCTGTGGCCTGTGTTATACAGGAAGAGGTCAGACTGGATGATCACAGTGGTCTTTTCTAGCCTTGGAATCTATGACACGATTAAATTAAACTTTTTTTAGCAGCGTGTACGTTATAGTTCTGTGGTCAAGATCAGGTGTTGAGCAAAAATTGAAGTTGATATTCAATGTGCGTTTGCCTTAGCATAATGCAGTGGGATTTAAACTAACTCTAATCTTCTATGAACTGTCAATAGTTTTGTGGCTGCATTTTTATAAAGAATAAACCAAACTCCATTAGGAGTTTAGTAGTTAAATTACACCTAAAAAGTAAGATAATTATTCCTTTTGAGGGAATTGTTTATGAACTGAATTATGAGGAAACAATGAGAAATGATTTTAATTTAAATATTTCATTTGCAATAGATGAAACTGATCTTCTGCGGATTTGCAGTGATTGATTGAATTACACAAGTATTATGCTGTCGCTCTGCCAGGAAAACTTCTGTGGCTGTATTACTACCCCACTAATGAAATTGATCTATTTTTGTTGTCAATTGTTTGAGCTCCTTGTACTTTGTCAGCATAATTTCATATTGCTCACTTTCTCGCAGCTTTCCACAGATTGCCACCACTCCCTTTACAAAGTGCATTCAGTGTTGTAAATCTGCAGGACTGATGAGTAACCAGAATTACAGTGCTGATTTATACATAAATTACTATGGGGACATCTTAAAATAAAACAAAACAAATACAGATATGATATCAGGTGTGGATTTCATAAACCCTGAAAAGTTAAAGAAATAGAATTTTCCCACCTCCAATTTTTTGTTGTTCTGTGGATTTGAACACGAGTATAAATTTTTGTGTGCTATCTATGCCTCATTTAGTCCTATGCTTATAAGCCAAATTTAAAAACACTTTTAAAGGTCCATCTATACACAAGTACATCACTAAAGAAAATATGGCATATTTTTAAGATTTAAATCATGCAATAGGCCAGGAATTGGCAATCTTTGGCACGTGGCTCGCCAGGGTAAGCAGCCTGGTGGGCCGGGACGATTTGTTTACCTGCCGTGTCCGCAGGTTCGGCCGATCGCAGCTCCCACTCACCATTCGAGGCCAGTGGGGGCTGTGGGAAGCAGCGCAGGCCAAGAAATGTGCTGGCTGCCGCTTCCTGCAGCCCCCGTTGGCCTGAAGCGGCAAACCACGGTGGTGGAGCCGCGATTGGCCGAACCTGTGGACGCAGCAGTTAAACAAACCGTCCTGGCCTGCCAGGGAGTTTACCCTGGTGAGCCACGTGCCAAAGGTTACTGATTCCTACAATAGGCCTTGTTTAAATTTATATACTTGTTAGAATATGATTCATGACCATATATTAAATTATTCCTAATAAATGTTATTTTTATAAAATATATTTTATAATACATTATGAGATGGAGTTGCAGTATTTAATATTATTTGTGGATGAATTTTGTAGTATTGAGATACGATAGGAATATTGCCAACTCCAAGTGCTCAAATCATAACCAGCGTGCAAAAATGATTAGCTTCAAACTATGAAATTCTTAAAAATAATAAACGTGGGGTTATTTTACTTTGCTGTCTGGTATTAGGGTTCATGCTTTCAAGCTTTTCTTTGCAATCATGAGGGCTAGAGACTTGGGGCACAGCCACACTAGAGGGTTTAGAGTGGTGCAGCTGCACTGATGCAGCTGTCCTACTGTAAGCTCTCTAATTTAGCTGTACTGAGCTGATGAGAGAGAGCTCTCCCATCGGCTTAAGTAGTCAATCCCCTGTGAGTGGCAGAAGCAGCTCTCCCACCAACATAGCGATGTCCCTGCTGACTCTTATGTCGGTGTAACTTGTATTGCTCAGGAGAGTGATTTATTCACACTCCTAAGTGACAAAAGTTACTCTGACATAGGCTATATCTACACTACAGCTATTCTCTTTTAATAGAGGCTGAGATTCTCACACTGTAAAATGAACTCTGGACAGCTGAGGCGTTAAATATTAACTCCAAATTTTCCAGGAATCATGATAAAATTGCAAGAGTTAGCTTTGCTGATTGATTGTTGTGGGGGTGGGGCAAGTATGATAGAGCTGTATTTTCCCAGCAGGAGTTTCTTGAAAGTGTGCCTGACTCAGGCACACTCTCTCTAGATGCAGCAGGGTAGCGCAAGCCAGAGCTGACCTTAGTTTACTCTTTCATAGGGTAAATGGCTTCTTGCTGCTGCCTCACAGTGGCCTAGTACTCCTAACATCATGTGCAGGTGTGTGATGGTAGCCTCCCCGATTCTCTCCCCCCCCCCCCCCCCCCCCCCCTCCCGGGGAAAGGCAGTTAGCCTTGCTCCCTAACACTCCCTATCTCCACCATGTTTACTTGTGCAGGGGTGGTCACAGACATAGCCCTTTATGGGTATGTCTACACTGTACTGATGGCCTGTGCTGGCTGGCTCAGGCTCGGGTTAAGGGGCTGTCTAACTGCCATCTAGAAGTTTGTGCTCAGGCTGGAGCCCAGGCTCTAGAATCCTGTGAGATAGGAGGGTCCCACAAGTCGGGCTGCAGCCTGAGCCTGAAGTCTTCACGTCAATTAAACAGCCCCTTAGCCTGAGTTGTCTGGCACAGGCCAGCCACGCGTTTTTAACTGTGGTGTAGACATACTCTAGGACTAGAACTTTTGCTAACCTCAGTCAGTTTTTAGAGAATCTGAGTTGAGTTCAGCTCTGCCAAACACTTGCTCAAGATTATACAGGAAATCAGTTAATGTCTGTGCATCAGTTCCCATCTGTAACATTGGGATAATTATACTCCCTTTCTACCACCCTATGTCTCATCTGTGTATAAAGTTAAACTCCTTTGTAAATCTTTACAGGGTCAGTCCTTGAGGCTGTCAACTTTCTGGCAGGTACTGTCATTTACTTTTTGTATGTCCATTGCCTTGCACAACAGGTCGTCCCTGATCTCAGTTGAGTTTCCAGGTGCTATTGTAATACAAATAATGATTTGTTAAATAACACCGGGTACCCAGTGAGACACCTTTTGCAGGTTATGAATCTCTGGTTTAAATTGTATTGCAGATGTGTGTATGGACACAAGACTTACACCTTTCCTTTGTACACATTTTTTTTTGTAATGTAAGACAGTGCAATCTTATTTTAAAATCAAACGTTTGTCATGTTTCTTGTTGAAACATGTTTAACAAGAATAGCTGCGGTTTCAACATACAGCTTGTCACATCAGTGTAGTCTAGTTTCTTGCTGATTCATTCTGCCTGTCTCTTGCGTCACTGGACAGACAGTGATGTAAAATAGGCTTGAGTCATATTCTGTTTTTAAATAAAGAGACTGATTTTAATGTTTAATCAGGTAGGTTTGACCAGTTATCTGTAAGTGCTTAAAAGGATATTGTCAACTGGAAGTCTCATTTTTATTTACTGTTACAAGTAACCACTGACATGATTGTAATGGAAAGAAAATACTTTTTTCTTTAATTACTCACCAGTTTGTTTGCTGTGTGTGTTTGACAGCTCTTTGTGTGCTGGCATTTCATGGGTATGTTGCTGATGCACGGCCTTCCATAGGCTTTGCAAGGAGCTGCTTACAAGTAACAGCTGCAGCAAAGCTGAAACTAAATGGTCAGTTCTGTGCACAGAGAGAAAAGTAGGAGTGTGTGTGTGGTGGTGTGGGTGATTTCAGGATACAGATCAAAATAACAAGGAGCAGAAAAGCACTTTGTTAAATTAGGGAAAACATTTTGTTCCTATTCTTCCTCAGCTGCCTTATCCTTTATCAAAAGAGGGGCTGGGGCTGGGGGAAAGAACAGGAAGACTTGAAAATCATTAATTTTAACAAGATTGTCAGTATCAACTTGTTTGAAATTGTTTTCCTACTCTACATTCTTTTTACTTAAGCCCTTTGAGGGTTTAAATAAAATGTGTATTAAGGTATTAACCTAGACTGTCACTTTACTGTGGCTTAAAAAAAAAAGAGAGAGTGGTCACCTGACCACTTCATAACAGTGGGAAGATTTTGATATAAGCTGACTTAAAAGTCTGTCTGTCTTGGGGATAAACTTTAAAATATGATAAAGTAATTAGGGCTATACACAGTTTGCTACACATGAGATTACTTAAGTACTGTAAATGTCTAAAAATAGTTTAATTTTGTCTGTCTTCGAAAACGATGAATGGACAACACACAGCTTATTTAAGTAAGTGATGCCATTCTTAGCTTTGCTCAGGAGGTAAGGAGGAAAATTTTGATTAGGTGTTGGAATAAATGAGTAATGCTCGCACCATTATTTTTAGAGAGACAATAGTTTTGCGTATTACAGATTTTTCTGTTTCCTAGAAACTTTTTTATGAAGTTTTTTAAACAAAAACATTGCTTTTTAAATATAAATATTTATCCTAGTTACCCTTCCCCGTTTCAGTTGAGTGGTGCCAGATAATTGCTGAAAGAAAGGAATAAATATTTTACTCCTTTCAATAAAGCTGGCTTTCTTTTCATGCCCTGATCTAGGAATACGTTTTTGTTTAACCAGAAAGGTATAGTTTGCTTTCCTTTCCCCTCATTCGAGAATGGGAATGCCACTCTTGTGGAGAAGAATTCAGACCATTTTTATTCAGGTCTCCAAGCTGACAGTATTGTAGCTGTGTACTTCACCCCCAAATGTCATGACAGAGACCGGGATCATTATCAATTCCTTGTTTTTCTGAATTATTTTTTGTTACTGTTTCTTTTTTACATTTTTTGCAGGATATGGTAGTACATCATGTTTTATAGAGATCATTTGTTAGGAAAGAGTCAACATGGCTTTTGTAAAGGGAAATCATACCTCATCAATCTATTAGAATTCTCTGAGGGGGAGGGTCAACAAATTTGTGAACAAGGGGGATCCAGTGAATGTAATCTATTTAAACTTTCAGAAAGCTTTTGACAAGGTCCCTCACTGAAGGCTCTTAAACAAAGTAAGCAATCAAGGGATAAGACGGAAGGTTCTCTCATGGATCAGTAATAGGTTGAAGGATAGCAAACAAAGGGTAGGAATAAAGGAATTGTTTTCAGAATGGAGAGAGGTAAATAGTGGTGTCCCCCAGGGATCTGTACTGGGACTAGTACTGTTTAACCCTTTTTTCCAGATCATTTATAAATATGTTGAACAGTGAAGTGGCAAAATTTGCAGATGATACAAAACTACTCAAGAATTAAGTCCAAAGCACACTACAAAGTTACAAGGGATCTCAAAAAACTGGATGACTGGGCAACAAAATGGAAGATGAAATTCAGTGTTCATAAATGTAGCGTAATGCACTTTGGGAAAGCATAATTCCAACTATACTACATACCAAATGGTGGGGTCTAAATTAGCTGTTACCACTCAGGAAAGAGATCTTGGAGTCATGGGTAGTTCTTTGAAAACATCCGCTCGGTGTGCAGTGGCAGTAAAAAAAGCTAACAATGTTAGGAACCATTAGGAAAGGGACAGATAAGAAGACAGAAAATACCATAATTCTTCTATATAAATCCATGGTACGCCCACACTTCAAATACTGAGTGGAGATCTGGTCACCCCATTTCAAAAAAATGTTAGAATTGGAAAAGGTAGAAAGAAGAGCAACAAAAATGATTTAAGGGTATGGAACAGCTTCCATATGAGGAGAGATTAGAAAGACGGGAACTTCTTAGCTTGGAAGAGCGATGACTTGGTGGGAATATGATAGAGGTCTATAAAACCTTGATTGGTGTGGAGAAAGTGAATAAGGAAATCTTATTTACTCCTTCACATAACACAAGTAGTAGGGGTCACCAAATGAAATTAATAGGCAGCAGGTTTAAAACAAACAGAATAAAGTACTTCCTCTCTCAGCGCACAGTCAACCTCTAGAACTTGTTGCAAGGGATATTGTGAAGGTCAAAACTGTAAAAAGATTTACATGAATTCATGGATGATAGGGCCATCAGTGGCTATTAGCCAGGATCGGCAGGGATGCAACACCATACTCTGTTTGCCAGAAGCTGGGAGCAGACAATAGATGGATTACATGATGGTTGCCTGTTCTGTTCATTCCCTATGAAGTACCCTGGTATTGGCCGCTTTCAGAAGACTGGATACTGAGCTAGATGGACAATTGGTATGACCCTGTATGGCCATTCTTATGTTCACTTCTAGCTGTACTACTATACTATTTTCCTTCTTCACAAGTCGTCTCCACTTGTAAGACCCAATGGGGAAAGAGTTAAACCACCAAGAAAAAAAAGGCTAATTATAAAATGTCCCTCCCCCTACCATGTTAGGGATTTGTTTTTATATTATGGTAACATCTAGAAGTCCCAATCATGGCCTGTTATGCGAGGCACTCTACACATACCTAACAACACAATCTCCACCCCAAAGAGCGGGAAACTCTCCCTTCTGACCTCCCCTTGTTTCTCCTGGGAGGGAGTAAACTGAGACAGAGCTGATGTACTAGCATAACCATACTTGTGTAAATTATGGCCCCAGACACGTTGTTAGGGCAGAAGCAGTGCTTTCCCTTCTCCTGGGCCTGCTCTGCCTGCACAAGGTGGAGACTTAACGGCTCTGTGGACCTGCTTCCTGTCCCACTACAAGAAGCAGTGGTATGGCACACTGGTGCCAGGAATTAAAGGGATTCATTACACCCCTCTACTCCCTTGCTGCAGTGCACCAGATGGCAAGTAAGGCAATTGCCTAGGGCGGGCCCCACAAAGATAAGTTATATGCTTCAGCCCCAGGTGGTGGGGCTTGGGCTTCAGAACCTGAAAGGGGTTCAGTAGTTGGGAAAGCTTGAGAACCACTGCACGAGACTCTAGCAACCTCTTCCAAACACAGTAAAACAATTGTTGCCAAACAATTGAGGTTTGAGTTTCTTCAGATCTCCTTAAACAACCACAAAGAGTTTGATGGAATGATATCAGATTGGAGGGAGGTCTCAAGTGTGGTTTCACAGAGCTCTGTTCTGGCTGGCTGGTGGTCAACATTGTAACTAATGCACTTAATGTAGGAATACCGAGCATATTGATCAAATTTGCAGATGAAACAAAGCTAGGGGGTATTGCAAACACTTTGGACATTAGAGCTAAAATTCAAAGGGATCTTGATAAATTGGAGAACTGGGCTATAGACAACACAATGAAATTCAGCAAAGACAAATGTACGGTACTGCACTTGGAAGAAAAGCCAAATGCACAAATACAGAATGGGGGATAACTGGTGGATCACAACCTCTGCATGAGTAGTCAATGCAGTGCTGTTGTGGTTTTTTTTTTTGTTTTTTTTTTGTTTTTTTTTAAAAAGGGCAAATCAGTTTTTAGGTTGCATTAACAGAGGCATATAGCACACAAGTCACAGTGATAGTACCACTGTACTCTGTGCTGGTTAGGCCTCAGCTGGGGTACGGTGTCCAATTTTGGTCACCGCTGTATAAAAAGGATGTAGAGAGAGTGGATCTAGAAGCAAGCAACAAAAATGATCAGAGGGATGGAATGCAAGCCATATGAGCAAAAGCTGAAGAAATTGGGTATCTTTTGTTTGGAAAAGAGGAGATTAAGGGGGAACATGGTAGCAGTCTTCAAATACATGAAAGTCTGTCATAAGAAGGATGAAGAAAAATTACTCTTTCCATAGAGGGCAGAACAAGAACCATTGAGTTCAAACTACAGCAGGATAGGTTTAGATTAAACCTCACGAAAAACTTTCTAACTGTAAGAACAGAAGGACAATGGAACAGATTGCCTAGGGAGGTTGTGGAAGCTCCTTCACTGGAAGTTTTCAAAAAGAGGTTGGATAGACATCTGTCTTGGATGGTTTAGATGCATCAAATTCTGCACCTTGGCAGGGGGTTAATCTATATGACCTCTGCTATCCCTTCTAACCCTATGGTTCTATGAGTCCCCTGTACTGTTTTCTCACTCTGTGCATAGAGGCATGTAGATGCATTAACAGCACCACAAAAATCTCCCAAGAATGTGTCACTACTTTGTGTGAAGTGACATACAGAAATACGACAGTGGTAAAATAAATGCCAACTGTATTGTGTTTGTTACTGTTAGTAACAAGCAGAATGCAGTCAGATATCTTAGCCCAGTGGAGAGGACAGGTTTATATTGTATGCCCTGTATTTATATAACTGCAAAATTTCCATGAATTCTGAAAAACTAGTAAACAAATAGTAACTTTGTATTTGAAAAATTTCTTTTCTCCGTTATCTTCACGCATTTTGCCCTTTCTGCCACCATCCCATCTATTGACTTCATCAGCCACAATTTTATAAATAGCCATAGTAAAAACAGGGCAAGAGTTCTGCTGTGAACATCTTGGACTAAATTAGGAATACTTTCATTGGAGGCTGAGTGGATCAGCTGATTGCTTCACACACTGCACTTCCAAATATTACAGATGTTTCCATTTTTTTAAATTCTGTTGCTTAGTTTTAGTTTAAGGTTTATTTTTATAAAATAGCTTACAATTATTACTCATGGTACTATTTTGTCGCCCCTCAATTGGGTGTTTGAGTCTTTTAAGGTTAGTAAAAAAGTAAATCTTAAAGAAATTGAATTAGTATGAAAATCAGTAAAGTATGAGTCCTTGCTGCCAGTTTAGGGGCTTGTGAAGTTTCTGTTCTACCTAGTTCTTGAGTTAAATAGCACATACTGTGGGAAATCCTGTAGCATCCTGAGTATCAAGAAACACTCCAGTATTTGTAGCTTGAGTGGATTTATTCCAAATGCCAGCATTTCTAGCTTGTCGTAAGTAGCAGGGGTTATTGCATTCTGACTGAAGTCTGTGTCATCGGGGAGGGGGAGCTGCAAGCTGAGCACTCCCAATTGACATGTTAAGAACCAGGTAAAGGAAGCAGTGCTGGAATTGTTCATTTCAAAGTGTCTCCCCTTTGGTCCAAATGAGAGTATGGGATGTTTCAGGATTTGCTGTTGGAAAGGATGATTGAAGCACAGTGAAAAAGAAGAAAATAGGGCCATGAGGGACTGCTGTAGTTCTGAAAATGAAAATGTAATTACTAGGTTTCTCCCATCCCCGAACTATAATAGAGAAGTGATTTATTAATGTCTCTAATTACTGCTGTGGAAGTAGCTAAAACTTTGAAATTAGTTAGATAAATATTACTTTTAAGCAGGGTGAATTTGATTTAAATCCTGATTTAAATCACTAGTCAGGAAGACTCAATTTAATCATAGTTTTCTCAATAAAAGTGGATTCTTGTTGGTGGTTAACCTTAATACATCTATCGCTGAGTTGTGAAGAATAGGTATCTTTCATTTTTAGAAGGTACACACTATACATTTTTAAACACTGATTTATTTTGGAAACTTTTCTGAAATAGCTGTAAATGATTGGTTATTTCATTTATGAAAGGTAATTGAAGCAGATAGTTCACCTCCCAATGACTTCATAAATATCTCCAGCTGAACAGGTTAATAATTAATATTTGGAGGATTTTCTTGCCATGCTGTTTTAGGATGAGAATATCACCAGACAGACACACAAATTGCTTTATTTAACTAAAACAACAACGTTAAGTATTCTGTTTTTTTTTTCTTCAGCAGCAAAACAAGCATATGTCCCTTGTTTCTGACATTTATCTCCAGACTTCTCCTTGTCCAGATCTATTCCGCCTCCAACAATCTTCTATTCATTGAACTTTTTTGACACTCCGCACTTTTAGAGAGAGGTAAAGGATTGACTCTGAGTGCAGAAATTTGCAGATGAACAATAGGGTTGAGGTCTATTATTTCTCACCTCTATATTTGTTTATTTAAAAACATTTTTGCTGTTAACGAGCATTGTTGTCTGGAGAAACAAATCCACAGTTTGAGAACTGCAAAACTAAGCATCTCTGATGGTATCTTCTAGACTGAGCACTGAGTCTCATTGGGTAGGTAGAAAGATTAACCTAAATAATCTATACAGAAGCCCCTGAAACCCCATAAAATTGGGTCCCTAATCCATGAACTATTGGAACTCATTTACAAAACTTTTCTTAAATATTATATGAATATATTGTCTCCTCCTATAGAATATGAATTTATAATCCCTATCCCATGATGAGATATCTTTGAGCTATAATGTATCTTAATTAAAACTGTCTTTTAGATAGGTTTCTTCCTTAAAATCATTTTATGAACAAAATCTGATTTTTAATAAAATCTGATTTTTTTTTTTAAATCATTGATTTTTATCCACTCTGCTTTTAAGGAAAATATCTTTTACTTTGAAATGTGTTATAATTACAAAATTTTAGATTGCATAGGCAAGTTCTGCTGCTGACTTTTACATTAGTATAACATAGAACAGCTTTTTATAATGGACATTAGTCTTTTAGTTCAAGACATTGCTTCAATTTTCATCTAACATACCATTGGTGACATAGAGCAGAGGGCTGTATAAAATTACTAAACTTGTAATAGACTTTTCTACCATTTTAAAAATGTAAGTGTGCAACCAAAATGTGAAAGCTCATGCTCCAAAACATCTGTTAGTCTATAAGGCGCCACAGGATTCTTTGCTGCTTTTACAGATCCAGACTAACACGGCTACCCCTCTGATACTTGAAACCAAAATGTGATGGTACAAGCTGACAGTTTTGAACAGAACTGTTAGTGACTATTTGAAAAGCACAATGCCGTGCATGCAGTTGTGTTCACACAAAGCAAAGAATAAACCTCTGTTTGTGAATGTTCACTGATTTCAATAGGCTTTTCAGAAGCGCTGCATATTAAAATTCACGGCACTTAGAATACATACATATTAATTATAGCAGTACAGTTCAGCAACATGCTCATGATCTGGTTCTCTCCATCTTTCTCCTGTAACTCTGTACTGGAATAAGTATTTTCCTAGTATTCCTAGTGTATTTTAGGAGATGTTTATATGTTGTCTCTTTGAAAAACCTATTTTTTCAACATATTTCATCTTGTAAGAAGTATATAAAAAGCATGGAAATGCTTAAGCTTTTTTGGATTACTGCACAATGACCCTCGTTGCTTTTGAGACTGAGAGGTGTTGGACATGTACAGACTGCAATCGTTTATATGAGCAATTAGTGGAAGATATAATTGGTAGGTGGTAGTCTTTTTAAATAGGAGTTTGGCTACCTTTTAAGTATGTTGCCATTTCAAACATTGCTGTTTTGAGCTTTTTCTGTAATTTTTGATTGAAGATTAATAACTCTGAGGTTTTATGCATAAATTGTAATGCATTGAATTTTACTTATATTCCATTTCTCTTGCATTTAGCCTTATGCATCAGCAACTGAATTTAGAAGTATAGTTTTCTGACCAACATCATGCTGTTTAAACAGCATACCATTTAAATTCTATTCTATTGTGACAGTTATCCTAAATATGTAACTGTTAGTATGTCCGTAGGATATGGCACCAACTTTCCTTAATAAAAATGTGTGTTTTAATAATGTGAATTAACTGGATCCTTAATGTTTGAAAGGCTGGATGTTCATAGAATAATAGAATATCAGGGTTGGAAGGGACCTCAGGAAGTCATCTAGTCCAACCCCCTGCTCAAGCAGGACCAATCCCCAGGCAGATTTTTGCCCCAGTTCCTTAAATGGCTCCCCTCAAAGATTGAACTCACAACCCTGAATTTAGCAGACCAGTGCTCAAACCACTGAACTATCCCTCCTCCTCCTCCAATGTTTAAGATATTAGTTTCTGATGAAGAGGCAAGTTCAGCCTGCTGTTTAGTCTGAGCTTTTTACTGAAGCATTTAACATGCTAATATATTGCATATTGCCTTGTAGATGATCCGAGTAGCCCTAGTATTGACCATGATATTGCACACATTCCCGCTTCTGCTGTTATTTCTGCATCTGCTGCTCAAGCTCCCACTATAACAACAGTTCCTCCCAGTCCCACATCTTCAGTTCCTTTAATTCGACGTCAGCTATCCCATGACCATGGTAAGTGTTTTGTTTTTAAACAAAACTTTTTTTCTTTTAAAATTGCCTTTCTTAGCAGGGAAGATATGGTAGCTTATGATGTTTTATTGCTTCAAACAGTCAAAACATAAAATGTGATTGCAGCTGATTAATATTTGATAATTTTGATTGACTTGCAGAATCTATCAGGCCTAGTATATTGGATGGTCAATCTCCTGCAAAAACTGAGAGATCCAAGTCTTATGATGAAGGATTGGATGACTATAAAGAGGAAGGAAAATTGTAAGTCCTGAACAAATCTCTGTGCGCACGAACAGGCGCATGCACTTTTTGATAAAAAAGTATACAAAATGTTCATTATAATACCTACTTTTTTTCTCCCAACAGGTCTATTAAACATGTATCTAGTTTAAAGGGGATCAAGGTTAGTAGTGTATTTAACAATATTATGAGAGTTGTGGATATTAGTGTTTGCTAATGAGTTATATGAACTTTAAATATTGTGCTGGATCACATATGTGAAATCATGGCAATTTGTTTTATAACCTATTTTTAATCATTCTAAAATGACCTTTTCATGCCAGATATTTTGTCCTGAAAGGGACCATACTGTGACAAGTTAGTAAATGTGTACTGCTCTTCTCCAATTTCTTTACTATTTTTAAAGGTACTTTAAAATGCCATTACATTTGTTTTATAGCTGAACAAAAGGCTTTGGTTTTCATTTTCTGCAGCATCTCACATCTGAGCTATAGTATATGATGCACTCCAAGACAAAAATATCAAAATAAATAAAGGTGGAATATCTCAGGAATTACATAGGCTTGAATAGTGCGTGATTTCACAGTTAATCATTTTGTACTAATGGAATAGTAGAAATATTCATACCCTGATAATTATTTCCTTGCACCCTACACAGAGGAGACCTTCACATAGAGATGTTGGGGGGAAGAAAGGGGAAAATTACCTAAATATAGACCTCTACTGAAAAATCTATTTAGAGGACCTCTTGATATTCTGACTCTTATTTTTCTTTAGGTCCCAGACAGCCAAAAATCTTCAGAAGACTCTGGATCCAGAAAAGATTCCTCTTCAGAGGTCTTTGGGGATGCCTCCAAGGAAGGATGGCTCTATTTTCGACAGCTTGTCTCAGACAAGGGAAAGGTATTGTGCTTTCTAACGTACATAAAGGATAATATAAAAAATACAGCTGCCAAAATTGAGGGTAAGAAAAGTCAAGCTGTAAGCAAGAGCTGTTCCTTGTAAAGCTTTCTTGTATGCAATAAGACATTATGTAAGGGGCACTAACAAAATGATGTTAAGCATTTGGCTTTAATCGGGCAACTTCTACATCATCTTTCATAGATTATCTTCGTAGCTGTCATCATTTCTGTTGGTTTAAATTAAGAGCAATAGTGAGAATTTCATATCTCAGATCTAGTTATTTAGTGCAAATCAACTTCTAGAATGATGGGAGTGTGGCTGTGTCTTATCTTAACAGTGGGACAGATTTGTGTATTTACATCATTTTTGAAGTCGAACAGACCTCATAGACTCACTGGAAATTCATAGGCCAAGATTTTCAAACATGAAGGAGCCTGATTTTCAGAGGGGAAGGGAGGTAGCTCGGGGCTTCTTACAATCAAGCCTTTTGAAGGTGACATAAGTGGAGCACCCAGTCACTTTTGAAAATCTTGGTTATAATGCCTGCTAATTCTGTAACCATCCCTTAAAATTTCAGATCCTTTTGCTACTGTCACATTTCCACACATACAATATTATATGCTAAGGTAGGAGGGACAGTTGAGATTTCCCTTTTCCCTTGGTGCAAAGTGGTCAGTGACTAGTACTTCTATTATACAAAAGCTGAGTGTTCTGTGCCATCCTGTGTTCTAAAAGTTTTGTATGTGGCTTATAACTAGGTAACAATAACGTGTGATGCACACAAACAAACTGGTTCATATTTTCCAGCGAGTTGGTGGCAGCATTCGGCCATGGAAGCAAATATATGTTGTTCTTCGAGGTCATTCACTTTATTTATACAAGGATAAAAAAGAGCAGACAACTCCATCTGAAGAAGAACAACCTATCAGTATCAATGCGTGTTTGATAGATATCTCATACAGTGAAACCAAGAGGAAAAATGTATTTCGGCTTACCACATCAGACTGCGAGTATCTATTTCAGGCTGAAGACCGAGATGACATGTTAGCATGGATTAAGGCTATACAAGACAATAGCAACCTCAATGATCAGGTAGCCATATAATATCTGATGTATATGTTGTTTTATTCTATGGTATTTTCTTTTAATCATTATACTTTTTTATTTATAATAGGACAAATATATTTTTCTGGTTTTGGTTGACATTAAATTGAAATAGGAATTAGGGAGTAAAAGAAAAACTGCAGTGAAATTAGATACCCGTATAACTACATCTATTTGCATAGAAGAAGACATTCTTAATCTGTCTTTTGAAGTTTAAATATCCCAAAGAATAACTGAGTAATAAAAAGATGGCAATTTAATAATCTGATGTTTAGTTAATCTATACTTAACTTTAGTTTTGCCCATTAAAAAGTTGTTTAAAAAATCATTTTTAATTTAACTACAAACATATTTTAAATTACGCTGTACAATACCTGTTAAAATCCCTATTTTACAATGTAATCAGGTGGGAACAGTAATTTCTGGCCTATTCTGTCCCAGCAGACTCCTGTTGGGAAGTAGCAGTATAGGAGCAGTTTTCACTTACAAACTTTGCACCATTAATAGTTTACATAGTGAAATATTGACAGGTATTTCAAAAAACTGTTTTGTAATTTTCATACTCATTTCCATAAATTCTAATAAACATATTAGAGGATAGAGCATGTTGTATGCATATGCACACATTATATATAAATGTTGATATCGGTCTCTATACATATTGCATTTGTAAAACATTTTTTGTATGTATTTTTGATAGGTTTACATTTTTGTTCCCCCAGAGCACTGCTTTATTGCATTCTATGCAAATTCATGTTATATTGGGTGGTGTTATATCAAAGTAGCGGTGTATTCTCTGTTCCTGAGAATACCCATTACATATTAGCTGTACTGGAATTGAACTCTGCAACTACCCAGTCTGTTATCTGATTAGAATACACACAACTATTCCCATAAAGGTGGTTAGATAAGCTTTTGCAATGGTATTGTCAAAACGAGGATTATGAAATAGATCTTGATCGATTTTTTTTTTTTTTTTACAGGATACTGGTGTCACTAGTAGGGACCTCATTAGCCGGAGGATTAAAGAATATAGCACAATGATGAGGTAAGCAGTATATATGCAGCTTGCAGTTTTATTTGCCTGGTGCCTAACTTCTCTGTACCAAGTAATGTCTTATTTCAGTTCTTCCAGCAGCAAAACAGAGCCATCCCCCAAAACACCTCGCCAGAGTCTCAGTATCAGGCAAACGTTCCTTGGCACTAAAGCAGAACAAAGGACCCAAAGTCCTCACTCTCCCAAGGAGGAGTCGGAAAGGAAGCTGCTCACTAAAGGTGTGTATTCTGCATACATTATTGTTGTTTGTTAAACCTATAAAAAATTAACGTTGTAGAAGGCCAAATATTCAGGACATAAGAGTTGCTTTAACCCAGTTCTTCAAATATGTGAATATACATATGCAAACAAGCATTAACTAGTTTTTTGAGCTGTATTTATAATCACTGACAGTCTGAGGGCTGTCTTCACTACCATGCTACATCAGCACAGCTTCGCGATTGTAGCACGTCTGGTCAAGACATGTTATGTTGATAGGAGAGCATCTCCTGCCAACATAGTGTGGTGTCTAAGTCGATGTCACTTGGAGGTGGTTTTTTCAGGCCCTTGAAGTTCTGTATTGCAGTCTCTTCTGAGGTAAGTCCTGGCTCTTTTTTTCTGCAACTGTCTGTAGTGACAGCAGCCATAGAATACACCAGCGTTGTGCTTCTCACAGCCAAGCTCTACCAAGCTTGTCCCTTGCTTCAGAGAAGATTAATCTTATCTAGCACTAGTCTTTCCCGCCCCTGGTTGACCTGCAAATGACTAGGTAGAACCATTTTAAAATTATTGTTAAGAAAACAATTTTTCTCCAAAACCTTTTAAACGGTAGAGGATTTTCTTGCCCCATGAATTTAAAGTACACAAAGGAAAACATACTATTTAGGGTGAAAAAAGTTATTATTTTCCCCAGAGCAAGAAATTAAGCTCTGCTAAGCTCTTTCTAAGGTGCCACATATTAAATTGCACCGATGAGTGAGCTGCAACTCTAAACGTAAGTCAATAATTGATCTCCAACTGGTAAAGTCTCAGGCCAAAATTTCTAAAGGTAGTTGTTGGTGCACAGCACTGCTGAAAATCAGACCACTGATTTAAGTGACTGAGCACTCAGCTTTGAACATGTGCACCTGAACTCAGAGAATAAATTCTGTTTTGTGCCCCAAACAAGTTTTCCTTTATACTGACTATCATTATCATACCGTATTATATACTAAAACTGCAATAGCAGTTTGCTGGAGAGGTAATGGTGAGTAACCTTCAGGATCTTAAACAGCATTATTTCTCCAGAAACCTCTGAATAAGAGAACAGGATCACATCAGGAGAATTATGGTCCTAGTGCAGCCTCACTTACCTGTATCATTGAGGGGAACCAAACATGCATATGACTCAGTTTTAGCAACTGAGACTGCATCAGTCTAAGGATAAAATTTTCAAAAGCATCCAAGTCCCACTTTCAAAAGTGACTAAAGCACTTAGAAGCCTGCGTTCCATTGATTTTCAGTGAGACTTGGGCTCCTAAGTAATTTCTGAAAATGAGAGTTGGACACTTTTTTGAAAACTTTACTGTTAGCATAATTAAGTCACACAGTGCAAGCCACACTTTTTCAGCCGTTTCTAGCCCTACAGCCTGGTCTACACTGGGGGAAATCGATCTAAGTTATGCAATTTCGTAGCTGAAGTCAACATACTTAGATCTACTCACTGTGGTGTTTTCACTGTGGTGAGTCGACTGCTGCCGCTCCCCCGTCGACTCTGCCTGTGCCTCTCGCAGAGCTGGAGTACAGGAGAGCACTCGGGGATCGATCGCTGCCTGCTGATCTGGCCAGTAGCGAAGACCTACCCAAGTTTTGGAATTGGATGTATCCAAAATCGATGATGGTTCTTTGAGAGCTTACTCATGAGGATTCCGTTCTAGCTGGGCATATGCCCACGTGTGCGGTCATCGGAGATTTTTGCCTTAGTGCTATCCGTAGGGTTGGCTGTGATGCCCCCTTGAGTTGCACGCTCATGTGTCGGTATATCAGGCGCTGCCGGCCCTATGCCCTCTCAGTTCCTTCTTACTGCCTGTGGTGGTGAGTCGGAGCGCCTTTCCTTACATAGCAAGAGCTAGCGGTTTCATCTCTTCTTTGAGTCTTAGGGCCTTGTAAATAGTTGGTTTATAGTAGTTAGTGTTAAGCACTTGTTAAGTGTAGTTAGAAGTTAGCATCCCAATGGGGACTTTTCCAAGCAGGGAATGCCCCGGTCTCCAGTGTTTAAGTCCTGCTTGGACTGCAACAGGCCTGTCCCTGTTAGTGACCGCCCACAGCAGTTGCCTTAACGGCTTGGGGGAATTGCATGTGAAAGACAAGTGTCACAACTGTAAAAACTTTTGATCCACGACCCAGAAAGAGAGCAACATCTGTTTGAGGGCCCTCTTCATGGAGTCTGCTCTTCGCTTGGCTTCCGAGCTGTCCCAGCTGGATTCTACTCCTAGGACCTTGGCTTCAGTGCATAGCACACCCCCGGCACCAGTGCCCAGAAAGAAGACCAAGAAACACGGCTCCCTGACAATGGGCAAGAAAGGCCACAGGGTATCTGGCAAAGGACCCAGTTGTGGCTGCCCACCCACACCGGAGCCACATGGACATGCCTCCCTAGTCGGGGCCCTTAGCCCCCCAAAGGATCCACCGCTGAATCCCGGAAGCAGTAGGGGACCCAGTCTTGTGGCGGGATCAGTGCCTTCCCAGGCTCTCCTGGCACCTAGAGAGCAGAGGCCTTTACCAGCGCTGCAGGCACCATGTGTGCCACAGGAAGCAGCAAAGGCTCCCTACAAGGGCAAGCCAGCTGCCAAGACCCCCCAAAGGCAGTTGAACGCTGCCGATATCCTGAGCCAAGGGAGCGCTCTCCAACTTCACACTGCAGATCTCTGGCTTTGCAGCTCAGATCTTCAGGGGCTTGCACTAGATCATGGGCACTGTGTACGTAGTCTCTGCCCTCTCGATGTGGGTCTCCTAGGGGGACATGCCAGTTTCCATATTACCAGCACCATTCACCCTCCCGCCGGTTGTCTTCTCGGCGCAGGTCTGGGGGGCCCCAGCACTGGTCTTCCTATTTGAAGCACCGGTCTCCAGCAACAACCGTCAGCCGACAAATGCAGGCATCAGCAATTCTACTGTGGTCACTCGAAAGGGATTCCTCCGGCATGGAAGGGCAGATTAGCTCCTCACCAAGGCAACACAGGCATGATTGGGCATTGGAGGCTGTATCAACTTCTGCATCACCACCTTTGCAGCATGGCTAGTGGACAGCACACTGGCCCTATTGGAGTGTGTGGGGCATGCCCATGATGCCTATGCCCCCTTCACACCACTTGTCGGTGACCACCTTGGAGCAATATTGATGGCACCAGGCTTGGTGCTCGGAAGTTGGGGTAGAGTAGCCATTGCCCACTCCAAAACCCACTTTCCTCACAGAGGGTGATGCCCCGGGGCATCCCCCGGCTATTCAGTCACTGTCCTCATCCCCCAGACAAGGTGGTGGCAGAATCCTCAAGGGCCAGCATGTCAGATGATTTTAAAGAATACCTGCACCTCTAGGCCCTGCATCAACGGGTGGCCAAGAACTTCGGTCTAAAGGTGGAGGAGATGGTCGAGCATGTGGACACCTTGTTCAACGTCCTCAGCCTCTACCTCTGTCCATGTCACACTACCAGTGCATGACATATCCTCAGAATTGCCAAGCCCCTCTGGCAAACCCCATCATTCACCCCTCCCACCTCCAAAAGAGCTGAAAAAAAGTGCTTTGTCCTGGCCAAAGGGTTTGAGGGCCTTTATACCTATCCACCTCCAGGCTCACTGGTCGTTTCTGTGGACAACGAAAGGACAAGTAGGGGCATGCCAGTTCAACCCCAAAAATAGAGGTCTAAAGACTGGACCTTTTTGGGAAGGAAATTTATTCGACAGCTAGCCTGCAATTTCGGGTGGCGAACCACAAGGCTCTCTTGGGCAGGTACAATTTTAGCTTATGGGACTCCCTCTGAAAGTTCAGAGTCCTTTCCCCAAAATTAGGACTCAGAATTTGGCACTCTGGTGGAGGAGGGTAGCACAGCAGCAAGGTGATCTCTTCAAAGGGCCTTCATCCCCACATAATGGTGCAGGCCCTAGCCAGCTTCAGATGCTGTCGACACCCAAAGCTCTTTGAGTGGCTCAAGAGATCCTTACACTCTCTGTGCCGCCCACACCGGCTCCCGCGGTTCCTCGGTCTCGGGGAAAACCCTATGCATGTGTCCCAGTCTCAGTGGTACCGATCCCCATTGAGAGGGATGTCCTGCCAGCATTTGCCCGCCCAAAGCAGTCACGCCTCAGGACTGGAGAGGCAGGCTCAGCGGTCAGCTCTTACACCCCAACCATGGGTTCCTCCACCTCTTGGTGTGGATGCTGTGTGGCTAAACCTAGAGGAGTGGACCTGTGCAGAAGGAGTCCAACAAGTCCTCCTGGAAAGTAGAAAGCCTTCAACTAGACTGACTTACCTGGCCATGTGGATGAGGTTTTCCCCCTGGGCGTCCGAATGGGGCATCTCTTCCTCACATTCCTCCATACAGGCGATCCTGGACTACCTGCTCCATTTGAGGAACCAGGGCCTGGCGCACACTTCCATTAGAGTGCATCTTGCGGCCATCTCCACGTTTCACCCGCCAATCCCATGACATGACAGGTCAGATTCTTGAGAGGATTGGAGAGACTCTTCCCACAGGTGCGGGCTCCCGTCCTGCAATGGGATCTTAACTTCGTTCTCTCTAGGCTCACCGGCCTGCCCTTTGAACAGCTGTGTTCCTGCTCCCTTTCCCATCTGTCGTGGAAGGTCATGTTCCTGGTGTCGGTGATGTCGGCGAGACGGGTCTCAGAAATTAAAGCCTTGACCTCAGAACTGCCATACGCTGTCTTCTACAAAGATAAGGTTCAGTTGCGGCCCCATCTGGCCTTCCTGCCAAAGGCGGTCTCCATCTTTCATATGAACCAGGACATTATCTTCCCAATGTTCTGTCCCAAAGCACACAACACCAGTGAAGAGAGGCGTCTTTACGCCCTGGACATCCGGAGGGCCTTGGCTTTTTACTTAAAGCATACCACAAGCCTTTCTATAAATTGACTCAATTCTTCATCACTACAGTGGATAGGATGAAGGGTCATCCGATGCTCAGGCATCTTCGGCAGCCTTCCTGGCACACATTCCTATCCAGGACATCTGTAGAGCCACAATGTGGTCCTTTGTCCACACATTTACCACTCATTTATGCCATCACTCAACAGGCCAGGGACGATACTGGGCTCAACAAAGCTGTGTTGCTATCTACATGACCATGAACTTCTACCCACCTCCCGGAGGTACTGCTTGGGAGTCACCTAATATGGAACGGACATGAGCAAGCACTCGAAGAAGAAAAGACAGTTACTTTTTCCATAACCGGTGTTCTCTGAAATGTGTTGCTCATGTCCATTCCATGACCTGCCCTCCTTCCCCACTATCAGAATTTCCAGCAAGAAGGAACTGAGGGTGTTTGGAGCAGGCAGCGTCCCTTATACTGCGTCACACGAACAGCACTCCAGGGGGTGTCAGAGCCAGTCCCCTACAGATACTACTGAGGAAGAACTTCCGTCACCAGTGCATGTGATGTGCACGCACACCTAATATGGAATGGACATGAGCAACACATGTTGAACACCAGTTACGGAAAAGATAACTGTCTTTTTCTCATGGTCTCTCCGGCCTCCATCCTCCCCTCCCTGGATCCGGGAGACCGGTATGCCACCCTCGGCTTGAAGGACGCTTATTTCCATATTTCACGGTCACAGATGCTTTCTCTGTTTCATGGTGGGTGGATGCCATTTCCAGTTTACAGTGCTGCCCTTTGGCCTCTCATCTGCCCAGAGGGTGTTAACAAAATGTATGGCGCCAGTGGCTGCTTGCTTGTGACATTGAGGGGTCCAGATCTTCCTGTATCTCGCTGATCGACTCATCAAGAGCAGATCTCTGAAACAAGTGCAGAGGAGTCTCGATCTGGTGCGCTCACGTGCCGCAACCTAAGCCTGTTGATAACCGACAAAAAATCTACCTTAAGGCCTGTGCAACAGAGTTCATTGGAACAATTCTCAACTCCACGCAGGCCGGAGCTTTCCTTCCAGAGGTGCATTTTCAGACTGTCAGACCTGAGTTCCCATTTGAAAAACACCTGCTCACATGGCTCACACCTGCCCGCGGTTGTTGGGCCGCATGTAATATGTGGTCAGTCGTGCCAGGCTCCATCTTTGGCCTCTGCAAGTGTGGCTGGTGTCGGTCTACATTCCCAACGGACATGATCTAAACCAGGTAGTTGGGGTGCTGGATCGCATCTGCTTATTGCTGGATTGGTGGTTGGACCCCAGGTCAGTGTTGGAGGGAGTTCCCTTCATGGGCCCGTCCTTGTTGCTGATCCTGGTCTCCGATGTGTCGGACCTGGGCTGGGAAGCCCATCTGGGCGAGCTCAGCATGCAGGGCTGCTGGTTGCGGGACGATCTTGCCCTCCACATCAACGTCAGGGAACTCAGAGCAGTTTGCCTGGCCTCCCAGGCCCCATCTGAAGGGCAAGGTGGTGCAGGACCTTACAGACAATACCGCTGCAATGTATTACATCAACAGGCAGGGAGGAGCCAGGTCGTCGGCCCTCTGTCAAGAAGCTCTCTGCTTTTGGGACTTGCGTAAGGCATGTCATCCATCTGGTAGCTGAACATCTACCTGGGACCAGGAACATGTTAGCAGATCACCTCAGCAGGGACCTTCTCGTCTCACCGCGAGTGGCCGCTCCATCTAGAGGCGGTCAGTACAATCTTCCAGAGGTGGGGGACTCCTCAGGTGGGCCTGTTCGTGCCCAGGCACAACAGAAGTGCCATTTGTTCTGTTTGATCCGGGGGATGGACAGGAGCTCTCTGTCAGACGGGTTTCTCATCTCGTGGTCGTAAGCGCTGATGCCCGCCTTCCTGCCAGTGCCATTGATTTACAGAGTCCTCCTGAAGATCAAAAAGGACAGGGTGAAGGTTACCCTAATAGCTCCTGCATTGCCTCACCAGCGCTGGTTCAGCAGGGCGGCTTCCGATAGCCGCCCTGCTGCAGCCCCTTTGGCTGTATCTGCTGTCCCAGAACCATGGCAGCTTTCTGCACCCAAACATGCTGGAGGTACACTTCACAGCATGGCTGCTGCATGGCTAAATACGGATTAACGGTAATGCTCAGCACAGCTTCAACAGGTCTTGTGGGGTAGTAGGAAACCTTCCACCAGAGTGACTTACCTGGCCAAGTGGAAAAGGTTCACGTGCTGGACCTTGGAACAGCATATCTGGGCCAAGCTGGCCTCACTGCAGGAGATCCTGGATTATCTTCTGCACCTCAGACTCCGAGGTTTGTCCCTGTTATCGATCAGGGTCCACCTGGTCGCTATTTCAGCTTTCCACCCTTCGTTCCAAAGCAGGTTAGTCATTGCTTATGACATGAAGGCCCGGTTTTTGAAAGATCTGGAGCATCTCTGCTCACATATCTGGGATCCTGCTCCCTCCCTGGGACGTGAATCTTGTGTTGTTAAGGCTCTTTGACCCTCTGGCTTCCTGCTCTTCCCTGGAAGGTTTCATTCTTAGTTGTGATAACGTTGGCCTGCAGCGTGTCCGAGATCAGGGTGTTTATTTCAGAACCACCCTATATGGTATTCCGCAAAGATAAGGTCCAGCTGCGACCGCACCTGGCACTTCTGCCTAAGGTAGTTTCCCAGTTTCATACTGGCCAGCACATATACCTGTCTCCTTTCCAAAGCCTCATGCATCAGAGGAGGAATGCAGTCTGCATGCCCTGGATGTCAGGAGGGCCCTGGCCTTCTACATAGATAGGACAAAGCTGTTCCATAAGTCAGTGCAGTTGTTCATTGACGTGGCAGGTAGAATGAAGGGTTGCCCAGTGTGTCTGCTCAGAAGATTTGTTCTGTATCACTGCCTGCATCTGCTACTGCAGTGAGCTGGCAAACATGCCTCCACTGGCAGTTGTGACAGCACACTCGACTAGGGCACAGGCATAGTCAGTGTCCTTCCTGGCACAGGTTCCAATCCAAGAGATCTGTGGGGCCGCTACCTGGTCATCTGTCCACACATTCGCGTCTCATTAGGCACTTACCCAGCAAGCTCGAGACAAAGCTGACTTTGTCAGAGCAGTGCTGCAAGCTGCACGACTGTGAACGCTGAGCCTACCTCCACGGACACTGCTTGTGAGTCACCTAGAATGGAATTAACATGAGCAAGCAGTTGAAGAAAATGGTTACCTTCCTTTTTGTAACTATTGTTCTTCAAGATGTGTTGCTCATGTCATTCCATTACCCAACCCTCTGCCCATCTGTCGGAGTTGCGGGCAAGAAGGAACTGCGAGGGTGTAGGGCTGGTGGCGCCGGATATACCAATGCATGAGCACAGCACTCATGGGGGCACCATAGCTGACCCTATGGACACTGCTAAAGCAAAAATCTCTGACGACCATGCATGTGGGCTTGCGCACACCTAGAATGGAATGGACATGAGCGACACGTCTCTCAGAACAACAGTTATGAAAAGGTAGATAACTGTTTTTTTTTCCAAGTCATGTGAAGAGACAGTAGTGTGTGTTTTTAGATAGACTAAGGGAGGCTGGCAAAATCCAGTCAGACCTCTTCAATGGAAGCCAGATGCCTGGTCTTGTCTGAGAAACTCTGCATATTTACTGAGTGTCTGCAGGGAGTTTGGACAATGAAATTGATGAAAATACAGCAAATCATAAAAAAACTAAGTGGTTGGCCATTTTGGTTTGATCAGAATTGGTTTTGATTGTATGACTTGAACATTTCCATTTTCTCCCCATTTGCTTTACATTAACAAAAAGATGAGACAAGTCCACCGAAAGACAAGGGAACATGGCGAAAAGGCATTCCAAACATCATGAGGAAGACATTTGAGAAGAAGCCATCTGCTTTAGGAACCTTTGGCGTTAGGCTTGATGACTGTCCCCCAGCTCACACCAATAAAGTATGAAAGTACAGTTTTTCTTTTCACTGTAGTTTGAAAATACTTGTATGTTCTTACTTGTGTGAGGCATTTTTTAAACAAAACCAACAATCTTCTCCTCCTTCTCTCCCTCCCGTTCTCCCCAGTATATTCCACTGATAGTCGACATATGCTGCAAACTGGTTGAAGAACGGGGCCTTGAATACACAGGTATATACAGAGTCCCTGGAAACAATGCTGCTATCTCAAGTATGCAAGAGGAACTCAATAAAGGAATGACTGACATCGATGTTCATGATGATGTAAGTTGGTGTTCGCTATATTTCCATTTAAAATAATCTTTTCTAGGAGGTTTATGATGAATATAGCAATACAAAGTCTGTGTGTGTGTCTCTCTCTCTCTTTTGAATACATAGAAATGGCGAGACTTGAATGTGATAAGCAGTTTACTGAAATCCTTCTTCAGAAAGCTCCCAGAACCACTTTTTACTAATGGTGAGTTGTCTTCCCTTTTGGGCTTGTTTTAGAAATTTTTTCATCAAATATTAATCCTCATTAGGGCCTTCAAATGATTGAGAGAGAGAAAAAATCAAGTGAAAATAACCCAATGAAGTAATAAACTTCCACATTTTTATATTAAAAAGGCTGATAATTTTGTTTAAAATGGCTTACACATGTCAGCTGACAGTAATTTTTTGTCTAACTGCCCAGGAATCACTGTAAATGGTTCCAAAACAGGAACATGCTTTGTTCATGTCTACGTTGCATTGTATGTAGTAGGTTAGTATACAGTTAGTATCCTGTTAATTTTAGCCCTCTGCCAAACTAAGCTAACACATTTTTCCTTCCTCCTCCCCTCACTGATCTCCTCATGCTTCTGAAGTAGTTTGAAATAATGTAACCGTGTATGTCTGGATCTGTGTAAAACCACTATTCAACTTGGTAGAACAGCTGTGGGAATGCAATTTGTTGACTTGAACAGCATATGCTCCATCTGCAGTTATTTATAGGTTTGATAGAAATAGTGGGGGTTTTAAAGAATTGTGTTTTAAATTAGTAGGAGGTTAACTTTTATAATCACAATCCAGTGATATTCCCAATCAAATTATTAGAATTTATCAGTTTAATTTGACATGAATTCTTTGAGCTATTTTTCCATTACAGCTGCTAGGTATATTATGTAAAAGTTGAAAGTGGTTAATTTCTGTTTTCTACGAAACTTCTCTCTCTCATATGCAGTAAAACAGTTTGTTTTCTTTTGTCAGACAAATACGCAGATTTCATAGATGCCAATAGAAAAGAAGATCCTATTGAGCGGCTGAAAACACTTAAGAGGCTGGTATGCTGAGTCTGAATACATTTTAAATGCAGTACAATTTAGCACTAAAATATTTTAAACTCCATACTAAAATTATTTTTATTTCAGATTCACGATTTACCTGAACATCATTATGAAACACTTAAGTTTCTTTCTGCACATCTGAAGACCGTAGCAGAGAATTCAGAAAAGAACAAGGTATCAAACCCAATATACAAGACGTTTTGTTCCGTTTTACTTATTTGAACAAATTTCATTGTGTGGGATTATTTCAGGTGATAAACCCATCTGTGTCAACCCAGGGTTTTATTGGTTAAGGTCGGTAAAATCAACATAAGGCCCTTCGCTCTGTTGAGGAGCTTTTGGATGAGATGCGTCTGTATACAAAGTGTGCTCTGGTGTAACTAAAATTCATTTTTATTTACTTGAAACTGGGTACGAACCACCTGTGTGGTCACAATTAAGTTGGTTTACAACTGGCTTTATATACATATTGTTTAATTCTGTAACTTCAACATAAGCCAGTTGTAAACCAACTTAATTGAGACCATCTGTGAGCCCATGCAAGGTTTCAACTAGTTGAACTGAACAGTTCAAAACCAATTTCAGTTAAAATGGTGCACGTTTTCTGTGCAGACCTGAGAAGTCTGCTCAGTCTGTTTACTGTCTGATAATTAATGTTAAAGATCTCATGAAAATAGGGGTCTGCCATTATTTCATTTAAAAAATGTCTCATTTTCCCACTGTTTGTGTGTATGTTATGCTGTACTTCATTTCAGTGTTCTACAGTTCAAGACTGGGCCCATGCTTTGTGTAGCGTGTTAGGATCCTTCAGAATAAAATGCTCTAGGTAAAACTTAAAAAACACCTAAGTCTAGTTAATTTTCAGTGAGACTTGAGCTCCCAAGCACCTATGTCACTTTTGAAAATTGGACTTAATCTCCTAAATCACTGAAATGATTTTGAAAATTTTACCCTCCATCTAAATAAGTAAGATTTTGTTACAAATATTAATCAGATTTTGTGGGTGAATAAAAGCAAACCTATATAAATGGTTTGTGCTGTCATCATTTCTTAATATACATTTTTGTGCAATGCTTAAAGCACTGTTCAGGGTTCTGTCTGATAGTAACTAGCCCTTAGAATAGCATTTTATATATCAGAAGTGTTTGTAAAAATTTCAGCTAATGAATCCTCATAGCATAAAGAACTAGCGTTTTACAGGGCAGTGATCTGACTTGACCAAGGCAATGCACTGAGTCAAAGCTAGGATTCAGACTCAGAACATTCAGACTTGCAGTCTTGTTCTCTTTCTTGCGGATCATGGGACCCCCCATTTATGAGGAGTTTATTCCATGTCATGAGCATGAGAAGATAAACTGTAAGCCACAATATATAATAAAGAATAGTAGAAATGCTGTGCTTATTCTTAGAATCATAGAAGATTAGGGTTGGAAGAGACCTCAGGAGGTCATCTAGTTCAACCACCTGCTCAAAGCAGGACCAACACCAACTAAATCATCCCAGCCAGGGCCTTAAAACTCTTTAAGGATAGAGATTCCGCCACCTCCCTAGGTAACCCATTCCAGCGCTTCACCACCCTCCTAGTGAAATAGTTCTTCCTAATATCCAACTGCAATCTGAGACCATTGCTCCTCATTCTGTCATCTGCCACCCACTAAGAACAGCCTAGTTCCATCCTCTTTGGAACCCCCCTTCAAGTAGTTGAAGGCTGCTATCAAATCCCCCCCCCCCTTCTTTTCCTCAGGGCTGGTCTATACTACGGGGGGAAATCGATCTAAGATACGCAACTTCAGCTGTGTGAATAACGTAGCTGAAGTCAAAGTATCTTAGATCGAATTACCTACCGTCCTCACGGCACGGGATCGATGTCCACGGCTCCCCATGTCGACTCCGCTACTGCCATTGGGATTGGTGGAGTTCCGGGATCGATAGGAGCTCATTCGGGGATCGATATATCGCGTCTAGATGAGACGCGATATATTGATCCCGAGAAATTGATTGCGGGTAGTGAAGACGTAGCCTCAGACTAAATAAGCCCAGTTCTCTCAGCCTTTCCTCATAAGTCATGTGCCCCGGCCCCTAACCATTTTCGTTGTCCTCCGCTGTCACTCTCCAATTTGTCCACATCCTTTCTGTAGTGGGGGCCCCAAAACTGGACACACTACTCCAGATGTGACCTCACCATTGCCAAATAGAGGGGAATAATCACTTCCCTCGATCTGCTGGCAGTGCTCCTACTCATACAGCCCAATATGCCATTAGCCTTCTTGGCAACAAGGACACACTGTTGACTCATATCCAGCTTCTCGTCCACTGTAATCCCCCCAAGTCCTTTTCTGTAGAACTGCAACTTAGCCAGTCGGTCCCCAGCCTGTAGCAGTGCATGGGATTCTTCCATCCTAAATGCAGGACAATTTCTTTTGGCCTAGTCCTCCAATTTATCTAGGTCACTCTGGACCCTATCCCTACCCTCCAGCATATCTAACACCCCCCAGCCCCCCCCCCCCCCACCTAGCTTAGAGTCATCCGTGAAATTGCTGAGGGTAAAATCCATCCATTATCCAGATCATTAATGAAGATGTTGAACAAAACCAACCCCAGGACAGACCCCTGGAAGTCTTCACTTGATACCAGCTGCAAACTAGAAATCAAGCCATTGATCGCTACCTGTTAAGCCCAACGAGCTAGCCAGCTTTCTAGCCACCTTATAGTCCATTTATCCAATCCATACTTTTTTAACTTGCTGGCAAAATACTGTGGGAGATCGTACCAGAAGCTTTGCTAAAGCCAAGGTATATCATGTCCGCCGCTTTCCCCATATCCACAGTGTCAGTTATCTCATCATAGAAGGCAATCAGATTGGTCAGGCATGACTTGCCCTTGGTGAATCCATGTTTTCTGTTCCTCATCACCTTCCTCTCTTCCAAGCACTTCAAAATGGATTCCTTGAGGACCTGCTCCATGATTTTTCCAAGGACTGAGGTGAGGCTGACCAGTCTGTAGTTCCCCAGATTCTTCTTCTTCCCTTTTTTAAACATGGGTACTATATTTGCCTTTTTCCAATCCTCCGGGACCTCCTCTGATCGCCACAGATTTTCAAAGAAAATGGACAATGGCTCTGCAATCACATCAGCCAACATCTTCAGCACTCTCTAATGCATTGCATCTGGCACCATGGACCTGTGCATGTCCAGCTTTTCTAAATAGTCTTTAACCTCTTCTTTCATACTGAGGGCTGCTCACCTCCTTCCCAAACTGCATTGACTACTTCACCTTTTCCACATCTGTCACTAGGTTGCCTCCCCTATTCAGTAAGGGTCCCACACTTTCCCTGACCACCTTGTTGCTAACATACCTGTAGAAACCCTTCTTGTTATCCTTCACATCCCTTGCTAGCTGCAACTCTAATTGTGCTTTGGCCTTCCTGATTACACCCCTCCATGCTCAAGCAATATTTTTATACTCCTCCCTTGTCGTCTGTCCAGATTTCCACTTCTTGTAAGCTTCCTTTTTGTGTTTAAGATCACCGATGATTTCTCTGTTAATCCAGGCTGGTCACCTACTATATTTGCTATTCTTTCTGCACTTTGGGATGATTTTGTTCCTGCGCCTTCAATAAGGCTTCTTTAAAATACAGCCAGCTCTCTTGGACTCCTTTTCCCCTCATATTAGCCAACCAGGGGATTCTGCCCATCAGTTCCCTGATGGAGTCAGTCTGCTTTTCTGAAGTCCAGGGTCCGTATTCTGCTGCTCTCCTATCTTCATTTTGTCAGAATCCTGAACTCAAACATCTCATGGTCACTGCTGCCCAGGTTGCAACCCACTTTTACTTCTCCTACCAATTCTTCCCTGTTTGTGAGCAGCAGGTCAAGAGAAGCACAGCCTCTAGTTGGTTCCTCCAGCACTTGCACCAGGAAGTTGTCACCAACACACTCCCAAAACTTCCTGGATTGTCTGTGCGCTGCTATGTTGCTCTCCCAGCAGATGTTAGGGTGGTTTGAAGTCTCCATGAGAACCAGGATCTGTGATCTGAAAACTTCTGTTAGTTGTCCAAAGAGAGCCTCGTCTACCTCATCCTCCTGGTCTGGTGAGCTACAGCAGATGCCCACCACAATGTCGCCCTTGTTGCTCTCACCTCTAAACTTAACCCAAAGACTCTCAACAGGCTTTTTTCCAGTTTCAAACTGGAGCTCTGAGAAATCATACTGCTCTCTTACATACAGTGCAACTCCTTCACCTTTTCTCCCCTGCCTGTCCTTCCTGAACAACTATACCAATCCATGACAGTGCTCCAGTCATGTGAGTTACCCACCAAGTCTCTGTTGTTGCAATCACAGCAAAATTAGTTGACTGTGCCAAGACTTCCAATTCTTTCTGTATTGTTTCTCAGGCTTCTTGCGTTCGTGTGCAGGCATCTAAGATGACTAGACGATTGCCCTACTTTCTCAGTATGAATCAGGAGTCTCCCCTGTTGCACCCTCCTCCTTGTGTTTCCTCCGAGTATCCCATTTCCCCATTTACCTTCGGACTTAGATCACGATCCCCTGGCGAACCTAGTTTTAAAGCCTTCCTCACTAGGTTAGCAAGCCTACCCGTAAAGCTGCTCTCCCATCTCTTCATTATGTGGATCCCATTTCTTCCTAGCAATCCAACAACATCCCATGGTCGAAGAATCCAAAGCCCTCTCTCTGACACCACCTGCATAACCATGCATTTACCTCCACAATTTGATAGTTCCTACCTTGGCCTTTTCTTTCAACAGGGAGGATGGACAAGAACACGACTTGTGCCTCAGACTCCTTTATCCTTCTTCCCAGAGCCATGTAGTCTGCAGTGACCTGCATACTTGCTTATGGCTTTTGTCGTAAGGTGCAGTTTGAAAAGCAGATATATAGAATGAGTGATTTGTGTGCTGAGGAGATTGACGCATTTGGGTATTTAAGTATGATAGACTCACATAAGGTCCAAAATGCTGGTTGCCGTCTCCAGAGGTGAATGGGAGTGGAATGGGTTCTGTGCATCACAGGCTAGCGTGTGCACGGACAGTGGAGATTTCCATACCTTTTGAGAGAAGTGTTTGATTAGTAATTGAAATTCTTCCCTGGTTGAATAAAAGCACTTTGAGATAAAATACAGTTTGGAAGTTTCCCAGTGCTTAAGGTGTCTAGAAGATGCTTAAATACTTTAATGAGAAGGCACTGTTTTTTACAGTGTTACTATTTTTACATAATCTAGTTTTAATGTAAAATCAATAATGCAGGTGGAAGATATGAGAGCGTCCTTTTTAATTTAGCTTTTCCCTGGTTGTAACAACAGTTTGGGTTCTGAACTCCAGTAAAGGAGTATATGTTCCACTGTACAGAAGTGGACCAGGTTTTGTATAGAGGCATTTTTGTCTTTTTATCTGAAATGTACATTTTATAAAAGGTTTCATGTAAAAAAGTTTTATGTATCAGACTTCCTGGGATGGTAATATGAGCACTACTGAATCTTTTGAATGTCATTAGTTTAACTAGCTTCAAAAACAGCAGCAGTAATAGCTATAAACTGGTTGTTATGCATTGCACAAATAAAGCCTACGTTAGACAGACTATTAGGAAGCTTCAGTGGCACTTAATGTATTTTATTGTAATGGGTATTTATTGTGTATCCCTATTATAAATGTGTAATGCAGATCTACTTCCATTACTTGATAGATGGAACCAAGAAACCTGGCTATAGTGTTTGGTCCAACCCTTGTGAGGACATCTGAAGACAATATGACGCACATGGTTACTCATATGCCAGACCAGTACAAAATTGTAGAAACACTTATCCAAAAAGTAAGTGAATTCATTTCATTATTTAAAAAATAAATAAATAAATTACACGGACAGATCTGCTTTCACATATCGCACAAGTTTGGCTCTGAGTTTTGTCCCTGGAGTTTTGAGAAAACTGTCTTTTTTTTTTTTTTTTTTTTAGTGATGTCCACATTTGATTGTTTCACTTCCTGTGGGGTTTTCACTTTTTTTATTTTAAATTGTAGCATGACTGGTTTTTCACAGAAGATGGTGCCGAGGAGCCTCTTGTAAGTATTGTTCCTTAAATATTTGTGTTCTAATTCATTTTAGTTTAGAACACAGTCCAGATATCCTTAGAATGCATAATATTTTTTGCTGCATCATTGTATGCTTTGCTGTTCAGAAACACTTTCTAGCTCTCCAGACTCTGCAGTAATGAAAGAAGTAATAAGTTTCATGTGTTTTTGTTAAAAGCAATAAAGCAGCAATGTGGAAAAATTAGAGCTCATGGGGAAACTGTGTCCTCAAGTGAAATAATGCTGTTTTCTAAATGTTGTTGAGTCTCAATGAATTAATTGTGAAACGATGATGAAGAGATCTTTGTTTATTAACTGTAGACAACAGTTCAGGAGGAAAACACTGTAGAATCTCAGCCAGTGCCAAACATAGATCATTTACTCACCAACATTGGAAGGACGGGAGTATCTCCTGGAGACGTATCAGGTAACTCTTGCCTGGACAGTGTTAGTCCGTAGGCTAGAATAACCTACTCTATTAATTCACTGTAATTTTCTATTTTCTTTTACTAATAAGTTGGGTTTTTTCTTCTAAACAATCATGAGTATTTTTAAGTGTCTGTAATGGTGCTTGTATGCAGTGAGGTTGTCGGCGTGTTGGTTCCAGGATATTACAAGGGCAAGGTGGGTGAGGTAATATCTTTTACTGGATCAACCTCTGTTGGTGAGAGGGACAAGCTTTTGAACTTACACAGAGCTGTATGATATAGATTGGAAAGTTTTGCTTACCAATAGAAGGGTAATTGTTGAAAGACTGAGGGCCAACAAACATACGAACACTGTGTTTTTTATTTATTCACAATTTTCCATGTAATAATCATCACAAGGTCAAATAGATATATGCTGCTGTGTAAGTGGTTGCTGTGATGGCAGAAAGTTTTACCTTCTATACTGTTCTAAATAGATCGGAATTCAGTTAACTTGTTACTTTGCTTGTCAACAGATGATATTTTCATAAGTATACTGCAATATTTTTATATTAAAGCTGATTTCCTTCTGTTTATCAATTGCCATCCTGTCGGTTTGGCTAAGTACTAGCATTGCAGGCGTGTTCTTGGTAACTCTTTTACTTCCACTGTACTGTTGCACTAACCCAGCATGTTGTTTCCCACAAAAGGTATCCCTTTGTCTCTAGCTTTTGTTTTAGTTTTTCAAGGGATGTTCAGCACTTACTGAAACAGTCACTCTATACTGATGTTGAAACAGGTGAAATGGGAGGAGTCTATCACACGGTGATGTCACTAGTGGATTCTGTGATGTCACTGATGGACAGCTGGAACTGTAGGAAGAAGGAGGACTGTTGCCCACATTGTAGCTGCCTTGTCTGCAGAAACCCCCGTTTCCTGTAAATGCCCCTCCACCCCTCCCCAAAATTGATCTGTGCTGTAAATTTTCTTTTAAGAGTATTTTAAACAGATCAATGCTACTTTTTAAAAGTCTTTCTGCTGTTTCTTGTTATTTCTGAAGCAGACCCTGAGGAGGAATAGCATGGTATGGTCCACCAGTTTTTCTAGTCATAAAGCATTAGCCATGTGTCAAAAAGGGGCGTGGCATGGGGCTCAGCTCTTTAATTCTGGGGAAAAAGTCCCCCAAAAGTTGGAAAATGTCAAAGAAAACATGTTCTGGTCATTGTGCTAGCCCTTTCCTACCTCTTTTATAACTGTATAACCTCAATTTTTGCTAGACAATAAAATTATGGTGTTCATTTTTCATTTCATAATAACGCTTGTTATAGAGAAATACAAAACTGGTAGCTGCTGTACTCTAGCTAGGTAAAAGTAACATTTCACCAATATGTTACTTAGAGGAGAATACAGATGTAAAATTGGGGTTTAAAACAAAGCACAATGTTAAAATGCTACTCCTTATGTCAGATAACTTTTAAATAGTTTGACAAAATGAACGCAACCCTGAGAACCTCAATTTGCAGCTAGGGCAGCCAGCAATATTAAGAAGTTCAGTTTTGCATTGTGTATCACATCAGTCATAGGAGAGTACCCAGGACAATCCTGAAAAGGTCTCTCAGCTGCAGTTTTGCAGGGCTGTACACTTAAAACATGGAATAAACATTAGTATCTTTGTTTTTTGTTTAGAAGAACAGGGCTCCTTTGCCATTCCTGTCATTGAGCTGGTTCTGCCTACAATTCACAGCATCCTTTCATGGCGGTGGCTTTCTGTGGTGCAGCTTGCATCTTTGTGAGCTCTGATTATCCACTCTGTTCTGGTTTTTATTTGCTCTCACATTTTGGTCTGTGCTTGTTTGTTTTTTTGTTTGTTTTTTTTCCCCTCCCTCCCATAAGTCCAGTATTGTCTGTAGCAAAAACAAATTTTGCACAGAACTGACCATATTATATTTGATTTTTATTCCACAGACTCCGCTACTAGTGACTCAGCAAAATCTAAGGTAAATCTTTTGTGAAATTATACAGAATAAACTTCTAATCGACTTCAGATCTTTGCATTTTGTTGCATCGGTTGTTTATCCATTGACACATGGCATTAAGATTTTATTGTAAACGTGGTGCTATATTCAATATTTCTTCAATTTTGTTCCATGAAAGTGGAAAAAGTCACTCATTTGTAAAGATTGACTCTCATGATGAAGGGAAGCTGCAGACTTTGAAGCAATGTTTGTTACTATTGGGGTCTATATTCATAGATTCGTAGACTCTAGGACTGGAAGGGACCTTGAGAGGTCACCAAGTCCAGTCCCCTGCCCTCATGGCAGGACCAAGTACTGTCTAGACCATCCCTGATAGACATTTATCTAACCTACTCTTAAATATCTCCAGAGATGGAGATTCCACAACCTCCCTAGGCAATTTATTCCAGTGTTTAACTACCCTGACAGTTAGGAACTTTTTCCTAATGTCCAACCTAAATCTCCCTTGCTGCAGTTTAAGCCCATTGCTTCTTGTTCTATCATTAGAGGCTAAGGTGAACAAGTTTTCTCCCTCCTCCTGATGACACCCTTTTAGATACCTGAAAACTGCTATCATGTCCCCTCTCAGTCTTCTCTTTTCCAAACTAAATAAACCCAATTCTTTCAGCCTTCCTTCATAGGTCATGTTCTCAAGACCTTTAATCATTCTTGTTGCTCTTCTCTGGACCCTCTCCAATTTCTCCACATCTTTCTTGAAATGCGGTGCCCAGAACTGGACACAATACTCCAGTTGAGGCCTAACCAGCGCAGAGTAGAGCGGAAGAATGACTTCTCGTGTCTTGTTTGCAACACACCTGTTAATGCATCCCAGAATCACGTTTGCTTTTTTTGCAACAGTATCACGCTGTTGACTCATATTTAGCTTGTGGTCCACTATGACCCCTATGCTATAAACTACTATTTATTTATACATCTTGTTTAGGCTATATAGTATTCCTTGCCTGCTGTTGACACTGACTAGTGTAACAACTTTTGCATGTCTGTCTACTTCAGTCTGTAAAGTATGTGTAGAATACAATGGCAGCTTCTGCTGAAGGTCATGGATCCTAGCTCCCTAAGAAGCCAACTGGTATAGCCAAAGATTTCTCTGCTAAAATCCGTTAGAAAGCACTTTTGAGGTAGTGAGGATGGTCTTGTGGGTATGATACAGGACTGGGACTCAGGAGCTTAGATCCAATTGCAGGCTCAGCTGCAGACTTTGTATAGGTATGTCTGCGCTGAAGTTAAAAACCTGCAGCCGGCCCAGGCTGTGGGGCTGTTTAATGGCAGTGTAGACATCTGGGTTCAGGCTGGAGCCCAGGCATTAGGATCCTGTGAGATGGGAAGGTTCCAAACATCTACCCTGCCATTAAACAGCCCCTTAGCCTGACCTCTGTGAGCCCGAGTCAGCTGGCAGGGACCAGCCACAGGTGTCTAACTGCAGTGTAGACATACCCTGTATCAGTGGTTCTTAACCAGGGGTCCCCTAGAGGGCTGTGGGCAGGTTTCAGGGGATCCTCCAAGGATGACTGGCATTGGGCTCACTAGGGCCCAGTGCACAAAGCCAAAGCCCTACAGTGCAGGACTGCAGCCCGGAGCCCCAAGCCCCATCACTCAGGGCTGAAGCCGAAGCCTGAGAAACTTAGCTTCCTGGTGCCCCCTGTGGGACGGGACTCTGGACAGTTGCCCAGCTTGCTACTCCTTAGCGCCAGCCCTGGCTTTTATATGCAGAAAAACAGTTGTTGTGGCACAGCTGGGCCATGGAGTTTTTATAGTGTGTTGGGGGGGCTCAGAAAGAAAAAGGTTGAGAACCCCTGTCCTATATGACTGTAGGTCAGTCTTTTCGTCTAGCGTGTACTTCGATTCCCCATCTCTGTAAAACGGGAATACTACTTCCCTACCTAACAGTGGTGGGGTGAAAATAAAATCTTCTAGCGATTGTGAGGCGCTTGCAGCCATCGCCATTGTGGGGTACACATCTGTAGCTTATATAGCAGGTGAGATTTCCACTTCCCTTAAGGCTTATTATACTCACTTCATCAGCATTTGTAATTACTAGGCTGTAACTCAGCACAGCTGCAAGTGAGTGGACAGGCTCAGCAGCTGCCACTTCTGTTTTAAACAAAATCTATTTTTGATGAGGGAACCCTGAAACTTTATGCCTTGTGGTCAGCAGCATGCTCCTCCTTTGGGACCTGCATGCTAATTACTGATCAGGATTTTCAAGATTCTGGAGGGTTGTTCCCTCTACTGTTCTTCTCTGGTAGACTGAACTTTCCATTCCTGAGGTCAGCCAGGGAGAGAGAGACTAGAAATATGGATGGATACTTAGATGCAAATAAATGGCACCTACAAGAGGTCTGGTTAAGAGCAGACTGCTCAGCCCTGGAAATGCCAACCTACAAACTTCAGAGTCTTGCTATTTTAAATATCAGAGGAGTAGCTGTGTTAGTCTGGATCCATAAAAAGCGACGGAGTCTTGTGGCCTTATAGACTAACAGACATATTGGAGCATGAGCTTTTGTGGGTGAATACCCACTTCGTCATGAAAACTCATGCTCCAATACATCTGTTAGTCTATAAGGTGTCACAGGACTCTGTCGCTTTTTGCTATTTTAAAGCTTCCCTGAGTGATGAAAGCTTCCCTGGCTTACCTTATTTATGTTGTTTGTTGTTTTTTCCTAGTATTGCCTACAGGGTGCTAGGCAATGATGACACATAAGAGAGGGCTTGGTCCTTGCCCCAAAGAATATTTTCTTATTCTTAAGGTGTCCTAAAATGGGAGGAAAAATAAAGAACCTCTCTCCTCGCTGGCCTCCCCGCCCCGCTTTGTGATGTACAAAGGCAGACTTAAATTTGTGCCTATTTTTTACATTTTTTATGATGTTAGCACTCTACTGTGTCTCCACTCATGAGTCTTCCAGTCTAGACACAACCAGAGTTTCTAAGAGAGAGTGAGCTGGGTAGTTCAGAGGGAGAGGAACCGTGAGTCACTGATTGTCTACATTGACCAGTTAACATTTGGAACAAAGGAAGACTTTGTTAAACAATCAGAAACATCAGCCCTTCAGTTGATTTATTAACAGCAAAAATTCTCAGAACCCTCCACCAGTGGGCCTTTGGCAAAACCAAAGAAGACCAAATTCGGCATTGTTTTTACCCTAAGACCTGGTCTGCATTTGAAAGTTTTATTGGTATAACTTTGGGTTAGGGGCGTGATTTTCTTTTTAAGTCAAAATAGTTATACCAGTAAACACTATAGCATGGATACCAGTTTATACCAATGCGACTGGAATAAAAGTGACTTATATTGGTATAGTTATTTCCCTTCATGTACAGAAATTGCTGTTACTGTATTAAGCACTGTTATACTGATAAAACTGCATCCAAATTAGGAGGTTGTACCGCTTTAACAATACCAGTATTATTAAAGCGGTACAACTGTCTAGTGTGGACAAGGCTTAAGATAATTAAGCAGAAAAATCACTTAAAAAAAATCAAACATGGTTCCACCTAAAACTTTCAGACTGCTTTAACTAAGAAACGAAACCAAAAAGGATGGACAAAATTTTAAGGAAAATCTTCTGGAGTGCATCTTTAATTGTAGTGATAATTAAAACCACACAAAAAGGATTGTCTCTAAGTACCTCACCACCCGCCTTGCCACAAGCATCCCATTAATTTTTTGTAGAAGTCATGGTGGAAGTGGGCCCTCGGAATGGACTTGAACGTGGAGAGGGTAGTGGCCTTGAGGATGAGTTCAGGGAGGGAGTTCCGTGCATAGGGAATGGCCTTGGAGAAAGCCTAGGGATTCTTGTGGCAGAAGCAGACAGATGGAGGGCTGAGGTCAGTGGGATTGGAGTCAGGTGGAGGGAGGAGACACAAAGAAATAGCAGCAGAGCTATACAGGACCTTTTAAGCAAGCACAAGCAGCTTGAATTTGATGCAAAGGAGGGGGAACCAGTGAAAGGATTCCTAGAAGGGTACCATGGACAGATGAATAGGCAAGGAAAATTTATCTTAACCTGTGTATTGCCTGGTGTGGAGGGGAGTAACTAGTCAGGGAGGCCTGAGAAGAGGTCACACGAATCTAAACAGGAGATGAGGACATAAGCAGGAGCTTTAGCTAGAGAGAAGAAAAGAAAAGCTGAATCTCCTGAGTGCCTTGGAAGCAGCAGCAGAATTTGAGCAGACTTAGGTAATATGGCGCAAGGGAAAAGGAAGAGTCAGATATTACCCTCCTCCAGCTGAATAATGGTGAGATTCGTGGTGAGATTAGTGACAGAGAATCTGGGGAGCAGAGAATGCTTCATGGCCAAAACTGATCTTCCCTGTGTTAAGCTTAAATTGCTGATGATACATGCAGGAGGCACCATCAGAAAGATGGGCCTAGATCTGGGATTGAATGGATGGAAACAAGTCAGGAGTGGAAAGGTATGTAAGTTGTCAGCATGGAGATGGTAGCTGAAGCTGTATGAGATCACTCAAAGGGAGTAAAATTAGAAGAGGGAAGGACTGAAATTAGAGCCTTGCAGAATGTTCTCTGTCAAACAGATCACACTGGATGCTGATGTTGGACAGGGTCTTTTTAGGCTTCCTGGAGTCTCCTTAACAACTTACTCAAGCACTCAGTTAATAATTGCAGTTGGGCTGTGGCAAGTCAGAAGGACTCTGCTGCAAAGTGGAGAAGGGAGGATGCAGGGTGCCCAGTGTGGCAGTGTAGGCCCCACACACACAGCAGAGCAATGTTCCCTGAAGAAACAGGAATGAGCACTGTGGCTTTGGAGACTAGAATACCCATATAAAATTCCAAACAATGGCACACATGTACGTGTTTTAACTGCTAACCTTGTTCCTTGATTTTTGTTTAAAACAGGGTTCTTGGGGATCTGGAAAAGATCAGTATAGCAGGGAACTGCTTGTGTCCTCCATCTTTGCAGCAGCCAGTCGCAAGCGAAAAAAAACAAAAGAAAAACCACAACCAAGCAGCTCAGAAGATGAGCTAGATAATGTGTTTTTTAAGAAGGAGCTTGCTGAACAATCTCATGGTGATGTAACAAAAGAGGACACAGCTAAAGAGGAATGTGAGAGAGAGATGGTAGGAAGAAAACAAAGGATGTTTGTTCTGAAAGAAAAAGAGAACAGCACTAAAAAAGACATGAATGTTGCAAAGGATGAAAAGAAATCATTCAGGAAAGAGAGCAGCCCCTTAGAGGAGCCTTCACTACCTTACCAACAAAAATATACAAAATCACCCAATCTTGGCCATCGGCTAACAATACAGAACAATAGTCCTAAAATGCCTATTTCACAAGCCTCACCGCAGGTTGAAGAGACGGTGTCTGACTCTGGCACTATGCTAAGCACTTCTTCCCAGGCTTCCTTGCACAGATTTCCAGGCAAAAAATTAGCCAACCCTGAAATTAAATGCAGTGAATTTTTAGCTGCTGATGTCAGTTCTATCACCTCAGATTACTCAACCACTTCATCTACTACATACGTAACTGGTTTTGATTCTACTATGCTGACCCCTGAAGTGCAATCAGTGACAGAAAGCAAGGGGGATGAGGCTGATGATGAAAGAAGTGAATTGATCAGTGAAGGTCGTCCTATGGAAACGGACAGTGAAAGTGATTTCCCTGTTTTTGCTACAAGTTCTGCTGCTGAAAGGATATTCAGGGGGAAAATGCAAGAAGTGCCAAAAACAAATCGGAGGAACTCTGAAGAAAGTGAAGTAAGTTGTACTGAGGGAAGTTCAACACCCAAGTTAGACAGCCGCAGACTGTTTAGCTCTCACAAACTTATTGAATGTGATACGCTATCTAGAAGAAAGTCTGCCCGGCACAAAACAGATAGTGAAGGATCAGGGGATGCCAAGAGTGAGAAGGAATCGCCCGCAATGACCAAAATGTTTGATATAATGAAAAAAGGAAGATCAACAAGCAGTTTAACTACATCAACTAAAAGTGAAACTGAAAAACAAGAACCTACGTGGAGACTTAAAATAACAGACAGATTAAAACTGCGTCTCAAAGCATCTGCAGATGATATGTTTGGTATAGGAAATCAAAAATCTAGCTCTGCAGAGACCTCAAAGAAAAAAAATATCAGGCGAAGGCATACACTTGGAGGGCAGAGGGATTTTGCAGAAATAAGTGTTTTGAATGCATGGAAAGCTCAAGAGCAGGGTCAAAGTAGAGAGAGAGAATCTGAACTTTCAGCTGTGAATCGGTTGAAGCCAAAATGTCCAGCCCAGGACCTCTCAATTTCAGAGTGGCTTGCACGGGAACGTTTACGCACTAGCACAACTGACCTTAATACGGGTGAAACTGGAGAGCCCAAACTTGAGAACACTAGCTTAACAGATGTATCAAAGGCAGATCTGCCTTTATCTGCAGAGATGCAGGCAGATGAAGGCAGTTCTTCTAGCAGCTTGACTTTGATCAATAGAACACCACTTCTGTCAGGACCACTCCAGCTCCCTGAGCAGGTAAATGGTGAAAGTTACCAGAGCATGAACAAAAGCAACTTCAGTGCAGCAGTTGATGCCCATCCTCATAAACTCTCTGGGACCCAGGTGGTTAGATCTCGATTTTACCAGTATCTTTGAAATGGGGAAAGGTCCACTACAGCAATTCAGTAGCTTACTGTTACACTTCCCAATAGCCCTGTATATATTCTCCTGTACTGTTGTTTTTATGCAGCCTTCATTTGGGCTGGATTCATCCATCTGCACTGTGGAAAGTCTTCACAGTGCATTACTACAGCCAGAAGAACATTTTTTTAAAAAAGTTAGTCGATATCTATTTTAAGAAAAAGTATATTTGATGGCTGCATACAAATGTTGAACAAAGCATCTGATGCAACATGCTATGTAGTGTGTACATGGTTTTATGACCGAAAGTTGGCCTTGCATAAGTATGCAGAAAAAATTGTTCTTTTGGGTTAGTCACTAACAAGTGCCTCATCATAAATTCATTTGGTTTGTTAGGGTGCCATATTGTTAATTGTTAAATTAGAGAAACATACTACAAACACACACACATTTTATTGGTAACAAATTTCATTACATTTTACAGATTTTAACACAGGTGGGTACAGAGCTTCCATTCCTTAGGCATTCCAGTTGGATCTCTGAGTTTTATATTCCAATTTTAATACAGTTTTTGAGTTTTATGTGACTTGAATTTTTAATCTTTCTGTAAAATAAGTAACTTAAATGTACATATTACATGTGTATCTTTTCTTCAGATACCAGATTTGATATAAATGTTGTAACATAGGCGTGTAGATAGTGGATCCTGGATGGAACTGGTTTCTTTTATTGAGAAGAATATAATTCTGCATGAAGACTTAATGAATCCAAACTTGTATCATGCCTGTGTGCATCTACTTAAACACTGGAAATAAAATTGTTTTTGTGACTCCTTGAATGGCCTGAATTTCATTATAGTGAATAGTTTTAAATGATTGCTTACAAGTTGCAATCCGCAACTGCACCCAATATCAGAAAACGTGCAATTATTGTCTGGAGTGAATGCCAGTCTGTGTGTGGAAAGAGGCAATTCAAAGGTTTTGGATTGCAGAGTGTAAAGAAACTACTATTACAAATGTGAGAGTTATTCAGAGGTAAAGGACTCTGCGTTTTTCAAACCTTTCGTGTCCATGGGACAGTATCACAAGTATAGCATGTGACAGAACGTTCAGATGCTGAAATTTCTTTATTTTGATTTTTAAACTCAATTTACAATCTGGCCCTATCTTGTACACCAACTAAAATGTATTTGGTTAGGTGATCTTCCTTCAATGTGCAGTTTCTGTGGTACTGAGGAAAACATGAAAATAACAATAATCCTTCAGAATCACAGAATGCTGAATATCTTAACCCTTAGATCTCTGGTGTTTTCCATACCACCAGCCAAATCAGTGCTGTCTTTCATAATTCATTGTAAAGACCAGCTGATGGATTGTGAAAACTCAGAAAATTTTCTATTTACAAACAATTCTTCCTACATGTTATACTTGGTTTCTCCTCTTTTATTGCCTAGCATATTTGTTCCTTACTTTGTCCACTGCTGGGTATTTGCCCTCTAAATCACAATCCTCTGTTGGTGACAGGAAAGTTAATTGCTCTAAAGAGGGTAACAATAATCCAGTATTGTTCATAAGTGGGGAATGAGCAGCAGGAGCACAGAGACTCTGTGCAACAAAATTCTGTTTGCATGCATGTGTTCAGTACTAACAAAGCACGATGTGTAGGCAGGCTTGGTTCCATACAGAGTCTTTTTCATTATGTTCAAAATGGCTGTAATAGTTCGGTACTTTAATCTGTATCTACCTTACCGGTCCTTGTGAAGACGCAACTATAAACATTTATTTCCACTGCGAAAAGTATCTTGTTTGATAATGTTCCATGAAAATTCTCTTTACTGAAGTTTTGTGAATGTCTGTGCCCAGTAGCAAGTGAAATAAAAATGATTTCTGTTCTTACTGTCCCTCTAACAACTTTTAACTACACCTTTTCCAGATGCATAGTGATGCTGGTGTGTAAGTAGCATCTCCATTTGAAATATAAGGAAAAATCAATCTTTGCTAGCTTCTCAAAGTCAGTAGTTGGCAGTTTAATTTCACTACAGTCAGGACTATATTCTCCTTTTAAAGTGCATTTTCTGCAAGGGACTTCAACACCATGGATACTATGTTGCTCTGATAGCCACATAATAAAAGTACATGAAAATATGTATGGACTGCAAGTGGCCTTTAGACATCTGTTTACGGTTGAAGCAGCTTCTCTGTTAACTAGCGAAATGTGTTCTAATACCTGTGGACCATGAGACCCTCCACAATTCATACTTCCTGAATAGATACTTGAATTGATTCAGCAGTGATCAAATGGAAAGAGGATGGCTCGCTTGATGGGAAATAAAGAAAAAATGGACATTCCTGGGATAGTTATAAAAAGATGAATAATGCATTTTTGGGGACTGTAATTTTTGACATCTCCAAAGCGATGTTCCCCTTTAAATGGCGTAGTGGGGGAGACTCAGTTTGGCTTGAGAGCAACCACACACCTTTCCTTCCAAATTAAACTACTCATGAGTGTTGATTTCAAGCAAACTTTCTGTGACATTTACAATAAGCACTAAGAAATCTAAGGGGCCAATCTTCAACCACCTTCCTGCTTTTCTCTCTTACTGTGTGTCATGGAAGAAGGGGAGGCTCCCTCGTTGCTGACCCTCCGGTGGAACTGCAGTTGCCCATAGTAAATTGAGAAGATGATTCTTCAGTGTCTTGGTCATTTGGAAGGTAGAATGAGAGATGTGCACCCTCCAGGTCCCCCTGGAGATGGAGGCTACAGCTGCAGCATAGTGACACCCTCTCTGCTTCTTTTGTCCAATATACAGTAATGTTCAAGCAGCGGGGAACTATATTTAAAAAAAAAAAAATCTCCTGGGATCCCTACCCCTACACTTAACCTTGCTGTGATTTTTTTATCCTCAAGGGGGAAGCTGCCCAAGGCCAAAGTGAGGGTGCATTTCAGGTTCAAAATCCACCATGCAAAAATGCCAGTGTGGGTGGGGGGAATTCTCTCCCTTCTGTCTTTCTTGGGGTTGGTGTGGTCTCTTCCCTCATTCAGAATTTCTATCCATGTTCTCCTATAGTCTTTCTTCCCCCATGCTTTTATATTCCCTTTCCTCCATGTTTTCCTTTGTCTTAATACCCTTCCTCTGTTGTCCATATTCTCCTGCATGCCACATTCCCAGATTGCTTTCTCACATCCTACCCTAACCTCACCCATTTCCCTGAAAGTGAGATGGTAGCCCTCTTTCCTACTCCCCTCAGTCTCATGTTCATGTTATTCCTTCAGTGTTGCTGCCCCCAGCAATTCTTCCCTTTTTTGTATAATAACCTCTCTCACTCAATCTCTTGCTCTCTACAGCCTTATGTGGTTTCACCTATTCCTCAACCACTGCCTGCCACAGTCTTCTTAGAGGGCAATCTGGCTTCAGTCCCCCCAAAACAAGGATGTGTTGATGACCGTTTGAAGGTCTGCCTCACTGTTCCAGGGGAAGGCTGGACCCTACTGGCTCCCAGACTTAAGAAGCTGATCCCCCTGCAATAAGAAAAGGAAGCTCACCCTAACCTAGTTTTCCATCCTCCCTTTATTTGCCGCTCTGTGCACCACAGCCCCTCTCAGTGCGGGGCTGGGATTAGTAACAGCCCTCTACTCCTGTGGAGATGGTGATTGGCAGGGATGATGGGAGGGGCCCTGCTTCAAAAGTTTGGAGTGGGTGAACATTCCAGGGCAAAGGCCTTCTGCCCAGCTACAAGGGAAATGGGGGAAAGGAGGGGGGCACCTGGGTTTTGATTGGGGCATGGTGGCAAGTTAAAATTGATGTCATGCCAGTATAGTAAGTTTACCCCAAAACACCCACCTTATGAGAGAGATCCCCCAGAGCTAGTCTACAGTGGGGGGCAGCGGTTGATCTAAGATACTTTGACTTCATGTAGCATCTTAGTTTGACTTACCTGGCTGTCCTCAGGGCGGTGAGTCATCTCCCACAGCTCCCCTGTCGATGCTGCTTGCTTCTCCTGCTGATATGGAGTACGGGTGTCGATTTGTGGATCGATTTGTCACATCTAAATGAGATGCGATAAATCGATCCTTGATAGATTATTACCTGCTGCTCCTGTGGGTAGTACAGATGTGCCCAGAGTTGGCAGGGCAGGTAGGATACCTGTTCCCTGTACAGAGCCACCTGCTGCAGTGCTGCCACCCATCCTGCAGTAGTTGAGATGCAGTTTGGTCAGGAATTCCTTATGTCAGGATATGAGTCACAGAAAGAGTGGTCTGTTGCTTAATAGAAAAAGGCCCCATTTATGAGGTATAGCCACTGCTCTCCAGTTCTCTAGTGTAGAGAAACATGCATAATGGCATGTGCTTTTTTTTTTTTTTTTTTTTTTTTGGTATATGCAAGAGTTTTGTGGTTGAAAAAAACCTTTCATTCTGTTATCTGTTCCCTGTGGGCTGCTGTGTCTATTTTGTATACATTTGTGAATGATAAATTTCACTTACAAGCTTATATATACAGCCTTTATTTTCAATGCTCAGCATGTGGAGAGCAGCTGTACTGACATACTAGCGGAGAGGCTCCTATGACTTACACTAGCATAACCCTATGGACAACTGAGTGGAGAGGCAGGGTGACCAGATAGCAACTGTGAAAAACATTTGGGCGGGGGGGGAATAATAGGTGCCTATAAAAGAAAAGAAAAAAATCCCCAAAAGGAGGTATCATCTCCCTTTAAAAATAGTCACCTCTCCATTGGGTGACTAGATAGCCTAAGTAGCCTTTAGCAATATAACTCATTTTTCCCCTGAGCACCACACAGTGGTATGAGCAGTGCTGGGCCAAGGATACACAAGTGGGTGCTAGGGCTAGTTGTGTAGCCATCCCCTATGTCTGTGCTGCTGCTTCTGGCTCAAATTTAGCAAAGGGGGAGGTAGGTGTGTGTGGGGTAATACAGGGACACACAAAGCATGGCGCTTAGCTGCAGTGGCACCTCATAGCCCAGCAGGAAAGCTGAGGCACCAGTGGCAATGGATGACAGTACTGCAAAATGTAGGAATGTGACACAGGATAGTCCTGCATAAAAGTACATTTGTCAGTGCATTAAGGAGTGCGCAGCCATAGGTGTTATCAAGGCAATGTTAGGATGGCCTCACTTTTAGATTTAGTATTTTATACATGACTATATAGTCCAGGGGTCCCCAGTGCGATGCCTGCGGGGGCATCTAAATGCCCCCGCATCCTGGCCTGCGGTTGAGCATCTGCCGAAATTTGGTGGCAACGCCTCTGGATGATGCTGCTTGCTGCCGACAAGTGACGTCATTGAGAAGTGTCGCCGCCTTCGGTGGATGCTTGACTGCTGCCATGGTCCGTCATCTGGCACCTGCCAGACAAAAAGCCTGGGGACCACTGATATAGTCTGACACTCCTTTCTTAGTTTGCACAATCAATCATTCCCCCCTTCCCCCATATTTGGTAATAGACATGTTTTGTAAAAGGTAACCCAAGTTCTGTTTGGATAAATTCTGTTTTATGCACTCACGCTAGCAACAAATTGTCAAGTCTCTGACTACATGTGGGAATCTGTCACAGGCACTTACTAAGCAAATGGAGTGTCACTGCTGGGAACATGGAGGGATAACTCAGGTTTGAGCATTGGCCTGTTAAACCCAAGGTTGTGAGTTCAATCCTTGAAGGGGCCACTTAGGGATGTGGGGCAAAAAAATCTATCTGGGGATAGGTCCTGCTTCAAGCAGGGGCTCTGACTTCCTGAAGTCCCTTCCAACCTGGTATTTTATGATTGGTGTTTGTTGTTATGAAAAGGGTTTGATATTATTTTCACTGTCATCTAAGTGTCTTTACCAAAAGCCTGACCAGTAGCTTAAGGAAGATCATGTAACTTGTTTGTACCTGCAGATGTTTTAAACTAAACTAGAGCAGAGTCATTGACCTAACTCCCACCCAGACCTGATCTCTTCCTGCTGTGATTGACATTCAGTAAATTAGTTTATATTAAGACCAGAAAATTAGGCCATAATTTGGGGAACGGGAAGTTCAGTGGAAATGCTTTGATATCAAGAGCACTGTTGTTTGCAAGCAACAGAGTAAAATCTTATAGCAGCAGTCTTAGCACAAAGTCGCTATCCGCCCTTTCAGTATGCAGAAGAAGTTTCTAAGGCTGCATACAAAGAATAAATCCACTTCATGTTAGTTTCTCAAGTGCATGGAGAAACACAGGTCTGTTGGGAGGGAAGCATCAATTCATTAACCCTATTGTCTTAAACACAGAGGGCAAAGGAGACAAATTAGCAAAAACCAAGGGGAGAGGATGGAAGCTGCTTATGTCCTTGCCTGCAAAGTAACCTTGCCAAGGCAGTAGGTGTTTCTGCAAAGGCAGCGCTGACTAACCATCATGTTGACAAGCTTTGCTGCTGTCTCAGTTCTAATCCAGAGCAGCTCTACTTGACCCAGAGTTGGTTCAGGTATTTGCATTTGTTACTGTATTTGCACAGATACTGGTGTGATTGCTGAAGTCTTGGACAGAACGCTTCCACTGACAATATTACTGCTGCCAGGGACTCCATGAACCTATCTGTGTGTAAGGGATCAGGGCCTCAAGTAACAGCAACTTGCTGGGTTTTTTTTCTGTTAAAGAATAATAGACATAGGAAAGAGGAGGAGGCAGTCCTTTTTAATTAGAGAAGGGGGGGGGTTTCCTCTTTCGCTGTTTGGCCGGGTAACTCTTCGTTGGCATTAGAAGGTACGAGTCCAGCACTCAAAGGATTACAATTTTACTCAGTATGTCAGACTGTTTGTTTACATTACAAGTAAAGTTTTTAAACAACCATTTTGAGTTGGAACCATTGTAAAGTTATTAGTGACAAAATACAAAAACATAGCATGCAGCCCTTTATTTTTGTAAATTTCTTTGCTTAGCACAGTTCTGTATATTACATTGTGTTAAACAAATTTATTTACAAAAACACGAGCTATGCAAATTTTTTGCTTCTTTCTATCTGCTCAGTGTTCACCTCTCCCCATATATATAGATATATATCTCTTTAAAGCATGCATAAAAATCAGTTTTGATGTAGTAAAACTACTCTATGTGCCCAGCCACATACAGTATTTATTTTTATATATATATTTATAGATATGTACAAAAGGTTGCCAGTATACATAACAGTACAGAAGTGTACATCTTAAAATCCACTCTGCAATACATGTTACCAGGTCTCAATAAAACAAAAGATTTAGCTAAGAATAAAAGTAATGAGCAAATACTTATGTAAAAACAATTTATTTTTTTTTTGGATAGGCAAATTATTAAATATAATTTGAATGGCAGTGCAATATGTTAAGTTACCTCATACACACTAATATACCAGTCTTACTCTGTTTCTGGTGTAGAGGTTTACTGTCCAGCTTAACACTTTCAAATGTACATTATAATAGTATCAAAATGTTCTGGCAAAAAGATATTGAAAGGAATCATGATGTTTTGTTGACAAAAATAGAAATCTGTAACAAAGCTAAATAACACTAAAAGAAAAGAAAAACATTTTGTTTCAGTTTTACATTTGTGTATAATCACACTTTAGTACATCTCTGTTCACTTGTAGTCCCCATAATGAAAATAGCTTTATACAAAACAACTTACTAAAATTTCTGGAACCATACATTGTTTTTTCCATGCTCTATACATTTCTGTGCACACACACACGGGTTCACTCTCATACAGCTTCTGCACTTTTTGTAACAGGTGCTAGATATAGAAAGAAAATGCTCTATTATCATTAACAGCAACAAAGTTTTACAAAACAGCTTCACTCTAGTCTATGGTATTAATCCAGTACTTAGCACATGTTTAATATTAAGTCTCAAACAATAAAACAAAATGATACATTCTCTTGCTAAACTATTAGTTGCGGATTCATTGATAATAAACAGAAGCCATGGTGAAGTTGCGCGCACTAGCGTTTAGACTTTAAGCAGTCTCCTTGGCTGAGGAGGTGAGTTTGCTGGCGTTTCCATTCTGTGACTTGTAGCTGGTGAAGCTAGGTGTATGGATTGTCCTGATGCTCTTCAGGCCTTGGGTCAGTGAAGTGGGAGAGGTAGACAAAGGGGGGGAAGAGGAGGAGGAAGGGGGGGATGGCCGGCCATTTTGAGTCTGTAGTGAGAATGAAAGATGGTGACCTTTACCTGTATAAGTGGGGTTCTGAAACTTTAAGGAGCCGTTAGAGACCGAAGGAATTAGGGAGGTAGAGTGAGCAGTGCGACCTGTTTGAGGACTCAGAAGGCTAAAGGAAGGAATGGACATTTTAGTAGGTGGATTGAGAGGGTTAGAGCTGTCACCACTAGAAGCAGGCACAGAGCTGCTTTTCCCAGAGGTGGGAGAAAAAGAAGGGATCTTAGAAGCAGGTAGGGTAGGGGAAGTAGCCTTATAGTCCCCACCAGCTTTCTTAGCACTTCCATTAGCCTGTAAATAAAGATGGCAGGAGACAGTTTGTCAGAAAGCTAGTAACATAAGTAAACAGGGCCTGGGAAAACAGCCCTACAGAAAATAAGAATTAACAGTTCAAGGCCTGAGCTAAGTCTCACAGCTGTGGACTGAACCTGGTAGAATCCCCAAAGTGCACAACAAAGAATGCATAGAGTGCGAAGAGAGAGAAAGCTTGTGTGAGAAATCACATCAACCTACAGACTATTTACAACAGTGGTCATGCTTCAGGATTGTTAATGTGAGAATGGAAACATTTGGATAGAGCGTTAATGTGCATCTAATGCAGTCCATTAAACCAGAGGTTCTCAAACTGGGTTGGGACCGCACAGTGGGTCACAGCCCTGTTTTACGGGCTCACCAGGGCTGGTGTTAGACTTGCTGGAGCCCAGGGCCGAAGCTGAAGCCCGAGTCCCACTGCCCAAGGGCTTCAGCTCTGGGCAGCAGGGCTCTGGTTACATGCTTTCCCCTTCTCCCTCCTATCCCTCACCCCCACGTGGGTCTTGGGCCCCCCGAACCCAGAGCGACAAGCTCAGATTTCAATCCTCACTCCTGGGGTCATGCAGTAATTTTTGTTGTCAGAAGGGGGTCGCGGCACAATGAAGTTAGAGAACCACTGCATTAAACACACAGGTTAGTATCCGCGCTTCCTTTAAATGCTTTGAACAGAGGATTTCCTAGCTGTCCTGATGGATCACATTTACCAAAGGGAAGTAAACAGGTTTGGCATCCTAAGCTGAACATTGAAGTAAAAAGCAGATGTTTTATTGCAGGCATGCAAAGAATGGTGAAAGTGTAATAAGGATCATAAAGAGATTTTCATGCCCCCAAGATCCAGGATGTCTAGTTAGATCTCATTTGAAAGAAGAAATCCATTATTTGGTAGAATCTACGTCAGTGACTTGACTTACATTTTTTTAAAACAGCTTTAAATGTCCATCCAAAGATTTGGTTTAGGGTAAAACTACCTGTCTGTATTGGCGTGGATCCTGGAGCTTGTGCTGTCTGCCTGCTTTATCCAGGCTTCCTTGTCTACTTTTTGTAGCCATGGGTATTGGCATCCTGCTAGTCTGTGAAGTGGTGCTTGAGCCCTGTTGAAAGGATTGTAGAGACACAGGAAAGACAAGGAAATCAGTAGTAAATATGAGTGCATTTAAAAAGGGGAATCACATACCATGCGCAAAGAAGCTTTGTGTGAGAAGCCAAAGTACTACATGCAGGGGAAACATCAGAGATTCACGTCATGAGCCACACCACTCTTGTTAATTCCAAAAATCAAATGGAGGAATCTGCTCAACTACTGATCAAACTGGATTTAATGTCAGTGTCATTCTCATTTCACACAGCAAATTATTGACCCAGCTTCCCTGCATGGCCCGTCACCAAACAGCAGCAGAGGTAAAACAATCTATTAGCTGTTAGACACCTAGTGGGAAGACCAAACAAGCCACCTGAAAAGAAGCAAACAAATCATGAGACACCTCTTGCTTAATGGTGATTATTGCAGATTTTAGAAAGCAGCTGGAGTTTGATTTCTCCTAAGGTACCTTACGTGAAGCAGACAGGATTGACGAAGGGGATTCTGCACCAGCACGGCTCTCGTCCAATACAAGTTCTCTGGGTGCAGCCTCTTGTGTTATATGGGAAAAATAGGGGGCACTGCTTCTTACAGAGCCACATGCAAGTTCAGGGACAGATCGTGGACTCATCTCACTGATGGTATTCTCTAGCTGTTTAATAGTCTGCTCAAGACTGTCCAGAGTCCTGTACGTATTCTTTCGAATTTCATCAGTCCTAGAGCTCTGTGCTGATGTCTCAGGAATAGGATCTTCCTTCCCAGAACTATCTTTGGTAACATCCTCAGGCTGAGACCCTGTGATTTCAAATCTTTTGGCCTCCTTGTGTTGCTTTAGAGTCCCATCTTCCTCCTCCTCCTCTTCATAAACCACCACCTGTAAGGTCTTCTTCCCAGTTTTGGTCCCTGTACGTATTGCTTGAGTCAGAGCAGCCAGCTGCTTTTTAGGGAACTTAAATTTAAATTTTTTCTTAGCATCCTGCCTGCTTCCAAACTGATAAGGAGAGTCCACTTCTGAATTTAGACCATAAATTTGACTAAATTTGTTAAAACCGGTCTTTGCTATTTCTTGTTCCTCAGGAGTTTTTGTTTCTGTAGAGTCAGAATTAGACTGAAGTTTAAATTCATATGGTTGCTCAAGCCCACGATTTGCTAAATAATCTGTAGAAGCCCTTCCATTATTAATTGTCTGCACTGCTTCATTCTCTATCACTGGGATTTCAGATATTTCATTTTCTTCATCCTCCTCCTCTTCCTCTATCTTCTCCTCTGTCATCATTTTCTCTAACTCCTCATCACATTCTTCAAATATGGTTGAAAGTCTTTTATAAGCCGATCGAATATCCATTGGTTCTTCAAAGATGATGATGACTGGTTTTTTGTCCAGACAAACTACTGGTTCTTCATTCTCTGTACTCTGTAGTACACCTTGTTGGGATGTCTTGTCCTTTTTGGCATCTATATTAACTGTTTGTACATCTCCTCCCTTCCTGCTTACTATATCATGAACTTCTCCAGTCGACAGAACCTGGACAGTTGTCTTGGTAATCATAAACGCAATGTTGTCTGTTGGTGGGTTTTCTTCAATTGGAGAGCTAGCTGGAGACTCTCTCTCCTCAATATAGTTTACAGTGGTATTTTTAGATACTTTAGGCCTTAGCACAACCTGACTGTAGTCAATTACAGGCATTTCTTGCTCCTGTGGTGATCTGGAAGCCTCCTGAGTTTGCAACTCTGTTTGCCTGACAAGAGGTGAAACGCTGCTGATTGGGATACATTTGCCTGCACACTCTAGTGGTTTGTTCTGAGGCATGTCATGATCAGTGTGTCTCAATATTCCATAGTTCAGCTTTTGTTTTCCAGTTTCAATAGCTGGATAATGCACTCCTAAGACATCTTGACTCCCTTTTCTTCTGTCACTTTCTGGCAAGCTTACATTAGAGAAGTTTGTGCTGATATTATGGGGGTTCTTGTTGGAATAGTCTTTATTCCCTACAAACAGATCTTTACTGAATACAGAATTCTCATTCATTGAAAAGCCAATTTTATTTTCAGATATGCTGGAAGCATCAGAACTCCTCTCGTCTTCAGTTTTCCCTTCCCTCTTCTCTTTAGGGTGGTCACTATCTTTTGGAGATCCTGTTGTATCCCCATATACCTAAGGGGGAAAGTTGGATGACTTAGTTAATCAGAGTTGTTACTTGCAAAGATTTTTTTCTCCAATTAATCACCATCTCCTCAGAGGAAGTGAAGACCTTGTGAACTCACTGCTCTGTCCATTGCTACACAGCCATGTCTATAATAGTCTTCTGATTTTCTGTACCTCTTCATGGGAAAATTCCAGATTCTGGTAGGACAGTGTATAACATATCACTGCACAAAACTATGCATGTGCCCAACAAGTACTCTAACCAGAGACTGTCCTTTTTATAAAGGCTCCAGAATGTGTTATGCAAACTAAGGAATTTTTGAAATCTGGTGTCTAATCAGGTGAAGGTAAAACAATGTTAGAGATAAAATAAATTAGGCTTTTGCACAAGACTGAAGCTTGAACTAGATACAGTATTTGACTAAGCTCTGTCGGGAACAAATCAAACCATAAGTAAGGGAGGTTGACTGCCACACCAAAGGGACTGATTTGTAACTGTGAATATTGACAGTCCGTGCAGCCTGAAGGCTCTCTGGGACTGTCTCCCTGCCGACCCCTGGAAGGGAGATGTAACTACCTTGTTGCATGATGGACACTTGAAAAAATTACTGTACTTAGTGAAAAATTACCATGGACATGTTGCTGCTCCCTTCTCAATGTCACCATGGTACAGTCTAGCTCGCCGTGAAAGTAAGCTCTGAAATGTAAACAGCTGTTTTCTAACTGCCTCTAAGATTCCTCCTAAGAGGCGATGTTCTGTGTCAATGTAATTGCTGTCTAACCATACCAAAGTCATTCTACAAGTGACCACTGCAGATAAAAATTTAGTGCTTCACTTAAACACCATAAGTGACATATTTAACACCCTGAAAAACCCAGAAAATAAAATTAAACATTTCTTTAAAGAAACACGTCCTATAGGCACATGATGATTTCATCCAGTTTACATAGACACATTCCCAGGGAGGCTCTGAAGTGAGGAACCTTGCAGACAATACTTCAGAGCAGTAAGCAGCAGGGCAACGAAGCTTTTCTTTGTTTGTTTTAAAGAGCAGATATATTCTATTGCAGCAGAGTGACAAATCCCTGTGAGAAGGCTTGCCCTTCATTATTGCTTTGTTGTTACTTATGGTTTTTGCTGTGGGTATTGGGGTGAAGAGGCACCATGCTTATAACTGATGTAAAATAACCATCTTACAATCAGATTTCTAGTAAAGGTATTGACAGAACAAAAGTGTGAATGAAAAAAATGCTTCAAATACATCAAAAGAACAATATACTAGCAACAACGGCTTGATCCAAGCTGCAAACTATCAGTCATGAAATTCAATCTCCAACACAGAGGATGCATTAGAATAAAGGTACAGGAACTTAAGTGAAGTCATTTAATGGACTTCAAGTGCACACTGTCTCTTAATGCATGCTTCTCAGTATTATATATAAAGCCCAGAAAGAAGAAAGCTAGCAGTGGGCTAGGTTCATAGTTTAAAATCTGTATTCAACATGCTCACAGTTCGTTAGCACTAACAGAGATTATGCATGGAGGACACAAACTACTGAATGGTTTGAACAGGGAGGAATTATCATGCAAAACAATCAAAGCCAGAGAGGACTTAAAATTCAGTGTGACACTCCAGCCACACTTCACATAATGGTTTGTCTGTCAGAAATAACATGTCAGTTCTTACTTGTTTCTTAAGGGCCCAGACCTGCAAGTTGCTGAGGGCCTTCAGCTCCTATTACAATAAAGGGCTCAATATATTTAATGACATCTTTGTAAGAGTGGGAAAGTTACACCTGGGGCTCTGGCTGCATTTCATATCAAGTGATTACATTCTACCTATCCCCCATTCCCCTGGATTTTCAGTTTTTCCATTTTACACTGCCTGTCCCAAACTTTAACAATGCCTAGAGACACTATACCAAACAGCCATGCCCTTCACCCCAGAAATGGCTGCACTCATGGGGGAAATGAAGTGATACTTGTATAGTCTGTATACCAGTTGGTTAAGTTTGTTAGGCTCCATTGGATTGAAAGGTGCCCGTGAATGTCATGCAAGATATAAGCTCAATTAACTTTAATTGCTGGGAGTTTGTGGTTGTCACAACCATTATTACAACACTGAACAGTATTTTTGAGTCAGTTCTTTGGAAAAAAATGTTTGCACTATACTTTAGAAAATGTCCTATAGCTGAGTGCTGACTCAGGCTGCTGGGTGACAGTACAATCATCTGGCCCTTTCAACACTGAAGTTGCACTGTCAAAGAAATCTGACAACATTTCTCCCAAAGAATATTTCGCTATAACTCCTCCCCTCCCCCTGCCCAAGTCCTCTGTCACGCTCAACCTCAGGCTTTATCCATGCAATGGAGAAAGCCAAAGGCCAGATTGAAAGGCTCCCCTTGAGCTTCAATGTTGTTCCAAGATATTACAAATCTCACTTCACTTGTCATGTGATGTAAAATTTCTACTGCACTATCGGATGCTGCTGCTGCAGGTTCACGAGTTGGGGCCAAAGAGAGAAACAGGGCTGAAGGCAAAACTAGGCCTTCATAGCCTGGTTTTCACAGGTGCTCACCTTGAGCTTCCACTGATATTTAAATGACACTTACAGGTACTCAGCACCTTTGAAACGCAGGTGACTGGTTCTTGGGACTGGCACACTGACTTAGTGAAAATGCTCTAAGCTGCTACCTGAGATGTAGGTTTTAATCCTTAGGCCTCGCCACTCCACTGGGCAGTGGTGGTGTATTATAAAATGAGTCTGTCAAGCTCGCCTCGACCAGAACTCTTATGTAAATATTAACGATGAGCTGACACCCCCTTCCCCAACTTGGGCACATGCACAAATATAACTCCTGTCTGCCAGCCTCGGCGGTAAAACCAAATAAGCCACTGGGACGGGGTTAACGAGGAAAGGACACACGACACAAAATTAGTCTTGAAGCAAGGAAAGAAGGTTATGCGAAGAGGGGGTGGCATGTTTGTAAGTGCCACTTGTTACCTTCTTGTCCTTGTGGTGTATTAGAGCGCCAGGCCTTGTGTCTTTAACATGTGTGTCATTTCTGGACTGTTCAGCATGACTGTTTGAATTTACATCCATAAAAGAGCACTTCTGAAAAGCCTAAGGAATTAAAATACTGCAAGTTAGCAGGACACCCATTTGGTTTTGACAGACACCAGCAAAAGAGTTCTGTGTCAAAGAGGGTATTTGTTTGAACACTGAAAACTGGTACCTACTGTCACTAATTTTATAAAGCATGAGATATAGACTATCAGCAAAACAAAAACCAAGGTTTAATTTATGCCCGCTACTGCCCTGAATGTCTGAGTGAAATGCTATTTTCAGATCAGGTAGCGTCTCAGGGCTGGCAAGCTCAAACTAACTGCATTACAAATAATGAATTTGTTAGACAGTCTGCTGAGTCCCACTTTACAGATGGGGACTCTGTGGCACACAGCGGTGAAAGGAGTTGCCCAAGGTTAAACGGGAAGACCCTGGTAGATCTGAGGACAAAAAACCCAGCTCCCACACCTATGTCACAACCACAAGACTCCCCTTAAAGAAATGACTTCATTTCTCAGCATCCCTGTCTTTAACTTGTATGCCTAAACCTGCAGCATCTGACATTAAATTAAGCTTTCAGCTAAAGAGGCCCAATGCAAGAGAAAGATCTTTAAGGACGTGGCTGCACTGCATCAGGGAACAGGCCTTCCATCCTGGGTCCACAGACCCGTGCTCTCAGGGCTCATGCTCGCTCTGTTCATCTTGTGGCTTGGGCGCTGAAGCTTGAAGGGGAGTGACCTTGAGAGCCCAAGTTCCAGCCTGAGCCATGCTGTCTATACAGCTATTTTTCTAGCACTAGGGCAAGCCCTGCTAGCATAATAAGCACTATGGACACCCCCTATGTATCTCACTCCCCAAAACACTTTTCATGTATGGGTAATGAGCTCTATTTCCAAGAGGTGAGGAATGCTGTTTTGTCAGCCCCTGGCCAGCCCCCAAATTCTACCCTCAGAAATGCCTTTTATCAGCTAAGCTGCTGACAGGCTCAGTTGTAACATGTGTAAGGAAATGGTGGCGTGTGGGTAGGGTTTGGGCATTCAGAGAACTAGAAAAGAAGAATAAAATTCCACATACACACCCCAGAGTTCTCATTTTCCACTCATTCTGTCAGGCCCCAATACCAGGCCTAACGAACGGCATTTCCACTGCCACAAAACTCTTAAACCTGGCCCCATGTATGTTCTATCTGCAAACATGGAACCTATGGGACCCTGCAGGTGATTTTAAGAGAAGCAACAAGAAGACTGATGAAGTCACACAGCCACGTGATCCCACTGTGTGAGCTGAGGCACAGAAAAGCCTATGCTAATGAATAGTAAAGACAGTGAGCTGTAACTGAACGCAAGTTCAAGTTGGGGGAGTGGCGTGGAAATACCACGCAGGGCTGCATTGCACATGGTAACACGGGACAGCATCTCTGGCGTACATGTTTGGTATTGTGACAGACCCAGGCCAGTGGAGTACAGGAGTCTGGTAGAGGGCAAATATACTGGTCACTGGATGAGTAGTTTTCTGTTCCCTGAGTGACCAGAGCAGGGGCTGCACTAGAGTAATCAGGAACCTGCTAGAACCAATTAAGGCAGACAGGCTGATTAGTGATTATATCACTCTGCAAGTCCAATCAAGACAGGCTTATCAGGGCACTTAGGTTTAAAAGGAGCTCATGTCAGTTTGTGGGGGTGGTGTGAGGAGCTGGGAGCAAGGGCACAAGGAGCTGAGAGTGAGAGGCTGTGCTGCTGAGGACTCAGGAGTAGAAGTGTTATGAGACACCAGGAGGAAGGTCCTGTGGTGAGGATAAAGAAGGTGTTTGGAGGAGGCCAGTGGGAAGTAGCCAGGGAGTTGTAGCTGTCATGCAGCTGTTACAGAAGGCACTATAGACAGCTGCAATCCACAGAGACCTGGGCTGGAACCCGGAGTAGAGGGTGGGCCTGGTTCCCCCAAAACCTCCTAACTCCTGATCAGATACAGGAGGAGTTGTCCCAGACTGTGGGTTCCACCAGAGGGAAGATCACTAAGGTGTGAGCAAATCTTGCCAATAGAGCGCAGGCCCACCAAGGTAGAGGAGAACTTTGTTTACAACTGGTGCAGGTGGAATTGGTGTGTACAGCGCGGCAGAAAAGGAGGCTGATTTAAACAAAACAAAACAAAAAAAGAGGGTGTTTGTTTTTCCCACCACAATGGATGATTACTGCGGGCACTGATACAAGCTACAGCGGCCCAGCAGGAGCTACCCGTGTCCAGGCAGCCGCCCAACAGGAGGCCAATGTGACTGCAGGCAAGAGACTAATCGCCTGCTGATGACCGGCTTCTTCCCAGACCGGCTATGTTGCGGGAACTATAACCAGTGTAATAGGACCCTTACTAGAGCTGAACCCGGCCCTCAGGGATGCAGATCGTACGGGTCACCATTGCTGCAGAAAATGATGCAGGGATGATGTAGTGGCATACCTTCTGGCCTTTGAGAGGACAGCTCTACGAGATGCCTGGCCTCAAGATCAGTTGGTCTGGCTCCTTGCCCATTCCTGTGTGGGGGGTCCAAAAGCTTATAGACTGCCTGAAGAGACTGCAGCAGACTATCCCCAGCTGAAACGCAGAGATCCTGGCCAGTATCTCGGGTAACAACTGCAGTGCAGGCCCAGCAGTATCACGAGTGGATACCAGGAAAATAAAACCCCACGGTCCCAATTGTATGACCTATCCATCTTGCACAAAAGTGGTTGCGACGGAATTCCAGAGTCCGGAAGAGATACTAGAGGTTCTGGTCATTGACCGATACATGAGGGGGCTACCGCCAGACTTTCGTGCTTGGTGTAAGCCAGAACGAACCCTCCACCTATGATGAGGTTGTTGCACTGGTAGAGAGGCGAAGGACAGCGAGGGAGCTGACCCGACCAGTTAAGGAAGAGAGACACTCTGGGTTAAACTAGCAGCACCAAGCCCTAGAGCTCAGGTGACTGGGCAACAGGAATCACAGGTGGAAAAAGAGAGGGGCTGAGGCCCCAGAAGCCACAAAGAGTCAGAGACTGAGGAGAAGAGGATCATGTGTTAGATGCCCAAACCAAGGACTGGAGAATGTCTAAGGCCCCATACAGATGTTATGCCTTCGGGAGTGGGACATATAGTGGCACAGTGTCCCAAGCGCTAGGAGCCTATGCACGTGTAACCTGGGGAACTGGGGAACCTATGCTCCTAATCCATCTTGTGGGGGTCTCACTAACCACCACATATGTACACCAGACCTGTAAAGCTAATGGGGTAGAGACCACAGCACTGGTTTGATCGGCGAGTGCTATCACGCTTGTCTTGGGAAGCTCATGAAGAGCAGTCAGCTGCTTCAGCTAAGTGTACGGGGATAACAGGCGTCATGGACAGTTGGTTATTACCTACTATTCCAGTAAAATCGAGATTCAGGGGACACTACTGAGTAGCAGCAGGTGTAGTCCCTAAACTCCCTGTCATAAACAGATAAGAAAAGTTGATAGCACAGAAGTACTTTATATCTCTTTGAGTATAAAGGGTTAACAAGTTCAGTAGGCCTGGCTGTCACCTGACCGGAGAACCAATCAGGGGACAGGATACTTTCAAATCTTGAGGAGGGAAGTTTGTGTGTGTGCTGTTAGGTTTTTGGTTGTTGTTCACTCTGGGGGTTCAGAGGGACCAGACGTGCAACCAGGTTTCTCTCCATCTCCTGATACAGGCTCTTATAAGTTCAAAATAGTGAGTACTAAAGATAGATAAAGCGAGTTAGGGCTTATGTGTTTGTTTTCTTATTTGCAAATGTGCATTTGGCTGGAAGGAGTTTTAATTGTGCATTTGGCCTGGAAGGAGTTCAATTTGTATTTTTGCTAAAGGATTTTAATTTGTACTTGAAATACTCTAGGCTGGGAGGGTATTCCAGTGCCTATAGCTAAAAACCCTTGACCTATTCCATCTTAAAATTACAAAGATAATTTTTACTGGTTTTCTCTCTTTAATTAAAGTTTCTTGTTTAAGAACTGAGTGTTTTTTATTCTAGTGAGACCCAGGGACGGGGTCTGGATCACGGGGAATGGTGGGGAGAAAGGGGAAAAGGGAGAGAGAAGCTTAATTTCCCTCTGTGTCGGGATTACTTCTCTCTCAGAGAGTCTGGAGGAGAAAGAGAAGGAGGGAGGAAGGGAATTGTCCTCTTCTGTTTGTGATTCAAGGGTTTGAATCACAGTGATCTTCCAGGGTAACCCAGGGAGGGAAGCCTGGGAGAGGCAACGTGAGGGAAAGGATTACTTTCCCTGTGTTAAGATCCAGAGGGTTGGGTCTTGGGGTCCCCGGGCAAGGTTTGGGGACCAGAGCTGTACCAGCATTGGAATTCCTGGTTGGTGGCAGCGCTACAGGTTCTAAGCTGGTAATTAAGCTTAGAGGAATTCATGCTGGTACCCCATCTCTTGGACGCTAAGGTTCAGAGTGGGGAATGTACCATGACACTCCCTACCCGGTGCTCAAAGGGAGGACTTCCAGGGTTTGGAGACTTACTCCAGTAGGAGGACTGGAGAAAGAGGGGAACCCTAAAGTTAGTGAGGCATCCCACAGTAGACTGTCAACCCCCAGTCTTCTCTGAAATATCCCCAGATTTATTTCCATTCCAGACAGGTAGGAAGTCGAAAAGGAAAGGAGGCGAGCTAAAGTCTTGGGAACCGAATACTGACTCAAAGCCAGAGGGTTGCTCTCGTAGGTAGGCGGGCCCGAGCAGCTGAAAAGGAGGCACCAGGAGAGAGAAGGACCTGAGTCTGACCCCACCCTAAGCTTTTGAACCAGTATGAGGCAACAGAGAGCTGGCCCCTAGGATCTCGGGCAGATTAGCCCGGACAGGAAATTTTGGACGGGACCAGGCTGAAGACCCAAGGTACGACAACATTAGAAAAGGAGTGACTGAAATAGATGAGGGTCCCCATGGAAGGGAAAACTCAGAGCCAGGACCTACTTCATAATGAAGAAGAATTTCTTATGCTGGGTTGCACCAATACAGGGGCAGAAGGTACACAGCATCCTAGTACCTCAAGAACCAGAACGCTGTATTAGTCTTGCTTATAGTCATCTTTTGTGGGGCATTTGGGGGTAGAAAAACCCTGGCACGAGTCCTCCAACGTTTCTTCTGGCCCAGAGTACATGAAGAAGTGCAGATGGTACTGTGTGTCCTCCGGGAGTGTCAGCTGCACAGTCCCCGTCCCACCTGAGGGCACCTTTAGTACCCCTTCCATCATAAAGGTCCCCTTTGAGCGAATAGCATGGACCTATGGACCCCTGGAGAAGAGAAGGCTCGGGCACCAATATATACTTGTTTTGGATTATGCTACTCCGCTACCCAAAAGCCGTCGCCCTGCGGAACACAGCCTCTAAATGATAGCCAAGAGTTGGTGGGGATCTTTGCCTGAGTGGGCTACCAAAGGAGATATTAACAGACCAAGAACCGCCCTTTAGTACGAACTGAATGAACTGGGCCTCACGTACAACTGCCTCCATATAACATAACTGAGAACTTCAGTCTACCATCCGCGACTGATGGAGTTGGTAGAAAGGTTTAACCGAAACCCTTCAAGGGCTATGATAAGGAGGTGGTAAAGTTGAGACGGGAAAACTGAGATTACAGCCCTACCTACCCTACCTTAATGACTCACCACGTTATCCGGGAAGGGGTACCTCAGAGCCTCAACTGGAGTTTTCACCCATTATTACCCGGACAGTGATATAGCCCAAAGAAGATTTGGGAGAGGAACCCAATGAGGGGAGAAAACATAATTAGAACATGTAATACAAATGCGAGACCGGATAGGGGGTCACCCCTATTGTATGGGAACACTTTGAAAAGGCACAGGAGGCCCGCAGAGAACCCATTACAATCGCCAGGCAAAAGTCTGACAATTCCAACCAGGGGATTGGGTGATGATGTTGGTACCCACGGCAGAAAGCAAGCTTCTGGCCCAATGGCAGGGACCCTATGAGGTGATTGAGACCCGTGGGGGAAGTAAACCTACAAGGTGCAGGCAGCCAGGACGCTGAAAACAAGAACAGATTTATCTTCTGAAACCCTGACATGCACAAGAGGCGTGCGGCATAACTGTCCAAAAGATCTAACCCAGGAAAACAAGCCTTCCAAACAGGTGAGAGCGTCTCCTGATTTAACACCAGATCAGAAGAATGAGGTGTCTGAGATGATCTTCCGGAACCAAGATGTGTTCTCGACAAAAAAACCGGGTTCGAACAACCAGACATATCACCACATCGTCACGAACCCTGGAGCCAGAATAACAATGAGCCCTATCGCGGTGCCAGCGGCCAAAACGGAGGAAATAAAAAGCAGAAGTAAAAAAAATGCTGGAGTTGGGGATCATCGAAGAATCCCACAGTCAGTGGTCCAGCCCAATCGCGCTGGTGCCCAAACCTGATGGCACCACAAGATTTTGCAACGACTTCCGGTGACTAAATGAAGTATCTCAGTTCGACGCATACCCCATACATCGCATAGATGAGCTAGTGGACCCGTCTGGGAATGCCTGGTACTTGACTACCTTAGACTTGACAAAGGGGGTACTGCAGAGTCCCCTTGTGAAGATGCAAAGGAAAAGGACTGCGTTCTCTACTCCAGAGGGTCTTTTTCAATATACTGTCCTCCCTTTTGGACTACATGGGGCCCAGCTACTTTCCCAGCACCTCATGGACAAGCTATTACACCCGCATAACCAGTTATGCTGCTGCCTACTTGGACGATGTGGTCATTTCATACCCCAGACTGGGAAACCCACCTAGAGAAGGTGGAGGCAGTCCTTGATACCTTCAGCCGAGCTGGCCTTACTGCAAACCCTGCCAAGTGCGCTGTAGGGTTTACGGAGGCCAAATATCTTGGCTACATTTGGGGAAAAGGCTGGTAAAATCCCAAGTGAACAAGTTGGAGGCCATCCAAAATTGGCCCTCGACCATGTCGCAAGAAACAAGTCCAGGCATTCCTAGGTGTAGTGGGGTATTACTGACGATTTATCCCTCAGTTTGCCACAAGGGCAAGCCCCTGAAGACCTAGTGAAAGCCCATGGACCTAATCTGGTGAGATGGTCTAACGCAGCAGAGGAAGCATTCACAGACCTACAGATTGCCCTCTGCAGTACCCCGTACTGAATAGCCCCTGATTTCACCAAGGAATTTATCCAGCAGAGAGATGCACTGGAAGTAGGTTGGGGTCCGTTCTATCACAGATGGTCAGGGAGGAGGAACACCCAATTCTCTACCTCAGTAGGAAAGTCCTTCCGAGGGAACAAAAATATGCAGAGAGAGTGCCTCGCCGTAAAAATGGGCCATGGAAGCATTGCGCTACTATTTGCTCGGGCGCAGATTTGTCCTCGTGACCGACCACGCCCCTCTCCAATGGATGCAGCAGAACAAGGAGAAGAACACAAGAGTGACCAGGTGGTTCTTATCCCTCCAACCTTTCCAGTTCCATTGGTGCAACACAGAGCAGGGAGCCATCACGGTAATGCCGATGGCTTGTCACGGGTGCACTGTCTGGCATCTCAAGCTGCCCAACCCCTTGGTGTTGAGCAGGGGGGGGGATATGTGACAGACCCAGGCCAGTGGGGTACAGGAGTCTGGTGAGTCTGGTAGAGGGCAAAATGTCACTGTGATTGAGTGTTTTCGTTCCCTGAGTGACCAGGCAGGGCTGCACTAGAGTAATCAGGACCTGCTAGAACCAATTAAGGCAGACAGGCTTGATTACATCACTGCAGCCAATCAAGACAGGCTAATCAGGGCACTTAGGTTTAAAAGGAGCTCATGTCAGTTTGTGGGGGTGGTGTGAGGAGCTGGGAGCAGACGGCACAAGGAGCGAGAGTGAGAGGCTGTTGCTGCTGGAGGACTCAGGAGTAGAAGTGTTATGAGACACCAGGAGGAAGGTCCTGTGTGGAGGAATAAAGAAGGGTGTTGGAGGAGGCCATGGGAGAGTAAGACCAGGAGTTGTAGTTCATGCAGCGTTACAGAAGGCACTATAGACAGCTGCAATCCACAAGACCTGGGCTGGAACCCGGAGAGTAGAGGGTGGGCCTGGTTCCCCCAAACCTCCTAACTCCTGATCAGATGACAGGAGGAGTTGTCCCAGACTGTGGGTTCCACCAGAGGGAAGATCACTAAGGTGTGGCAAATCTGCCAATAAGCGCAGGGCCCACCAAGGTAGAGGAGGAACTTTGTTTTTGACAACTTGGTGTCAGGTGGAATTTGTGTGTACAGCGCGGCAGAGAAAGGAGGCTGATTTAAACAAAACAAAACAAAAAAAAAGAGGGTTGTTTGTTTTTCCCACCACAATGGATGTTTACTCGGGGCACTGATACAAGCTACAGCGGCCCAGCAGGAGGCTACGCCGTGTCCAGGCAGCCGCCCAACAGGAGGCCAATGTGACTGCAGGCAAGAGACTAATCGCCTGCTGATGGACCAGGCTTCTCAGACCGGCTATGTTGCGGGAACTAGTAAACCAGGTAAAGACCTTACAGAGCTGACCGCGGCCCTCATGGGATGCAGATCGTACGGGTCACCATTGGCTGCAGAAATGATGCAGGGGAATGATGTAGTGGCATACCTTCTGCCTTTGAGAGGACAGCTCTACGAGATGCCTGGCCCAAGATCAGTGGTCTGGCTCCTGCCCATTCCTGTGTGGGGAGGTCAAAAAGCTTATATGACTGCCTGAAGAGACTGCAGCAGACTACCCCAGCTGAAAGCAGAGATCCTGGCCAGATCTCGGGTAACAACTGCAGTGCAGGCCCAGCAGTATCACGAGTGGATGTACCAGAAATAAAACCCCACGGTCCCAATTGGTATGACCTATCCATCTTGCACAAAAGTGGTTGCGAACGGAATTCCAGAGTCCGGAAGAGATACTAGAGGTTCTGGTCATTGACCGATTACATGAGGGGGCTACCGCCAGACTTTCGTGCTTGGGTAAGCCAGAACGAACCCTCCACCTATTGATGAGGTTGTTGCACTGGTAGAGAGGCGAAGGACAGCGAGGGAGCTGACCCGACCAGTTAAGGAAGAGAACACTCTGGGTTAAACTAGCAGCACCCAAGCCCTAGAGCTCAGGTGACTGGGCAACAGGAGATCACAGGTGGAAAAAGAGAGGGGCTGAAGGCCCCCAGAAGCCACAAAGAGGTCAGGGACTGAGGAGAAGAGGATCATGATGTTAGACTGCCCAAACCAAGGACTGGAGAATGTCTAAGGCCCCATACAGATGTTATGCGCTTCGGGAGTGGGGACATATAGTGGCAACAGTGTCCCAACGCTGAGGAGCCCTATGCAGTGTAACCTGGGGAACTGGGGAAACCTATGCTCCTAATCCATTCTGTGTGGGGTCTCACTAACCACCACATATTGTACACCAGACCTGTAAAGCTAATGGGGTAGAGACCACAGCACTGGTTTGATCGGCGAGTGCTATCACGCTTGTCTTGGGGAAGCTCATGAAGAGCAGTCAGCTGCTTCGGCTAAGTGTACGGGGATAACAGGCGTCCATGGGACAGTTGGTTATTACCTACTATTCCAGAAAAATCGAGATTCAGGGGACACTACTGAGGTAGCAGCAGGTGTAGTCCCTAAACTCCCTGTCATAAACAGATAAGAAAGTTAATAGCACAGAAGTACTTTATATCTCTTTGAGTATAAAGGGTTAACAAGTTCAGTAGGCCTGGCTGTCACCTGACCGGAGAACCAATCAGGGACAGGATACTTTCAAATCTTGAGGGAGGAGTTTGTGTGTGTGCTGTTAGGTTTTTGTTGTTGTTCACTCTGGGGGTTCAGAGGGACCAGACTGCAACCAGGTTTCTCTCCATCTCCCTGATACGGCTCTTATAAGTTCAAAATAGTGAGATACTAGATAGATAAAAGCGAGTTAGGCTTATGTTTGTGTTTCTTTATTTGCAAATGTGCATTTGGCTGGAAGGAGTTTTAATTGTGCATTTGGCTGGAAGGAGTTCAATTTTGTATTTTTGCTAAAAGGATTTTAATTTGTACTTGAATACTTAGGCTGGGAGGTTATTCCCAGTGCCTTAGCTAAAAACCCTTGTACCTATTCCATCTTAAAATTACAAAGATAATTTTTACTGGTTTTCTCTCTTTAATTAAAGTTTCTTGTTTAAGAACCTGAGTGTTTTTTATTCTAGTGAGACCCAGGGGACGGGGTCTGGATTCACGGGAATGGTGGGGAGAAAGGGGGAAAGGGAAGAGAAAGCTTAATTTCCCTCTGTGTCAGGGATTACTTCTCTCTCAGGAAGAGTCTGGAGGGAGAAAGAAGGAGGGAGGAAAGGTGAATTGTCCTCTCTGTTTGTGATTCAAGGAGTTTGAATCACAGTGATCTTCCAGGGTAACCCAGGGAGGGAAGCCTGGGAGAGGCAACGGTGAGGGAAAGGTTTACTTTCCCTGTGTTAAGATCCAGAGGGTTGGGTCTTGGGGTTCCCCGGGCAAGGTTTTGGGGGGACCGAAGTGTACCAGCATTGGAATTCCTGGTTGGTGGCGCCTACAGGTTCTAAGCTGTAATTAAGCTTAGAGGAATTCATGCTGGTACCCCATCTTCTTGGACGCTAAGGTTCAGAGTGGGGAATATGTACCATGACACTCCCTACCGCGTGCTCAAAGGGAGGGATTCCAGGTTTGGAGACTTACTCCCAGTAGGAGGACTGGGAGAAAGAGGGGAACCCTAAAGTTAGTGAGGCATCCCACAGTAGACTGTCAACCCCCAGTCTTCTCTGAAATATCCCCAGATTTTTTCCATTCCAGACAGGTAGGAAGTCGAAAAGGAAAGGAGGCAGCTAAAGTCTTGGGAACCCGAATACTGACTCAAAGCCAGAGGGTTGCTCTCGTAGGTAGGCGGGCCGAGCAGCTGAAAAGGAGGCCACCAGGAGAGAGAAGGACCTGAGTCTGACCCCACCCTAACGCTTTTGAACCAGTAGAGGCAACAGAGACTGGGCCCCTAGATCTCGGGCAGATTAGCCCGGGCACGAAATTTTGGACGGGACCAGGCTGAAGACCCAAGGTACGAAACATTAGAAAGGAGTGACTGAAATAGATGAGGGTCCCCATGGAAGGGAAAACTCAGAGACCAGGGACCCTACTTCATAATGAAGAAGAATTTCTTATGCTGGGTTTGCACCAATACAGGGGCAGAAGGTACAGCAGCATCCTAGTACCTCAAGACACCAGAACGCTGTATTAAGTCTTGCTTATAGTCATCTTTTTGGGGGCATTTGGGGGTAGAAAAGACCCTGGCACGGTCTACCAACGTTCTTCTGGCCCAGGAGTACATAAGAAGTGCAGAGGGTACTGTGTGTCCTCCCGGGGAGTGTCAGCTGCACAGTCCCGTCCCCACCTGAGGGCACCTTTAGTACCCCTTCCCATCAAAAGGTCCCCTTGAGCGAATAGCATGGACCTGTGGGACCCCTGAGAAGAAGGCTCGGGCACCAATATATACTTGTTTTGGATTATGCTACTCGCTCCCAAAAGCCGTTCGCCCTGCGGAACACAGCCTCTAAATGATAGCCAAGAGTTGGTGGGGATCTTTGCCTGAGTGGGGCTACAAAAGGAGATATTAACAGACCAAGGAACCCCCTTTATGTCGAAACTAATGAAGGGCCTGCTGGTACAACTGCTCACTATAACATAACTCTGAGAACTTCAGTCTACCATCCGCGACTGATGGGTTTGGTAGAAGGTTTACGACCTCCAAGGGCTATATAAGGAGGTGTTGGGTAGTTGAGACGGGAAACTGAGTACCCTACTACCCTACCTTATGATTCGTTATCGGGAATAGGTACCTCAGGCCTCAACTTGAGTTTTCACCCCATGGGACACTAGATATCGCCAAAGAATTTGGGAAGAGGAACCCAATGAGGGGAGAAAAATATAGAACATGTATACAAATGCTGAGACCGGATAGGCCCGGGTCACCCCTATTGTATGGGAACTTGGAAAAGGCACAGGAGGCCAGAGAACCCATTACAATCCCAGGCAAAGTCTGACAATTCCAACCAGGGGATTGGGTGATGATGTTGGTACCCCGCAGAAAGCAAGCTTCTGCCAATGGCAGGGACCCTATGAGGTGATTGAGACCGTGGGGGAAGATAACCTACAAGGTGCAGACAGCCAGGACGCTGAAAACAAGAACAGATTTATCTTGAAACCCTGACATGCACAAGAGGCGTGCATAACTGTCCAAAAAGATCTACCCAGGAAACAAGCCTTCCAAACAGGTGAGAGCGTCTCCTGATTTAACACCAGATCAGAAGAATGAGGTGTCTGAATGATCTTCCGGAACCAAGAATGTGTTCTCGACAAAACCGGGGGTCGAACACCAGACATATCACCACATCGTCACGAACCCTGGAGCCAGAATAACAATGAGCCCTATCGCGGTGCCAGCGCCAAAACGGAGGAAATAAAAGCAGAAGCTTAAACAAATGCTGAGTTGGGGATCATCGAAGAATCCCACAGTCAGTGGTCAGCCCAATCGCGCTGTGCCCAAACCTGATGGCACCACAAGATTTGCAACGACTTCCGGTGACTAAATGAAGTATCTCAAGTTCGACGCATACCCCATACATCGCATAGATAGCTAGTGGACCGTCTGGGAATGCCTGGTACTTGACTACCTTAGACTTGACAAAGGGACGTACGGCAGAGTCCCCTTGTGGAAGATGCAAAGGAAAAGACTGCGTTCTCTACTCCAGAGGGTCTTTTTCAATATACTGTCCTCCCTTTTGGACTACATGGGGCCCCAGCTTACTTTCCCAGCACCTCATGGACAAGCTATTACACCCGCATAACCAGTTATGCTGTGCCTCCCTTGGACGATGTGGTCATTCATACCCCAGACTGGGAAACCCACCTAGAGAGGTGGAGCAGTCCTTGATACCTTCAGCCGAGCTGGCCTTACTGCAAACCCTGCCAAGTGCGCTGTAGGGTTTCGGGGCCAAATATCTTGGCTACATGTGGAAAAGGCTGGTAAAATCCCAAGTGAACAGTTGGAGGCCATCCAAAATTTGCCCTCGACCATGTCGCACAAAACAAGTCCAGGCTTCCTAGGTGTAGTGGGGTATTACTGACGATTTATCCCTCAGTTTGCCACAAGGCAAGCCCCTGAAGACCTAGTGAAAGCCCATGGACCTAATCTGGTGAGATGGTCTAACGCAGCAGGGAAGCATTCACAAGCCTACAGATTGCCCTCTGCAGTAACCCCGTACTGATGCCCCTGATTTCACCAAGGAATTTATCCAGCAGAGAGATGCACTGGAAGTAGGGTTGGGTCCGTTCTATCACAGATGGTCAGGGAGGAGAACACCCATTCTCTACCTCAGTAGGAAAGTCCTTCCGAGGGAACAAAAATATGCAGAGAGAGTGCCTCGCCGTAAATGGGCCATGAAGCATTGCGCTACTATTTGTCGGGGCCAGATTTGTCCTCGTGACCGACCACGCCCTCTCCAATGGATGCAGCAGAACAAGGAGAAGAACACAAGAGTGACCAGGTGGTTCTTATTCCTCCAACCTTTCCAGTTCCATTGTGCAACACACAGCAGGGAGCATCACGGTAATGCCGATGGCTTGTCACGGGTGCACTGTCTGGCATCTCAAGCTGCCCAACCCCTTGGTGTTGAGCAGGGGGGGAGGGATATGTGACAGACCAGGGCCGTGGGTGTACAGGAGAGTCTGGTAGAGGGCAAATATACTGGTCACTGGATGAGTAGTTTTCTGTTCCCTGAGTGACCAGAGCAGGGGCTGCACTAGAGTAATCAGGAACCTGCTAGAACCAATTAAGGCAGACAGGCTGATTACATCACCTGCAGCCAATCAAGACAGGCTAATCAGGGCACTTAGGTTTAAAAAGGAGCTCATGTCAGTTTGTGGGGGTGGTGTGAGGAGCTGGGAGCAAGAGGCACAAGGAGCTGAGAGTGAGAGGCTGTGCTGCTGGAGGACTCAGGAGTAGAAGTGTTATGAGACACCAGGAGGAAGGTCCTGTGGTGAGGATAAAGAAGGTGTTTGGAGGAGGCCATGGGGAAGTAGCCCAGGGAGTTGTAGCTGTCATGCAGCTGTTACAGAAGGCACTATAGACAGCTGCAATCCACAGAGACCTGGGCTGGAACCCGGAGTAGAGGGTGGGCCTGGGTTCCCCCAAAACCTCCTAACTCCTGATCAGATACAGGAGGAGTTGTCCCAGACTGTGGGTTCCACCAGAGGGGACGATCACCGAGGTGAGCAAATCTGCCAATAAGCGCAGGACCTGCCAAGGTAGAGGAGGAACTTTGTCACAGTATGTACATATGACAGTGATATTGCCCTCATGCAGGTCTTGGCTTAAACTTCTTGTTGCTATTCTCTCTCTGTTACCTCGGATTTCCGGTTTCTTTCCCTCCTGAACTACCATCATCTTTCTAGTCTGCTGTGGTCCCCACCAATCACGTGCTTGCACCTTCTGGATCCTGTCACTGTCCTCAGTGCCCCAAAATGTGTCTGTCTCTCCTTCCCTGCCTCCAGCTCCCCTCAAGCACTCCAGGCCCTGGCCTACCCTAGGCTGTGGGTTCTTCAGGCTAGTATCAGACACACTATAGCAACCATATTCCAAGGTGGTGAGGTCTAAGGAGTTCAGGTTCTTCATGGCCTATGGACCCTATATCTTCCTCCTGCAGCAATGCTCTGGTATAAGTCAAGTCCTAGGAGAATGGGTCTGCTATTAAGTCTTCCTCCTACTGCACCACAGAGTGTGGGCTCTCAAGACCTTACTGAGCAGAGCTGGCTTCTCTCTAATTCCTTGCAGGGTCCAGCCCAGCTCTCCCACTAGCTCCTAGTTCAAGAGGAGGGGCTAAAGGCCATTATTGCTGGTAGCTGTACAATGTACAGGTGCAGAACGCCGACAGCAAGTCCTGGTGTAGCACATTGGGAGTGCTGCTGACATGCACTTGCATGCTGTGTTATCAGTAAGGTAAATCAGCAGTGCGCTGTGGAGGAAAGGTGCATGCCAGGGAGGGAGTGGCAATGAGAATTAATTACACCATTGCAGGTAAGGAAGTGATATTGGTGTGGCAAGTATTGTGGTAACTATATAATTAATTTATCTCACTATCATGCAATTTATAGTACTAAATTACTTGATACAGTCAGGCACATCCTCCAATATAACATCCTTCCCCTCTCAGCCTCTCTCGTTACTCCCTTTAAACACAAAAAACTCATAGTGGAGAACTGTAGCAGACTCTCCCAGTATTCTTTTTTAAACAAAGTTCTCTTTATAGATCCCTCTTTTTACTTAGATTCATAGAGCTTAAGGCCACAAGGGACCATTAGATGATCTATTCTGACCTGTAGGCCATTCAATGTCATCCAATTACCCCTCCATGCAGCCCAATAACATGTTTTGCTAAAGCATATCTTCCAGAAAGACATCAATAGAGGAAGAATCCATCACTTCCCTTGTGAATTTGTTCCAATGGTTAATCACCCTCACTGCCAAAATTTGTACCTAATTTGCTTTGGTCTGGCTTCAGCTTCCAGTTATGCTTTTCTCTGCTAGATTAAAGAGCTCTTTAAGACTTAAAAACAACGAGGAGTCCAGTGGCACCTTAAAGACTAACAGATTCATTTGGGCATCAGCTTTCGTGGGTAAAAACCCCACTTCTTCAGAGGCCTGGATCTTTAGGACTCAGTATTTTCTCCCTATGCAGGTACATATACACTGTAATCGTATCACCTCTTAGTCGTCTCTCTGATAAACTAAACAGACTGAGCTCTTAAGTTTCTCACTAAGGCATTTACTCCAGCCATCAAGTACTTTTTTTGGCTCTTTTCTGCACTTTCTCCAATTTTTCAACTTTCTTTTATAAATATGAACACCAAAACTGACTGCATTATTCCAGTTCTAGCCTCACCAACGCCTTTTACAGAGGTAGAACCACCTCTCTACCCCTATTCAGCACTCCCCTCTTTATACAATCAAGGCTCGCATTAGCCCTTTTTGCCAGAATGTCGCACTGAGAGCTCATGTTCCATTTGCTTATCCACTTGGACCCCCCAAATCCTTTTTAGAGTCACTGCTATCCAAGATACAGTTGCCCATTCTGTAGGTATGGGCTTCATGCCTTGTTCCTAGATGTAAAACATTGCCTTTATCTCTATTAAAACACATTTTGTTTGAACAGACACACTTTATCAAGTGATCCAGATCACACTATATGATTGCCTTGGCCTCATCATTATTTGCCACTCAACCTTTATGTCATTCACAAACTTTATCAGCCTGATTTTATATTTACTTCCAGATCATTAATGAAAATGTACAAATCCCTAAACAACCCAAGTAAAAACACCCCCAACTTGATGATGATACCCCATTGACAACTATTTTTTGAGATCTGTCAGTTAGCTAGAGAGCAGTGTGGAAGAGTTTTCATTTTGTATTTATTAATCCATTTAACGTGCGGTCTCTTGATACTGCATAGTGCCAGTTCCTTAAATCCGAATGTTGTGCAGTAATAAACCAAATGCCTTTTAAAAAGTCTGTGTACAGTTTTAGCAATCTAACATGTAATCTCTTCAAAGAATGAAATCAGATTTGACTAGACCTATTGTCCATAAAAACACATTGATTGTCATTAATTGTATTCCTATCTTTTAATTCTTTTAATTGAATCCCATACCAGCTTTTCCATTATTTTTCCCAGGATTGGAGTCATGCTAATTGACTAGGTCATCCCATTTGCCCTTTCTGAGCACTGGCGCAACATTAGCATTTTTCCAGGCATCTGGAATTTCTCCAGGACCTCAAAATTTATTACAAATTAACGTCAGTGGGCTAGAGATCACCTCAGCCAACTCTCAGGACTCTTGGGTGCAAGTTATCTGGACCTGATTTAAAAATGTTTACCCCTAGCAGATATTGTCTGATATCCTCCTCTTCAGTACCCTGACTCTGACTTTCCTTCACACCCTCCTTCCAAACCCCATATTAGCCTTGTCCCTATTAACCCTCCCATTCACAGCCTTGCAGAGGAAGCGCAATTGCACAGCTGGGCTGCCTAAAGAGAGACAGGAAGAGAAGGAGAGGCAACCTAACTGCCTGTAGACCCAGCACCTGGAAGCCAGAAGGACACACTGCAGGGGAATAACTGCTTTCTGCCTGCAGCGTAGTTATCTAAGATGCCAGTGGCTGATGCCCGAGAGGTGTGGAGAGGCAGGATGTGTGAGGGTCACCCAAGATGCCTATCATTTGGCAGGCCTGTCTCGTGTATTAGAAGCATTTTAAAGACATATTATACCCACTGCTGAGTGGATTGATCAGTCATTCAAAAGCACTATACAGAATTATCTAAAGTGCTCCATAGAGCCTATGTATTGTTACACAACCCCAATCTGTCCTAACCCTAGTCCAAACCCCCATTTGCTCAACCTGTTTCTCCTACCATAGAATGGAGACAGTACCATATAGAGCAGTGGTCTCCAACCCTTTTACGCACAAGATCACTTTTTGAACTTAAGATCAACCCAGGATCTCCCTTGCCACTTCCCCGAAGCCACGCCCCACTCTCTCCATTCCCCGCCCCCGTCACTCGCTCTCACCAGACTGAGGCAGAGGGTTGAGGTGTAGGAGGGGGGTCCAGGCTGAGCCAGGGGCAGATGGTTGGGGTGCAGGAAAGAGGGTTGCAAGCTCTGGGAGGGAGTTTGGGTGCAGGCATCATATGGTCACACTGCACGTAATCTCATAGAATCCACTGGACATTTCATGACTTTTACTTTTTATTAGTGTCTTTTGTGGTTTATAGATCCAAAATCCTTCAGGGACTGACAAAAAATCTGTGTAATTCTCAACTGTCGGGTGTGCACTGGTTGAGCCTGGGACAGGGGGTCATGGTGCAGGAGTGAGGGGTGCAAGCTCTGGGAGGGAGTTTGGGTGCAGGAGGGGGCTCCAGGCTGGTGCAGAGTGTTGGGGTGCAGGAGAGGGTGAGAGGTGCAGGCTCTGGGAGGGAGTTTGGTGCAGGAGATTGGTGTGTGGGATGGGGTTGGGGGTCTAGGAGGGAGCTATGGGCTGGCGTGCAGGAGGGGGTGCAAGGTGCAGACTCTGTCTGGGAGGTGCTTACCACAGGTGGCTCTCAGAAGTGGCTGGTTGCTAGGATGTCTCTGCGCATGGCTCCTGGGGGAAAGGGGGGTGAAAGGCAGCTCCATGTGCTGCCCACGCCTGGAGCACCACCTCTGCAGTTCCCATTGGCTGGTTCCCAGCCAATGGAAGCTGCTGGGACAGTGCTGGGGGTTGGGGCATCATTTGGAGCCGCTCACCCTCCCCTTTCCCCCAGGTGCCACCGAGACGTGCCAGCAGCCGGGAGTGGCATGGGGCCATGGCAGGCATGTAACCTCTGAGCCCCGCCAGACTTTTAGCAGCCCGGAGATCGCAATTGATTAGCTAAGGCTCTAGGATCGACCAGTTGATTGCCATCGACAGGTTAGTAACCACTGATATAGAGTATGCAGCTTGGAAACACTAGAAACACACTGACTGCAGTTTTAATGTTTGTTTTTTTACTACAGTGTCATTATCAGTGATCTAAAACAGTTCCATCTGTTGCAAAACGAAAGACCACGGAGTGAGTGTCTCTTCTCAGAAGCTGCTGCCAGAATGATTTATCCCATTATGGAAAGCTAAATTCTGTGATGTATCAAGAACTTAGACACATATACATGGAAAGGGAACCAAGGTTTAATGTGATGAGCCTAATCAACCTTGTAAGCCTAGTATCCGATGCTCCCATCAACTTCCACAAGAGTGGAGGGCACCAAGCACCATGCAGGCCTGGGTCCTGCGTGACAAACTCAGGTCAATGCTAAACACATTGAATATGTACAGCACAGTAAACCTATTTGTGTATGTGTCATGGACGATTTGTCCAACAGCAGTGCCGATACCCCTGAATAGTGAGCCACAGAAACCCTGCTTTTCCAGGCCAGAACAGTGTGGTGGTTGTGTTATGTGGATATTTATTCCCAAAGGGTATTTGGGTGAGACCACCACACTCATTTTCCTTTGTGATCCTAGCTAAGAACAGAAGCAAGGTCTGTAGAAGAGAGTGAGACTGTATAAGTATATCCATGTGCAACTCAATGTGCATACCTGCAATTCTGCCATTATCCTGTCTCCTTCCTCTTCCTCCTCGTCCTTTGTGGCAGATGCTGTGACAGGCAGTGGTGCCCGGGATGAGGCTGGATCTTCTTTAGGTACTTTGGACTGTGCTGTTTGGCAAGCATCTTCGCTGCCTTCCTGAAAGGGTGAAGAACCACAGAGAGCCAATATATATAAACCATGCTAGTGCAAAGCAAACACAGTAAAGTCAATAATAATGCAATTCCCCTTATTGCAGGATTTCAGGAGGGGCTGAGTTGTTTGTTTGCTTGTTTAATGTCATGTCTTAGGAGCTCACTTTTTATCAATTTAAAATAAAAAAATATGGTGCTAGATCAATATAATCCTGATGCTGTTGATATAACGTGTATGAGATGGAGAGCATCCCCATACTGCCTCCGTCCTCTTTTATTTCACTTCAAATGTAAAACGTGGGTAAAATAAGCAACAAGAAACTCTTAAAATGTTTCTGTGGAAACTCTTGACTCTCTGAGCTGATCTTCCCCATTTGCATAAGATGGGCTTTTTATTTTTAATCTTCTTATGACACACTGGATCAAAGCCACTTGTGATTTGCATATTACGTTGTTACAGAGATAAGTGGAAGGATAAGAATTATGAGAACAGGACTGGAGAAATCCTATTGGCTGCTTTTTCTGATCAGTAGAATTTCCTGGTGACCTATTAGTCACCTCTCTGGGCCATGGCCCTGTCTCAACTTTTTCTATGGTTTAGACAAACAGCTGAAGTGTTGGAATGTTTCATGTGCCGGTCATTAGTCACTAAGTCAATTAGCTATTGCCTGAATCATCAAACCTTGACAATGGTGGTCTCTTTTTTGACTGCATAGATGACGTCGCCTGATCTCGTTGTGGTGAGGCCAGATCCCGGTAGGTAGCTGCGACGTGGAGGTGGAGGAGGTGGTGACTTCACCAGCTTGTCAGCTTCCTGTTCTGCAGCAGGAGCATCTTCTGCAAAGTAACATGGCATCACAGAATGATCATTGCTAATGGGGAATGGCTCTGTTTTTTGTGCCCTCTACTCCACATTAGAGAAAAAGTCCTGCTGCTAAGAACTGTGTGACCATTAGCACATTCAGGATTCTAGCTTTAAAAGGTGCTCCTCCACAACTCTGAAAACACCTGCATTTACACAGAGAACTCAGTTCACTCCACATGGAAACTTGCAGTGATGCCCTGCTTCCATTAAAGTCAACAGGGCCAGGATTTCACCGGAGGTGTACAGGTTAGGCTGCCCGACATACCTAGATGCACTTCTAGCTGGCACATTTTGTAAGTGCATGTCTGCTTTCACAAGCACAAGCAGTGTGTTATGGGGGTATTTTTGTCATTACCCTGCCCTCTCTTGTGCCCGCCTCTGAAAACCAGTGAGCCTCCTCCTATTCTTCCAGCACATGGCCAGTTAAAAATCAGCACATAATCCTGTTCTATCAGAGGCGTGCTTTCTGCACTGTGCTAGAAAGGGATTTAAATGCCACTGTTACAACTCAGGAAACACTGGGTTATGCTTGGACAGCAAAGGCACCCAGGAAAATAAAAAGAGTACTCTGCTCCAGGAGCAAGTAGGCGCCACCTCTCCAATTCACTTAGTGCACTGAGCCCTAGTAGCACGGGGAGGGCCAGGGAAGTCCAGCTCACCAATTATACCCTCTCCCCAGCAATGCAAGCTTTCATTTTTTATTTTAATTACAAGTTTCAGTAGCATACAGATTTGCCCCAAAATTACAACGTACTGGCTCTAATGTGAATGCTATGCCATCAAGAGTTTCCAACTCATGGCAGATTAAAGCATAATCCAATAGCTCAGCTATGCAACCCCTGCATTTTGACTGGGGCTCCTGAGTGTTTTGAAGAGGACAGCAGTTTCCCCAACCAGACACCCCCCGCCCCTTACAAACTGCTACCCCATAATTCATTCCTGTTTGAAGGTGTATGTTTGCACGCAAGCCAAGCCGGACACACTGCAGCAAGAAACATGCACTCACAGTTTTTCTTATTATTATTATTTACAAGCTTCATTTAAAAAAAAATAGATGTCTGTTACATAAATAGATCGGATAGACATGTACAAGGGAGTTAAAACCTTGTGTTCAGGACTACTAGCTGCTTGGGGTCAAGAAGCAGCTTTCCCCATGGACAGGAGATTGCATAACTATCAATTATGGAGATTCAATGCCTCCCACTGAGGCATCTGATACTGACCACTATCAGAGACAGAATATAGGACTAGACAGAGGTTAGTCTAATCCACAATGGCAGTTCCTATTTTTCTAATGTGAACAGCCTTGTCTTTGTTCTCTTGTTAGTTCAAATGTTCTTCAGAAAAGGTTAAACTTAAAGAAATGTTCTGTTGTATTATATAAGTCACTCTGTCCCTCCCTAGTTATCTGGCTCTGACTCACCGGGTTACGACGAAAGTAAACCTCCAGATATGTTTTACATTAGAGCTTTTCTCTTATCACCACATACCATTAAGAAGCTTGTAATGAATTCCGTGTATACTTCTTCCAGGACAACTAAGAGATTTTCTTGAATTCCAGGCTAAAGGAATTAGAGTTATTCTCTTATCCCTTACACATGACACGCAGCAATTTGGCTTCACAGACGCTTACAACTAATGGGTGGTAGGTCCTGTGGAAGTCTCAGCTCCTTCACAGGCTTGTCCAATCTGTCAGCCTTACAAATGCAGCAATCCTAAGCGCTAGAGCATCCACAGTTTTCCCTGCAGTTACTTGCAAATAAAAATGATGAAAGAATAGGAGGCATTGACGGAACGGTGTCAGATTGATTTCTATTGTGTAACCCACACTAGTGCCTTCCCTATCTTTAAAACTGGAAAATAAAAACGAAAGAGACAGGGAACCAGGAGGAGGAAAAATTGAGATGGTAAGTCAGTGTGACAGGTGCAGGCGCAATACCTGGCCTCTGGTGAACAAGGAGTTAATGTCAGATCAGCTTCCACACCTCTCTTTGCATGGGAGAGGCTGTAATAGAGCACAAGACTAGGTAGAACCCAATGCTGGGTGTTCTTCTGTTTCCTCTGTTAAAGTTATTTTATTTTATGTTATAAACCTTTGAGGAAACAGCAAGCATTTCCCCCTCTGCGGAGTCATGCTGCTAGAATGCAGAGGAGGATAAGAGTAAAAATATAATTCAATTTGGCTAAGGTTATTAAGAGTGATTTTTTGTGCTTAATTTGAGACACTTTAACAGTTCATGATTTTCAGAAGGCAGAGGCTCAGCAGTTTGTGAAAAATCAGGCACCTCGAGGGCATCCCAAGTTGGGCACCCAAAAGTATGAGTCATTTTAATAATCTTGGCTCCTTTTGTGTCAATTCTTTCCCATCAGGTATAGCAACAGATGAAATATTGGAACTGACTGATGATTTAGCTTTATACCTCCACTGGAAATAAGGTGACCAGACAGCAAGTGTGAAAAATCGGGACAGGGGCTGGGGCGGGAGGATGGGGGCGGTAATAGAAGCCTATATAAGAAAAAGACCCAAAAATCAGGACTGTCCCTATAAAATCGGGACATCTGGTCACCCTAACTGGAAAAATTAGAGACAATGGTTTCAAAAAAATACTGAATAAGCACCTCAAAAATACACAGAGCCAAGATTTCAAAAACAGGTGCCTAAAATCAGGCCCGTGTCCAAATTTAGACACCCATGTTTGCTCAGCACTTTTGAAAATCAGGCCACTAATGAATGTAAGAGCCTGACTTCAAGCACTCATTTTTTTAAATGTTAGACTTAATTTTCCAGGATAAATGTTTCAATTTCTTAATCTGTTCTGGATAGAGAGCAATTGAGACCATGTTTTCTAGCAACATGATCCATCCGTGTTCTGTGTAAGAGCATACAAAGCACTCTGTTAATTGGTTGCTAACATACTCTGTATACTGTATTAGTAAAGTAGGTGGTCTGTCTTCCCATATGTCACTCATTTTTCTAGCTCAGAGTAGGCAGTAGCATGTTGAAACTTTCTTTCCGAACTGTAGAAGACTTGGGTGGTATGTGAAATGTTTAATCATGGAATTAAGTAAGAAAAAGCTTTGTTATTCCTTTAAGTTATGTGACTATTATAGGATTCATTATGCAAAACAGAAGGCAGATGTCCCATCATTTCATCAAATTTCTCCATAAATCTGCTAGCTGGACACCATGCAAATTCTTATTCTAGAAATGGATTAGCTAAATATGTCAGTAACAAAAGCTCCTCTTTGTTATTGTCTTTTGCACTTTCTCAGACACTGTCACAGCTCAGTGCACCCATATAATATTTATTTTCTCTGATTTTTTCTGTGCTATGCCATTCACCACACAAGCAAATGCTGTTAGAAGCCAGTCATCTCACCAAACTGTACAGAAGACCTGGCAGTAAGGGGGGTGAACTTTAAGCACCTAGACATCTGTTGGAAATGTAAAACACAAAATCTAGGACAACTTTTTGTTTCAGAAAGTGAAGCAAGTAACCAGAGGGACAGCCATTTTAGACTTGATTTTGACCAACAGGGAGAATTGGTGGCAAATCTGATGGTGAAAAGTAATGAGGGTAAAAGTGATCATGAAATAATAGAGTTCATGATTCTAAATAAAGGAAGCAGTAACAGTAGCAAAATAAGGACAATGGACTTCAAAAAAAAAAAAAAAAAAAAGCAGACTTTAACAAATCCAAAGAACTGTTAGGTAAGATTCCATGGGAAGAAAATCTAAGAGGATAAGGAGTTCATCAGAACAGGCCATTTCTCAAGGAGATTAGAAGTCACAATTGCAAAACTATCCTAACGTGAAGGAAAGCTAGGAAGAACAGTAAGAAGCCAGTATAGCTCCAGCAGGAGCTCTTTAGTGACTGGGTCCAGTACTATTCAGTATTTTCATTGATGACTTGCATAATGGAAGTAGGAATTTGCTGATGACACCAAGCTGGTTGGGGCTGCCAGCACTTTGAAGGTTTTGATTAGAATTCAAAACAACCTTGACAAATTGGAGAACTGGTCTGAATTAAACAAGATGTAATTCAATAAAGACAACTGAAAAGCACTTCACTGAGGAAGGAAAAAAATCAAATGTACAACTACAAAATGGGGAATAAATGGCTAGATGGTAGTACTGCTGAAAAGGATCTGGGGGTTATAGTAGATCATACATGGAATGTAAGTGAGTGGTGTGATTCGGAGGTGAAAAAGGCTAATATCATTTTGGGGTATATTAACAGGGGTATTGTATATATGACATCAGAGGTAATTGTCCTACTCTACTCAGCACTGGTGCGGCCTCAGCTGGAGTAGTGTCCACTTCTGAGCACCACGCTTTAGCAAAGGTATGAACAAACTGGAGAGAGTCCAGAGGAGAGCAAGAAAAATGATAAAAAGTTTAGAAAATCTGAGCTATGAAGAAAGGTTAAAAAAGCCTGGGCCTGTTTAGTCTTGAGAAAGGACAAATGAGGGGGAACCTGATAACAGTCTTCAAAATATGTTAAGGGTTGTTATAAAGAGGATGGTGATCAATTGTTCTCCATTTCCACTGGAAGTAGGACAAGAAGTAATGGGCTTATAACTCCAGCAAGAGAGATTTATATGAGATATTAAGAAAATCTTTCTTACTATAAGGTAGTTAAGCTCTGGAATAAGCTTCCAAAGGAGGTTGTATAATCCCCATCATTGGACATTTTGAAAAACAAGTGGGACAAACACCTGTCAGGGATAGTCTAGGTTTGGTTGGTCCTGTCAGAGTGCACGGGGGCGGACTTGATGACTTATCAAAGTCTCTTCCAGCCCTATGTTTTTTATGATTTTTTTTTATCATTATGAACGTTTAGTCTGTCTTCTTGCACAATACAGGAAGTCTGACTAAATTTACACATGATTTCTCCTAGTAATTCCTGCATCAAGCCCATAATTACTGGCTGCACATGTCTTTTAGAAAGCCATCTCATTTTGATGTAAAGACTTCAGGTGAGAGTGAATCCAACAAATTCCTAAATAAATGGTCCCAGTTATTAATTCCCGTCACTGTTAAAATGTTATGCCTAATTTTAATCTGAACATTTTAGCTTCATCTTCCAACCACTGGATCTTGTTAAATCTCTCTGCTAGACTAAAGAAACATTAGTCACCCCTTAACTCTTCTCCTTCATAAACTATAAAGACTGAGATTTAAAGTCTCTCACTGTAAAGGCATGTTTTCCAGACTTGAAATCATTCTTGCAGCTCTTTTCCAAACCCTTTGCAATTTTAAACACCTTTCTTGAAGTGTGGACACCAGAACTGGACACAGTATCCCACTTTGGTCTCACTAATGCCATATACAAAGGTAATATAACCTGTCTACTTGTACTTGATCTTACCCTGTTTACACATTCAAATGGTACATTCAGTGTTCCCTCAAAATTGTATTTTTTGTACTGAGCCAGATATAAACTCCACCGATGACTACATTTTTGTATAGGATTGCGTGTGTTTGTGTCAGGGGATGAGGGGGTTATGAATGTTGTGAGAGGTGTGCAGGGAGGACTGTGTGTGTGCATGCATACATGGGGGGGTTATATGGGTGTGTGTTGAACCCTGTGCACAGGGTGGGGGGTTGTGTGTGTGTGCGAGTCCATGTGGGGGTGTGGTGAGGGGTCTGGGGGGGTGTTGGAGGGTATGTCAGTGTGCGTGGTGAGGGGTGTGGTGCGTGTGCGTGGTGAGGGTTGGGGTGAGGGGCAGGGTATGGATTTGGGGTGAGGAGTCTGAAGGGGTGTCTATGGGAAGGCTGAGAAACATGCAGGGGAATTGTGTATGGGTGGGTGGGGTGCAGACGTGTGTGCATCACACACTACTACCTGTCCGCACCAGTGGCAGGGTCCCAAAGGAAGGTGATTCGCTCTGCAACAGCTGCCTGAGGAGCCCAGCCAGGGGTCTGTACGTGGAGGGTGGGGGTGGTGTCAGACTACACTTCCCTGCGGCTGGGGGTTTCAGACCACCCACCACCACCCCAGGTACACCCAGGAAGGGGCCCTGGCTGCAGCTCCCTCTGCTCCCACTCCCACTGGGTCCCTGGAAACCAACTGCCAGGCATGTGGGTGGGCTGGGACATCAGTACGTTGGCCTGATTGGGTTACAGCTCTGCAGCCTGCACTGCCCTGGGCTGACAAGGCACAGCCCGTCCAGGCCCCTCACCTGAGTTCTTGCACAAGGTGCATTCCGGAGCTACCACCCCTTCCCAGCTGCGTGCATCCTCATCCCCAAACACTCCCAACTCCCCCAGAGCGAGGAGGTGATGGGGGGCACACATGCCGTGTCACAGGGTAGCGGGACCAAGCAGAACAGGTTCGTAAAGGGTCATGCCATATCCCTTCTGGGGCCGCACTGAGGAGATGTGAGCAGCAGGGATTCGGACCTGCGCCATATACACAAGACTGCTGCACCACTGGGCAGTTTAAAGGGAACATTGCTAGCATTCGCCCTCTTAGCTACAGCATCACCCCAGGAGCTCAGGTTTAGCTGGTGAACCAGCGTGACCGCTACATCCTCTACAGAGTCCCTGCTTTCCAGGACATATCCCCCATTCTGTCTCACAGGGAAGGCTAGGATATTGATAAAGGTGCTAAATAGATATATAAACTTAAATTACCATTTTAATAAAAAAAACTTTTTTCATTTAATTTTCTCAAAGATGCAAACCCTCAGTTCACAACTGCAAACCTTACCTGAAACCTCTAATTTATCCACTGCCTCCAATTTTGGGAAGGCTGTGGACCGCGGAGGCATCTCTAAGTTTGGGATTGACTTCATGATATTGGCCTGTGCCTCTTCTAAAAGTTTTTCAAACTCCTTTCCATTATAGTGATCAAGGTTCTGTCTTTTCTCTTCCCATTTCTTTTCTGCTTTCTAAAAAGAAGTATAGCATTCGGTTAGTGTTCTGATTTCATCGGTCTCTACTCTGTTACTTCTACACCTCCAAATATAAACATTATGAATCAAAACTGGTTAGATTTTCTCAGCATTGGTCTGTAGTGAGGTAACAGAAGTTTCTGATTTCAGTTCAGTTCCTAGTGCGCAATATTTCACATCAAACATTCACTGCCTACTGTTCAGCACACTTTAACATACTGTAAGCATCTACTGCTCTTGCCTCCAGAACTCAGCTAGCACCATCGTTTCCTATAGAGCACTCCCTGCAAGTCAAATCAGCCTGAGAAAACTTACAGACTGCATTACCTCCCATGGGTTTCTTTCTGAACTACTGTAGGCACAAAACATTTACTTAAAAATTGAAGGAAAGCTATTATTTATTTGTTGGCAAGTCTCTGTGCCTCAGTTTCCTCATCTGTAAAATGGGGATAATAATACCCACCACTTCACAAGGGTATTTGTAATGCACTTTGAGGTACACAGACGAAAAATGCTATAGCCATGCAAAATAGTGTTTAATGTTTAAAAACAGACAATGCCTGTTACATATTGTTTTAAAAACACACATCATAGTTACCATTGTGCTCACCTTGGTGTAAGCATTTGGGGGTAACATGTTGCTAGGAACAACCACAAACAAAAAGTGTTGACAAAACTCCATACGGGAGCAATAATTGTTTCTTTTTTAAAAAACTGATGAAAAATGCCCTGGCTCCAGATTAATTTACTTAATTCACTGTTTATTTTTGTTTTGTGATGGAGGCTACACATACTTTACTCATTGCATCAAAAAGTTATCTACCTGCACTGTAGCTTATGTAGATATTTCTTGTGACTTCTTATAGCAATACACAGCAGATGTTGACCTGCAGATAGGGTCCTAAATATTTAGCCACTGCTTAAGGAGAAAGCCCTTAACAGCATGTTGTTTTTCCCTCAACAGCCCCAACTGGAAATTCCATGTTAAAGTGACATAGAAAAATAATCAAGCATTAGAAAGTATGGAAATACGCAGTGCCAAGGTCACCCAAACATCTTTAATTCTGCTCCTGTGTCTTCCCAACACCGAGCTACCATAAGCCATATGGAAGTCCTAGACACACTGTGTGTCATCTTCCCATCAGTGACTCAAAACTGAGAGGTGACCTAACTGGGATTCCTTACTCAAGTAGATGGCCTGATCAGGCACACCTTTAATGGAGAGTGTTATGGAGCTACAGCAAAATACTCCAGCTATCTTTAAGACCAAATGCAGTGAAAGGAAAAAGGGAGGCCTTTAAATATCTTAATCAAAAGACCACATTCTGGAAGATTGGTCAAAACATCCTCCAACCCCAAAAATATACAGGATTTCAAATTTAGAAGTGTGGCTACAATATACTGCCTGCTATGTTACCATGACACTTAACAAATACTTCTAACATGGTAAGGACTGGATTCAGATTAGGTAGATTACACACCTGGAGCATGGGATGGTGGGGGAAATCATACTTGTGTATCACAAAAATGTGAAGACCCAGAGCTGTGTACTACACAGCTCCCCAGCTTCACAAAATTCCAGTTGTGTGGGTGACCTTACTGAGCATTTCCATACTTTTTAATATATATATATAAAATTTTACCTAGGCATTTCCAGGCTGATGTTAAATCCTCCACTTACCCCACTCCTGAAAAAATCCTACTTTAATCACTTAACACCTGCTCAATTGTAATAGAAGGGGAACTGTAGGTTTCAATCCTGGTTAACATGATTTTTAGTTTGGGATTTAAAAGAAAATAATCACCTGACTCTAATAATCATTTCTTCAGTGTCAACAGAGCACTCAGAAATGGCAGCGCAGGCTTTTTTTTTTTTTTTTTTTTTTTTTTTTTTTTAAATGACACTACATTTTGTCTTGGTTCAAAATCAGGGGTAAGATTTTAAAAAGTGCTTATGGAAGTTATGGGCCCAACTCCCATGGACTTTCCTTTGGATATCAGACACCTAGGTCCACTGGTATTTTGAAAATCCTACCTAAGGTTTTAAATGCATGCTGGCAGCACCCAGTAAAGCCAAGCTTGGGCCCAAAGAGAATATCACTGGTTAAAGAGAATATACTGTACCTCAATTGATACAGCTCGGTTCCTGGTACTTGCACTGTGAATTTCTTCAATAAAAAGGCTTTGCATTACAGAACCATTGACCTGTGGTGACTGAGATGTCTGTGATTGCTGGGTTGCTGCTGTGGACTCCAGTACAGTGACTGGCATGGTGGGGGTGTGATGGCTTGTTGCTGACAAAGCTACAGAATGGCTGGTGACTGAAGGTGAATTCTGGGTATGGTTGACCAGTGCTGAAGAGTGCTGATACTGATGTATGACTACGGGAGAGCTCTGTACATGATGAACTGTCATTAAGGGTAGAATTTCTGACTTGACTGAAGATCCTTGCACCTCTGCTGTAACTCCGGCTATGTTTTGCTGTGGGTATCCAGGGACACGTATTAGCTCTTCTTGATTTTTCAGAACTTCGGTTGCTGTTGCCTTTTCCATGGTACTGTATTGCGTGACTTGAGAAGGATCTACGCCCTTCAGCAGACCTTCTGTAACATGTCTATCAAAACAAATCACACACATCATTCATTATTTATTAAATTTGCATATAATTAGTCCAGTCATTTGCTATATATTAACTTTATTGGCTGTAATCTGCATACAAAATATACTTTTGGCAAAAACTCTCTTTTCCCCCCATCCAATTGGAAACAGAAATCAATTTGGTAATTTTCAAGCGTGAGGAAACTAGAAATTAAAAGGTTATAGGTGTGATGTTGCACTGCATATATGTTATGGAAATATACTAATGAATGTGAATATAATGTAACTGGAATATGCTTCATGCAAAAGGTCTCTTGTAAGGTATCATTACAAAGCTTATAATCTATTGAGTGTTTTCATCCTATTTGTATGCATCACTCTTCTATCTAAAGCTAGAAATATGAAGTATTACTCTAAAGTCCTATTGTAACTATGCAAAGTTTGGGCCATTAATAATGGCTTGGAATCTTAATGGCTCCCATTAACCAGGACAATTGGTTGTAAATGGCTCTGTTTACGTGTAAGCCTTCCTGTGTTCATGTAAGTCAGGCCGGGAAGAATGGAGGCTTGGGATCTCACAGGACATGTGACCATGTCACCTGGTACTGGAATTTATCTTAAACCTCAGAGCGGTAGCCATGTTAGTCTGGATCTGTAAAAGTGGCAAAGAGTTCTGTGACATGCTCCAATACGTTTGTTAGTCTATGAAGTGCCACAGAACTCTTTGCATCTTGAACCTAGTTCTTTTCCATTTAGAAGGAGGGGGTGGGGACCCAGAGAGACAAAAGATTCCCTCCTTGTGCCAAGGCTATAAAAGGAGCTGGAAATAACAAGAAGTGTACCGGGGAAAGGATTGGGCCCAGCCTAAGAAGGAGTCTAGTCTGTGAAAGAAGCTTATTGGAACACCTCTGAGGGTGAGATATTACCTGGATTCAGTTTCTTAAATGTATTAGGCTTAGACTTGCGTGTTTTGTTTTATTTTGCTTGGTAACTTACTTTGTTCTCTCTGTTATTACTTGACACCACTTAAATCCTACTTTTTATACTTAATAAAATCACTTTTGTTTATTAATTAACCCTGAGTAAGTGATTAATACCCGGAGGAGCAAACAGCTATGCATATCTCTCTATCAGTGTTGGAGAGGGCAGCCAATTTATGAGTTTATCCTGTATAAGCTTTATACGATGTAAAATGGATTTATTTGGGGTTTGGATCCCAATGGGAACTGAGTGTTTGGGTGCTGGAGATAGGTGACTTGCTGAGCAGTTTTTGGTTAAAGTCTGCAGCTTTGTGGGCGTGGACCAGCCCCTTGGGTTTGTGTTGCAGCAGGCTAGCATGTCTGGCTCAACAAGGCAGGGCTCTGGAGTCCCAAGCTGACAAAGAAAACGGGCTTAGAGGTAGTTTCAGCACATCAGGCGACAGTCCCAAGGGGGTCTCTGTGACTGAACTCATCACAATCAGTATTTTCTGATAAAAGCATGGCAGAATAAATTAATAATTAATAGAATCAGAGAAATTAGAATAGAAAAGACAGGTTAGATGAGCTAGTCCATCCCTCTGCCAATACAGGAATCTCTCTTCTAAGGTATTTTCTAGAATAAAGATGCCAATCTTAAGCCTTAAATTCATCTCGTTTTGTTTCTCTCTTTCACACACACACGACATAGATTTTGCTATAGCGTAGGTGTTTAGCTGAAAGTTACTAAAATAATATACTTTGATCCCTTGGTGCTGACTATTTCAGGGTTGCCATTGGCAAGAAAATTCAATTCTCATTACCTCACAAAATTAGCATTTGTTTGCTGCTCATATTTTCTGACAAACATGGATAATAATTGTACTTAGTGGTTGAAAAATCTCAAGTATGGCTAATATGTTTCTGTCACATCTCTCATTTCCAAAGCCCAAAGTAAAGAATTCCATGAAACCACGAGCAAACCCCAAAATATTTGCTATTTGTTTTCCGTTCTCTAGTAAAAACAAAACTTGTTAGTGATGCTGCGACGAACTGGGAATGATCTTAATGTTTTCTCTGAATACTGTGTGGATGCCTCAGTTTCCCCTATGCAGTTCTTAAGTATCTAGGTGGTGGGATAAGGGTGTACAGTTGCTGCAGAGCAGAGGGCCAGTGTACATAAATGCCCGACACTCTGTCTCCTAGCAGCTGATGGCCTGGGCCCCTCCCCTGCAAAGGTGCCAACTGAAGGTGGTGGAAACAAAGAGATCAAGTGACCTCCTGGCCCGGGAAAGAGACAAAGGCCAGAAAGGAGGGGCTGGAGGGGGTTTCAGTTTGGAGCTGGCTGGGGATGTGGAGTGAAGCGCAGAAGTGGGGGTCTGCCTCGCTAGGCCCCAGAATAGAGCTGGTGGAGGAGTCTTGTTGTTTGTACCTACAAGCTCTGTTTTAGACCATGTTCCGGTCATCTAATAAACATCTGTTTTACTGGCTGGCTAAGAGTCACATCTGACTGCGAAGTAGGGGTGCATGCAGGACCCTTCCCTGTGGCTTTCCCAGGACCCTGCCTGGGCGGACTCGCTGTGGGAAGTGCACGGCGGGGAATATGCTGAATGCTCCAAGGACAGACCCAGAAGGTGAAGCCGTGTGAGCTTCTTACTCTGAAGACAGTCTACTCCAAGGGAGAGGAGGCTCCCCAAAGTCCTGACTGGCTTTGTGGGAGTAGGTCCGGAGCATCGTCCGGGGACTCTGTGACAAATGCTAATATCATGTTAGCGACGCTTTGTGTTAGCTATTTCTTAGTGTTATATTTTGGGAGATTCATGCTGTGCACTCAAAGTATGCCTGATCTAACACCAATTGTTGTAAAATGTCTACAACCGATTGGGTTAGAGATGGGCACAAACACACATTGTATGGCTCTTGAGTCAAATGTCCCCAACAGTCAAGGATGTCTTGGTCAGGGGGTTGGATTCAACCTATCCCTAGTTAGGGTCTACTAGACTATTGTAGCTGCTTTAGACAGAGACTTTCCATGAAACAACTGAAGTCATGATTTTCAGTATGTGGTTAGGAAGTTCTAAGAGGAACCTATATTTAACCCCCAGCTCTTGGCACTCCAGACTGAACCTCTAGGGGCCCTTATAGAAGGACTACAACAATAATGGCTAGCAAGATCCTCTGACCTCATTTGCCACCGTGCTTGGAGTCAGGGGTGGGGACAGAAGGAATTAGAAAGCCTTGTCGGTGTGGTTTGGACAAGAAGGTGACTGGATCAACAACAAGCCAGAGTTATACAGCCCCCAGTGAGGGGGTAGCCTGACTCTACTACCAATGAACCGAGTTTAGTCTCGGTTTTAGTTTGGAAGCTGAGAGAGACAGCACAGCTCAGGGAAGTTTCTGCTAAACTCTCACTCCTCGCTAAGGGAGATTTTGGACTCCTGTAAGACTTCAACTGCATGGATCAGGCAGTTCCAACACTGAAGTGACCAGCATCCCGCAGAGTGAGAGAGATACAACCTGGCACTAGCTACCGAGAGCCATCCAAGACCCCAGGAGAATTCCAGACCAGGGTACAGCAAGTCCAGCTGGAGTCAGGAGAAGACCCTGCCAACCCAGGGGACTTCATTCTAAGCTGACAAATGCTACAGCACAGCAACACTCCATCTCAGGACATTCAACATCAGCCTACCATCTGCCTCAAGGAGGTGCCTAAGAGGGTGCCAGAGGCTGGTGAGTGTTAGGAAATGGAGAACTGGCTTTTTCATAAATGTATTAGTTAACCGTAACCCTTTCCTTGCCCTATTTTCCTGTTCCCAGTAAGGCCCCCCCTTTATTATGCTATTATTTTTGGTCTGCTATTTCTTTGCTGGGGTTTGTTTTCATTTATCTTATTATCTCCTACGTACAGGGCTTTTACACTGCTTGCTCTTCCTTCTCAAGGGACAGCACCCTGTGTATTGCCACAGTGATGAGTCACCAGGCGTCAGAAAAAAACCCAGGACCCAACCCATGCAAAGAGTGGGGAAAAGCTGCTCCAGGTATTGGTGACAGCAAGCACTAGAGAGAGAAAAGCTATGCCTCAGAGGAGGGGCTACACACACAACCCTATAAACAAGTCGTGACTCTGAAAACCTTTTGACTCTGAATGGAAAAGGTTTTGCAGTGCTCCTTGCTGGAACTGTTCAGAGTTCTGAAAAACAACTCACCTCCTCAGCGTGGTAAGGATCTCTGTCATGCTGCGGATTCGTTTCAGCAAGCTGTCTAGTTTATGAGGCTCCTCCTTCAGAAACCTCACGGCTTCCACTTCAATGCGGAGGATCGCCCGCATTTTATTCTGCAATGTCGGAAACTCACCTACGAAAACAAGAACCACCACGTTCAATAGAAAGTGACAAATGCTTTTTTTTAAAAAAAAAAAAGATTTGGATACATGCGTGTGTATTCAACAGTTATGTATCCGCCTGCACACAGAGATCACACATTCAGACCCCCAAGACCTTTAATTGATTTTTTGAAGAAGGCAAAGACCAATTTTCAGATCAAGACACAAACCTACATCACTCCCAAGTGTTAGAACAATCAAACCAAACATAAAAGGGAAACTACACCTTTGAGGGTGGCGACAGCTTCTCCTACTTGCCGCAGAAGAAAAGCCCCATCTTCAACGTCTTTTAGCGTCACTATCTTGTTGGTGGCAGTAGAGTCCTTCTTCAGCTCTTCAACAAAAGCTTCTAGCTCACTGTTTAAAAAACCAAGCAGAAATAGAACTTGAACTGAGTTTTGTTTTGTTTTGTGAAAATAGTTGGAATCGAATGGACAAATCTGGATCAGAAATATCACAGCACTTTAAAACTGCTACTGACCCCTTACTAGCTTGATTCTGAAAACAACAACGAGTGCCTAAAAGGAGGGTGTGTGAGGGAGCTAGAACTCCAGATTCCCAGCAGGACAACTTCCTCTCAACACATTGGGGTTTTGGAATATGCTGAGGATAATAAAATACACAGAGGCAGCACGTTATGAGAGGTTTTGCAAGGAACAGGCCACCATGTGAATACGCTGCCCTGACACCAAGGGGCACAAATGACAAACATAAACTGTAGCACTGTGTGACTACCTCAGAACAAACACACAACCCCCGTCCCCCAAGTCATGAATATTTGTTCTGATAAAAACCTGCCTCCATTCACACTCATTTTGTGACCACTTTCACTGCATATTTTAGCTAATGAGTTTACTAGCAGGAATATTCTCAGAAACAGCAAATGTTATGTTAATACTAGAGAATATCCTGATTACATTGAACTGATACATGTAAGTAATCACCTCTGAATCCTGAGTCTAAGAGTTACACGCATCCATTCAGTGACAAGCATGTGACTTACATGTCCAATTAAAATTGACACCAGAGCTTGACTATCACATACATGCCACAAACAGCTCATTAACAATCCACAGACCAAGGTTATTTGTACAAACTATGTCAGCTAAGAGCAAATACCAAATTATATCTGAGAAAATCATAAGCTGCTCTTGGACAATTCAGAAACAGGCGTGGACACAGATGTGTTGAATTCAGCATTCATCTATCCATGCCTCAGTTTCTCCATTTGTAAAATGGGCCTAATGATACTTACCTCTTTTGTAAACCACTTTGAGTTCTATGGATGACAAGTGCTTTTTAAGAGCTAGGTAATAACAACAACAATCAGTGACTGTATGTGACAGCCAGGCACTCAGGTATCACAGTTATGGACATGATACAAACCCTAGATAGATATGAGAGAGCCGTATTACACTGTTCAGTTGTCAAGAAAAGAGTAAGGAAATTGACAAAAGATTGAAAAAGACATAAGCAGCCCAACTAATTAATTATGGAAAGCCAAAGAACAAATAGCAGCTTTTTGGGACTCCAGCACCTGTGTCCTGCACTCTGCCCTTATAAATGCATGCCTTTGCTCCACAATATCTCTACCCTAAAGACTAATCCTTGGGGCAGGCTATGGCGAGCGAAAACAGCATGTGAATTTCATAGTGCTCCTCTTAACTTCCATCTAGTCAGCACCCAACCTTTGTTATATAGCTGACACCGATGAATGCCTCCCACCAGTTGTTTGCAGTGCTGTTGTAGCGACCTGAAGAAGAGAGCTCTCTGTAGCTCGAAAGCTTGTCTCTTTCACCATCAAAAGTCAGCCAATACAAGATATTACCTCACCCCCCCTTGTCTCTCCCACCAGTTGCACACTCTTTGGATTCTACATTAGGGGCAGTGCTGTGCTTTAGTCACATTTGAGATGCTGAGAGCCGACTAGAACTTATTATCCCTAAGAAAAGTTTACTTGCTCCTTGTGAGCAGGCAGGGTCTGAAATGTACAAGAACCCTGTGTACAAAGATCTGGAGAGAAGGATTTGTGTTATTTCAATCTGCCTGCGTGCCAGAATGGAGCAGATGTGAATAAGACACACCTAAGCTGAGAGATCTCACTTTAGGACCACCAGCCTGGAAGCTCTCCCAATACAAATGCAGATGAGAGAAAACATCTCGCTTATTAACACAGGGAAGATGAATCTCAAAAGAGGCCACTAGGTGGCACCAACTGAATGATATTCTGCTTTTACAGGGAACGAGGTAGTCGAATTTAAAACAGCTATAACATATATCTACTTCTCCTACATTTGCGTTCACAATAAAGAAGACACAAACAGCAGGATATCACCTCAAGAACAGAGCCAACACAGGAAGGATTTTGCAAAAAACGCTCAGCTTTCCATCATCAAGCCCAGAAACTGTTGCTGTGAGCGCAAACCCTCTGGTAGGAGGTTGCTGCACAACCAAGGACCATTGATAGCTCTGTCACGCGTACCTGTGAGCTTCATCTGGCAGAACAATGGCTTCAATGGCCCTGATACACCCAGATGCCTCAGAGTCAGGAATAGAAAAGCAGCTTCTCTGAAATCTGGGTCCTATGCTACTGGAGACCTCAAAATTAGGACCAGAACTTTGAATTGGCTCCTGGCTTGACTGGGGACACAGTAGGAGGCATGGAGCAGGACACTCATCTTTTGGCATGTAAGGGCCACTGTCACATAGGCAGTGATAAGGGAGACATCTAAATAGCAGGGGATGGTGTCAGTCTCACTTTTGTTCACAAAGAGAGAGTTCTTTCTAGACTTCGATATGAAAATGTGGGTTACACCAGATAGTAACATATAAAAGTTTTTTCTAACTGCAATTATACATGATAATAAACATTTGAACATAACAGGGAAATTTAGAATATATTTTAAATATATTGTTATATCTGGTTTGAAATAATATATTCATAGCAAATTCAGGGATGCTGGAACAATTTTTATAGTGGGGGTGCTGAGGTCCATTGAACCAAACAAGCCATACAAACCCTGTGTATGATGGAAACCACTTCAAGCCAGGGGGGATGCATCAGCACCCCCAGGACCCCTAGTTCCAGCACCTATGACCAAATTTGACAAGTGTGTGGAGAAAATACTGATTCTCAGTCTACAGTTAATGAGAATGCAGAGAAGAGGAAATTTTGTCAGCACTCACAATGCTAAGGATGCCACCTTGCAGGCTGATGGAAACCAAATGTCCTGATTATGAAAATATGATTTTCCTAGAAAACCTGCCTACCTACTGAAGGCAGAGATTCCGAGAGGCTATTCAGCAATGCAGATGACACCTACTCCAAATACAGATGCAGGATGCTCCTAGACAATGCCGAATTGCTAGTGTTCTTCAAAATTATTGTAAAATCATAAATACTAGTATTAAATTCTGATTCTGAAATCTTACTTAAAAATAATCTGAGTACTTTATTTTTATGTCTGTTTGAAATTTTACAGAAGGGGCACAATTATTCTATGTTACTGTTATTAGAAGTGCTGTCAGCTTTCACCTATAATTTATGTTCTAGCTCTGAGAGAGAACTTTGTACAATATATATGGCATACCATGCATTGTAGTTTTACCATGTAACGCATTGGTAACTAATGCATTTTTACTGGATACACCTGTGCTTTCCGACTATCACAATTTGTAAATAGTTTATAAATAAATAGGCTGCTTATAACTATGGTTTATAACCAACTACAATACCTTCTATTCACGTGCTTCTAATCATCTATAAAACATACGACTCATGTCTGTAATATGCTTATCACCTCTATTAATCATATATTAGCTTTTTCATAACCTATTTATAAATGTATCCTTCATTTAAATTGTGACTGACATATATTATCTCAATTTGCCTTTGGTATCTAGCAAGCTTTGAGGCTGGTATTTGGTAACTGACATCCAAAAAAGGTATTGTATCTTTGGCTTAGATCCAATTTAATTTACTAAAAATCTCTGCCTGAAAGTACAACCATCAGACATGCAAAATGATCCGATTTACATGGAATGCACTTTCTACATGCCTTCAAGGCAGACTGTCTAAGAGATCTCCCTGGACTTCACTGGATATCTCTATTCTCTGACATGAAACTGAAGTCCCAATCCGCTTCTGACATAAATTGGCACAGGTCTACAGATTCCAACGGAAACAAACTAGTAGTGAATTTGATTTAAATTGGTTTGTAGAAATCTCCTTCATCAGTAATATGAAATTGCCATGATTTTTGTTTTTCCAATTGGAAATATTCCTCAAAGTAGCAGAGAGGAGAGTTAAACCAAGAATCAGAAAAGCTGGAAGAGTTTTTCTCTCTGTTCCTTCAGGCAATACTAAAGTTCATATTCCAGGGCAATTAACACATTTTTACAAATGTAGCTGAATCCCTGAAACTCCTTGATTCTGATGAGAAAGGTCTGTACGACTATGATTTGGAAGAGGTCTATAGGACAATGATTAAAAGTCTGAGAAATGATAATTTTCGTGTCCTGTTACTGTGCATTTATTTTATAGGTCTGAAGTGGTGTCAGATGGAAAACTTCTATATAGAATGTTAACCTTTCTCTGATGTTACCAACTGACATTTAAAGTGTAATTTTATGGTGTATGTCCTGATAGCACCACTAAGTTCATCTAGGCACTATTATGAACAAAGAACACAAAGGGTACCTCTACACTGCAATTTAAAAACTGTGGCCAGCCTGTGCCAGCTGACTTGGGCTCACAGGGCTCGGTCTAATGGGGTACTTAGCTGCAGTGTAGATATTCAGGCTCAGTCTGGAGCTCAGGCTCTTGGACCCTGTGAGGTGGGAGGGTCCTGAGCCTGAATGTCTACACCGCAATTAAACAGCCTCTTAGCCTGAGCCCCGGGAAGCCTGAGTAAGTCGGCCTGGGCGAGCCATGGGTGTCTAATTGCAGTGTAAACATAAGAGAACTCCAGCCTCAGAGTGTACACAGTCTTAGCTAATACAGAGTGTGTGAATAAACCGATGAACAGGACAATGGTGCGGGACATTAGGTGTAGCTCAGTTAGGATTGTGAGCTAGTTTATAGCAATATCCACAGTATATAATACTGTAAATTCACAATCTTACAGAGAAAACACAAATTCCTAGATTAATATTATCCTTTATAATCACAGGTGCGATACTTCTGTAGTAAATCTGAGTCATTTGACAACACATATATTAACACAGAAGATTTCTTTCCCTCTTTGTTTATAAATATCAGAACTGCTGGTATGGTAGAGTACCATGATTAATGTTTGCAGTGAGAAGCTGATTATAAAGTTTCTCTATACATAAAGGAGCAATATTTCAGGTGTGGCCAGATATACATTTGGATCAGCAATAAAAACTAATTAATTAAATAGTATCTTACAAAATCTCAGTGTTAGAATTATTTAGACCATTTACTGTTTTTTTTTTTTTTTGAGCTAGATCCCAATTGCATCACATTTTCAAAATCAGAGCTGCACTAAATCACTGGCCATCATCAATCTCAGTAAGCCAAAGACTTGAGAAAATAAGCCTCTTCTACATAGTCTTAAATTATGGCATCCTGCAAATACTCTTCTAAATGTAGGGGTGTGCATGGAAGATCCCAGCAGACAATGGTAAGAGGAGCACTCAGATTCCAAGGCCAGAAGGGGTCATTAAGATCATCTAGTCTGACCTCCTGTATAACACAGGTAATAGAATTTCCCTGAACTAACATAACTGACATAATGTATTTTAATTAACGTTTATTTTTCCTTTTCAAGTCCCCCACATCCCATATTATCAGTGCCCATTCCATGAGATATCCTAGCATGCACTATAGAACACTGTCTCTATACAGTATTTAACTCTAAGAATATTATCTCCCATTGCACCTCTTTCTCTCTTGAAGAAAATTTAGTCCCTCCTATTCTTTCCTTTTACAATTACACCTTATTTAATATCTGGGTACATGGAGGCCACAGACAGTGTCTGAAATTGAGGGGTCATGTTTGTTGTGGGCATATGGATGGGGAGTTCTGAAGACGGAACCTAACCATCATCAGTTAGCTAAGAACCCTCACCGAGTTAGAGGACACTGATTTGCACAATGTTTGGTCACTTAGAATAGAGCTGGTTGAATTTTTTTTGGTGAAAAATGCAGATTTGGTAACATCAATTTTTTTTGTGAATTTGTGTTGATTTTGCCAAATTATTTCAGTTTAAAAAAGGCTAAAAAAATTGAAATGGTTTGCTCTGACATTTTAAAAATGAAATATTCTGATTTTTGGTTCAAAATGAATTATTGTTTCAAAATTTCCTTGAAACTTCATTTAAAAACCAACCAAATGTTTTAAAATGGTTGAAATCTAAATGAAATATTTCAGTGAACCCAAAACAATTTTTTCTGACTTGATTTAAAATTTTCAAAAAAATTGGGTTTTGCTTTGTCTCAAAATGAACCCTCCATGCCCCGTCCCCCGCTTTTTCAGCAGTGCCAGCAAACCAAAAAATCTATTCTTTTCCCAGCTGTACTTAAGATATAATTCTACAGCCATAATCAGACTCTCCCTGCTCTCTCTCAGCCTATGAGAGTGCATGGAAATATGTAAAGAAGAAAAAGGTGTGAATGCTAAGTAGCACTTACCCACATGAGCAGTCCCACAGTGAAAGCAATATTCTATAAAGGAAAAAGTCAAGCATGAACAACAAACAAGCTCAAAACACTAGGAGAGGTTTCCCCACCCACCATAACTTCTTCACAATCTTTTCCTCTTCATGGAGGTATTTCTGCCTTTCTTGCTCCACCAGGATGCGCTGTCGCTGCACAGGATCCTCCAGCCTCTTCACTGTTTCAATCACTTTGCTATTGATTTCCAACTCAGCTTTCTTCATCATTGCCCTCAGCATCTCCTGGTTCTGCAGCTGTTGCACAAAAGAAATCAACTTCAATTTTCCTGCCTGACTAACATCCCTGGCAACTGAACGCATTGCAGCTCTGAGAAATAGGTTTGGATAAACAGCGCTACAGCTGAATGAACATACTCCCTCCCCCATTAACTTTATCCATAAATGTTATGTCAAGGAGAAGGGGAGAAAGAGCACAAATTCCATTAACTTCTAAAGCGTGTGTCTGACTAACAGTAGCAAGCTGACAAACAGAATGTGTAGACTTCATTATGATGTACTATGTCTGGCACCAATTTCACCGCATACTTCTGTAGGGACTGAAACCTTTATACATCATTCAACGTGCCATTAGAAGGCGTTTTATAAAATATCAGTGATGAGCTTCCTGCCTTGTGCCGTGTAATAAGAGTGCAGCTGCTCCTCTGGGAGCTGTCACACTAAAGGGCATGATTCCCTTCTGTATATGCCTCTTACTAGTCCGTCACTAAACTTGCTGGACCATCATTTGAAAATATCATGAAAGGTAGTGTGAAAGCTGAATGCCATTCTTTGAGGGGCACTTCTCAGTGTTGCAAGCAGTGAATACACTACTCAATGTGATGGAATGAAAGACGTACAACTAATTTGCAATATACATCAACAACAAAGAGACTTTTAAAATGTGGGTTTTCTCTAAAAAGTGACTATTTAAAAAGGAGACCTGCTTTCTCCAGAGATCTGCTATCTGCGCATACTCAGCCACAGATCTTCTCACTTTAGTGGGCAATGTAAATTGTAATATCTTTTATACCTGTTAACCTTGCAGAGCCGAAACAGTTAGGAGAGCGTGAACTGGATCATACTTCTACTTGTGCATTAATTGTGCAATGAATTTTACCTACAGGGTCAATCAGTTACACTTGTACAAAATGGTTTGAAGGCACTGGGAATCCACAGGTGTCACTGAGATCATAATTGGAAGATAATTACAGTGCACAGATATCACTAAATACCTACTTTGGCCTGGAGAATCTTCATTAGTGGAAAAGGAAAGAACCCACCTTGGCTATGTTGCCCAGGATGAGCTCACCAGGCTCACAGTTAAAAAAAAAAACATCTTTTTACTTGCAAACCTATCACATTTTCCTTTAAAGCAGCAGTGTCTTTTAGAGAAGAGCTGCTCTTTAAGATGTAATTTTTCACACTACAAGTAAAAATCTTCTATTAGAAGATGTTGCAAATTACAGAGGCCCTGGGTGACTCGTATATAGGCACTGAGCAATTTCCACTTATATGCCCATTGAGCACTACTTATACACTCTTTCACAAGTATGTTTAAGAAATTCCAACTGCTCTTCATTGGGCATGGAGTGCTGGGGAGAGGAGATGAAGTACAGTAACTCCTCACTTAAAGTCGTCCTGGTTAACGTTGTTTCATTGTTAGGTTGCTAATCAATTAGGGAACATGCTCGTTTAAAGTTGTGCAATGGTCCCTTTTAATGTCGTTTGGCAGCTGCCTGCTTTGTTCACTGGTTGCAGGAAGAGCAGCCCGTTGCAGCTAGCTGGTGGGGGCTTGGAACCAGCGTGGACTGGAAGCATCCCTATCAGCTCCCCGCTCCCTTAAGTTCCCTGTGCTGCAGTCGCATAGCAGGCTGTCAATTGCAGGCAGTTCAGCTGTCCCTTCCCGCACTGCCATGTGCTGCTCCTGCCCTCTGCCTTGGAGCTGCTCCCAGAGACTCCTGCTTGCTGGGGGGGTGGGGGGAGGAAGGGGAAGGCTAATGTCAGGGTGTCCCCAGGGCAAGTGCAAGGATATTTTGCACTCTAGGCGAAACTTCCACCTTGCGCCCCCCTCCTGGAGCATGTATGTAGCAGGCTATATCCATAGATTTCAAATGCTTTACAAATGGAGGAAAGTTTCATTATACTCTTGTGACAGATGGGGAAACGAAGAGACAGAGCCACCCTGACTTGCCCAAGATGACACAGTAAGTCAGTGGCAGAGCTGGGCACAAAACCCAGGTTCTACTCATTCCCAGGTCTGTACCCTTTCCACTGAATCCTTCTGCCTACTTCCCTCATGGGTACAGTGTTGGGAAGAAGGAGGTGATCTGCTATTTTTCCCTTGATCTTTCCACTGCAGGAATGGGGCTGTTGCCAGGTTATTTGGTGAGCAGGCCCTGGCTCTCTCCTCTGCCCCAAAGCATTTATAACTGAATTAATCTGGATACAGGTGGCCCAAAGGCCAATGGAAGTTTTGGAGCCATGTCTTGGTCACTCGGCAAAGCTGCAGATGTCCTAACCTCTTCACACGTCAGCCCCCGCTTCCGCCACCGCCCTCAGCCTGTTGGGCTCCCCAGTGCACCAGGACCTGCCCCTGCCCCTGCGATCTGACACAACGTGGAAGGCAGTGTCCAGCCAGACCCCGAGGTGATCCGCAGCCCCTCTCCAGCCAGCTGTGCATTGACACCCCGAGGCGCCCCTTTCCCCTCCACGCAGTCCCGGCCCCAGCCCAGGGGTAGCTGCAGCTGGCGCTGGGGGATGTGAGCGGCCAGGCCTCCTTGCCCCACTCACAGGCTGCTCCAGGCTCCCCTCCATAAGCCCCAGGCGGAGCTCTTTCCACTTCTCTCCGGACGCTGGCTATGCGGCTGCCCCTGCTCCTCCTGAGTCCTCTGGCCCGTGCTTGCAGGGCCGCATTCTGATAGGGGCTTTAAAGCTGCAGGCAGGGCCCCAGGGCCCCCTTAGCCCAGAACCCTGCAGCCCCTAAAGCCCTATGTTCTGGGTGGCCCTGCCTGCTGAGGGGATGGGGGGCAGTTCCCAGAATCACAGCTCCCAGAATCGTGGCCATGGGGGCAGTGCCGCACTGCGCAGAGCCACCTGCACACCCCCTGCACCAAACAGGAGCTGCCTCAGGTAAGTATTCTGCATCTTTTGTCTGCCCCAGCCTTAAGCCTCCTCCCACATCCCTACTCTGAGTGCCCTCCTGCACCCTAACTCCCTCCCAGACCCCGCACCTCCACCCTGAGCGCCCTCGTGCACCCTAACTCCCTCCCAGACCCTGTACCCCCAGCCCTGAGCCCCAGGCGTGAACCAGGGCACCTCCCCACCACAGTACAGTACAGTATATAATGTCTTTTGTCTGTCCCCCCAAAATCTCCTTGGAACCTAACCCCCTGCATTTACATTAATTCTGAGGGGGAAATTGGATTCGCTTAACATCGTTTCGCTTAAAGTCACATTTTTCAGGAACATAACTACAACGTTAAGCGAAGAGTTACTGTATCTATCTTTAGGTTCAGCACTGGGGTATTATCTTCTGTCTCAGCAGTAAACATTTCTCAACACTATTACAAATAGAATTCCAAGTGTAACAGCCCCCCGGAAGGCCCGATATTACCGACTTTCCATGGCTAGGGTCTCCTACTTTCAGTTTTATTGAGGTCACAACATGAAAAGTCGTAAGTGAGGCTCTGTCCAGTTAGCACATTTAGGATCTGTGTAGGCATGAGAATGATTCTGTGATCCTAGCAATGTTCTAGATACAGGGTAAAATTTTCAAAAGTGCCTAAGTGTCTTAGGAGTCTAGTGACTTAAGCACTTCCCACTGACTTAAAGATTTTATTTCCAAACCCTATCTGGATTTCCACCTTACTGAACAAAAACACAACAGTTTTCATAAGAGCATTAACACTATAACTTGAAAAGAAATGCTACTGCCTAAAATGCCTGGGAATAGTCACCCAGTCTTGCAAAGATGGTAAGGTTCAAAGATGTTCAAGACAACAAAACCACCTCAGAAGCTGACTTAGGAAGGAAAATAGAAATCAGAAATAGAAAAGGCCTGTTATGTCACTGTTCATCTTTCCAGTCAGTGAAAAAACTAAATAGACAAGTCAATACATTGCTTCTGGCTTTCCAGATTTGTATTATCCAATCTGTCCTCTGCTGTGCACTCCTACCTCCCCATTAACATCAGTGGGATGCACACTGAGAGGAATGTTAGCTCTTCAATGATAAGGCTCTGGGTGTCCAGTGTGTTTAGGCTGTGAGGATTAGTCAGAAAAGTTTGGAAATGTTTCCTTTTTTTTTAAATTGTATGGAAATCTAAAAGTTTGCAGCTGCTAAATTCCATACTAAATCATTTTGTATATGTTATCGCTCAGTGTGGGATCAGTGTTTTGATTTACATTGGTGTAGGCCAGCATGGTAGTTTGAGACACACAAATATGCTGTGGTGCAAGGCATCTAGACTTGGGAACTTGTCTCTTTATTCATAGCTCATATACATGCATATTTGAACCCTGAGGTCGGGGCAGAGGTCAAGGAAGGGTAACATAAAAAAATAAATAACTATATATAGCCTATATAGAATACCTCTTCTATAGCACTTTTTACCATAGGTCTCAAAGAACTTAACAAAAGAGATAACTATCATCTTACAGGTAGGGAAACTGAGGCACAGAGGTGACCTGACATGCCCAAGGTCACCCAGCTGGCCAGTGGCAAAGTCAGGAACAGAATCCACGTCTCTGGAGTCAAAGTGCACTAGATCACATTGCCTCAATGATAAAAGCAAAATGATGAGGGCAATGGAAGGCACATGTCATGTTAGGTTTCATATTTTTTATTATTATTACAGGTGACACAGGTAGTGACACCGCTTGATAAGACTGCCCAACACTTCCCATTACGAGATCCTGTTTTCAGTTGCTTATAACTTTGAGAGTCTTTTACCACTGCGGCTGCAGTTTCTCATGCCGGACGTCTGCCTCAGGCTGAATCTATTAATACTTATTTATGTAATGAAAAGTTCCAGCTAAAATAGTGCAGCCATTTTTGAGAACAAGACTAGAGAAAATAAATTATTTTGGCCCTCTTAAACAAAAATTCTTGCAGCTGTTTTGTTGAGAAGCTCTACCACCTTTATGCTTCAGGCCAGGGTCTTGAAATTTGGCTGGAGGGGTCACGATGGTGCCACTGATGCATCTTTACTATCTAAAATTTAACCAAGTAATAAACCACTGAAAAACCTCAGGTCACACACAGCAGAAACTTGGTCTGCTCTGAGCATGCTCCATCCCAGAGCTGCAGGGGTGATCAAAGCATGGTCTACATTACACAGTTAGGTCGACGTAAGGTAGCTTATGTCGACTTAACTCTGAAAGCATCTACACTGAAATGTAACTCCTACGGATGTAACTCGCCCACGACATTGACTTACCACCACCACCACAAGAAGCACAGTGCTTAAGTCGATGTAGTTAGGTTGATGCAGTGTCATTGTAGACACTGCATTTCTTCCATTGACTGCGGCTGCCTTTCAGAAACTGTCTCACAATGCCCCACACTCAGTTAAATCAGTGCAAGTGCTTCTAGTGAGGATGTGCACCACTGACACAAAGACTGTAGCATGGATCTATAAAACCTACTCAATTACTGCAGTGGCTGTACGTCGACGTACCTTAGGTCAAATTAATTTCGTAAAGTAGCCTTGCCCCAAGACTTTCTCTGTAATTGCTCATCCCTGACTGCTAGGGACAGCAGTGGCACTGCACACAGAAACTGAGAGCCTCTCCTCTGTGCTCTCAATGTTCCCATGGCTGGTGCCCAGACAGCGAAGAGGAGAAGGAAGAAACATGTGACCTGAATGCAGAGGAGTAAGAAAGGAGTAAACGGGGTGTGTGTGTGGGGGGGGGGTGGCAGGAGCCAGAGGACAGGGTGTTGGAGCAAAGGAAGAAGCAAAGGAAGGAACTGAGTGGTGATAGAGTCAATAAGAGCAGAGGGAATGAGGAGCAGAAGCTGGAGTGTAGGGGGATGGATAGGCATGGAGGTGGCAGGCAGGAACTAGGAGATGCAGTGAATACATACATGCAGAAGGGGAATGGGACTGGAGCCACAGAAGGGGAAGGAGTTGGATAGGTGCAAAGAAGAAAAGGACATGAGTCAAGGAATGGGGGGTTGGATATGCAGAGCCCTGCGTGGATACAAGATTTATATGTACAGACATAAATTTTGTATCTGCGCAGGGCTCTGTGGATAGGAGCAGAGTAAGACAGAGACAGACTATGGGCACAGGGGCAGAATAGTTTATAACAGGGATAAGCAACCTATGGACGTGTGCCGAAGGTGGCATGCAAGCTGATTTTCAGTGGCACTCACACTGCCCAGATCCTGGCCACTCGTCGGGGGGGGGGAAGGCGGGGAGAAGGGCTATGCATTTTAATTTAATTTTAAATGAAGTTCTTAAACATTTTAAAAACCTTATTTACTTTACATACAACAATAGTTTAGTTATATATTATAGACTTATAGAAAGAGACCTTCTAAAAATGTTCAAATATATTACTGGCCCGCGAAACCTTAAATTAAAGTGAATAAATGGAGACTCGGCACAACACTTCTGAAAGGTTGCCGACTCCTGGTTTATAACCACTACAGTACACTCCCCTCCAAAACGTGGAACTGAACACGAGTCCCAAGTCTCTACGTTCCTCTGCTGTCAGTAAACACCTTTGAAACCCACTGGATAAGGCCTGGTCTACACTACTCGTTTATACCGAATTTAGCAGCATTTAAATCATTTAATCCTGCAAGTACCCGTCCACACAACGAAACCCTTTATATCGATATTAAAGGGCTCTTAAAACCATTCTGTATCCTTCCCCGATGAGGGGAGTAGTACTGAATCAGTATTGCCATGTTGGATTAGGGTAGTGAGCCGCAAATCGATGGTATTGGCCTCCCGGCGACTGGCTATCGCGCAGTGTACCATTATACCATCTAGAAAGCAATCTGAACTGGATGCACTAGCGGCGGTAGACAAGAAAAGCCCTGCGAACTTTTGAATTTCATTTCCTGCTTGCCCAGCGTGGACAGCTGATCAGCACAGGTGGCCATGCTGTCCAAATCCAAAAAGAGCTCCAGCATGGACGTACGGGAGATACTGGATCTGATCACTGTATGGGGAGACAAATTTGTTCTATCAGAGCTCCGTTCCAGAAGATGAAATGACAAGCATTGAAAAAATCTCCAGGCTATGATAGACAGAGGCCACAGCAGGGACTCAACAGTTCTGTGTGATAACCTAACGGAAAGCCAAAGAATCAAATGGATGCTCATGGAGGGATGGAGGAGGGACTGAGACTCGAGCTCCCACAGTTCTGCAGTCTCAAAAGCATTTGCATTCTTGGCCTGACTCCATGCCTGAAGGGTCAAAAACATTGTCGCTAGTGTTCAGGGAATATGTCACTAGTTTAGGGCCCCCCCAAGAAAAGGGGAAAAAATCGTTTCTCGCTCTTTTCATGTCACCGTATGTCTACTGGATGCTGCTGGTAGACAGGTGCTGCCAGCGCGTAAACAGCAGCAACCTCTCCCCTCCCTCCCGTGCAGATGGTACAGTACAAAATGACTGATAGCCGTCCTCGTCATTCTCCTGTGAGTGCTCCTAGCTGGCTCGGTGAGGCGGCTGGGGCACCTGGGCAAAAATGGGAATGACTCCCGGTCATCCTTCTTTAAGCTTTGTGTTCCTGAGATTCAGTCCTGGCAGATGTGCAATAGGGCATGATAACCGCTTTCATCATAAGCGCTGGAGGCTGAGCTCCTCTCCTCCTTCCCCCCTTTCATGTCTAATGGAGATTCTGGACTATCATAGCAGTGGAGGCTGTGCTCCTCCCCCGCCCCCTTTAATGAGTAATGGGAGATGTCCTGCTGGAGCTATCATAGCAGCTTGGAGGCTGCCTCCCTCATTTATCTCACTAAAAAGTCAGTGTTTGTTATCTGCCATTCTTTATTATTTCATACACAAATGGGGGGATAACTGCCACGGTAGCCCAGGAGAGGTGTGGGAGGAGGGAAGCAATGGGTGGGTTTGTGCAGGGGCACCCTAGAATGGCATGCAGCTCATCATTTCAGCGGTTCTGGGCTCTGACCTGGAGCAGCTGTGCTCTCTGATCTTTAGTAGACTTGCCACTATATCTAGGCAGGTTGACTCATTTAGACAAAACATAAAGAGGGAATGACCTGGGAAGTCATTCCCATTTTGTCCATGTGCCCCCACTGACCTCAGCGAGGCCAGCCAGGAGCACCCATGACAGCAGCAGACCGGGTACCAATATGATGGTATCGCTACGCCAATTTCCAAGCAGGCAGATGGTGAATGGAGTGGTAGAGTAACTGTCTCTGCTACCTCGAGGAATGAATGCTGCTGTTGTAGCACTGCAGTACGCATCTGTCAGCAGCATCCAGTACACATACGTGACAGTGAAAAAAGGCTAAACGGGCTCCATGGTGTTACATGCTATGGTGTCTTGCCAGGGCAATTCCAGAGAAAAGGCGCAAATGCATTGTCTGCCGTTGCTTTCACGGAGAAAGGATTGAGTGATGACATTTACTCTGAATCACTCACGACACTGTTTTTGCTCCATCATGCATTGTGATCTCAACCCAGAATTCCAATGGGTGGGGGAGACTGCGGGAACTATGGAATAGCTATGGGATAGCTACCCACAATGCAATGATCTGGAAATCGACGCTAGCCTCAGTACATGGACGCACACCGCCGAATTAACGTGCTTAGTGTGGCAGTGTGCACTCGACTTTATACAATCTGTTTTTAAAAAACGGTTTATGTAAAATCGGAATAATTTCTGTATTTCAGGTTTGCTTTTTAAAAAAAAAACTTTGGAAATTACATTAAAAAAACAATGTTAAAAGAATATTAAGGTTGCATGGGGACCTGAATTCTGGCATTTCCTAACTCTTGATCTTACAAACTTCATGTTCTTTTAATATAGCTCTTTGGATTATCTCGCACAGTGGTGGGATGAGGGGAATGGCAGGAGGGGATGAGTTAGACTCAAAGGATCAGGAGAGAAGGAAGAGGACAACAGACCCTGAGGAAAAGGGGAAGCAGGAGGGAAGGATGGAGAGGAGCACAGAGAGTGAAGCAAACAGATCTGGTGGCAGAAGGTCTGCGATAGAAAATGGGGGTTGGAACAAACCACCAGTTAGCAAAAAAAAAATTAAAAAAAATTAAAATAAAAAAAGAAGACCACAGGACAAGTCACAGGCGTACAGTTTTCAGGGGTGTTGAGCAGCTGCAGACTCTTGGACATCTATTGGAACTGAAGTTGCTGAGCAGTTCTGAAAAATCAGTCCCTTAGTGGAAGAACATACTGCAGTAGTAGGAAAAATATCTGACCTTAGTCAACCTTTGATACAAAAATCAACATACATTAATGATAGTTAATCCCTAATCAGTGGGCTGGCACAGCCTTGACCTCAGTTTGCCTGTGGTTATACTTGCTGCTAGCAGTAACTGTTAGCATTGGATAGTTCTGCCAGCATAGGCAAGGTGTCACCCTCTCTTGGGTGATCTCAGCTTCTCTTGACTCAGCCTCCTTAGTCTAAGAACATAAGAACGGCCGTACTGGCTCAGACCAAAGGTCCATCTAGCCCAGTATCTGTCTACCGACAGTGGCCAATGCCAGGTGCTCCAGAGGGAGTGAACCTAACAGGTAATGATCAAGTGATCTCTCTCCTGCCATCCATCTCCATCCTCTGATGAACAGAGGCAAGGGACACCATTCTTTACCCTTCTTGGCTAATAGCCATTTATGGACTTAACCTCCATGAATTTATCCAGTTCCCTTTTAAACATTGTTATAGTCCCAGCCTTCAGAACCTTCTCAGGTAAGGAGTTCCACAAGTTGACTGTGCGCTGTGTGAAGAAGAACTTCCTCTTATTTGTTTTAAACCTGCTACCTATTAATTTCATTTGGTGATCCCTAGTTCTTGTATTATGGGAGTAAGTAAACAACTTTTCCTTACTGTTCCTCCACTCACTTCATTGATTTTATACACCTCTATCACATCCCCACTTAGTCTCCTCTTTTCCAAGCTGAAGAGCCTAGCCTTTTTAATCTTTCCTCGTACTGGGCCTCTCCAAACCCTTTAATCATTTTAGTTGTCCTTTTCTGAACCTTTTCTAGTGCTGAATATCTTTTGAGGTGAGGAGACCACATCTGTACACAGTATTCGAGATGTGGGTGTACCATGGATTTATATAAGGGCAATAAGATATTCTCAGTCTTATTCTCTATCCCTTTTTAATGATTCCTAACAATCCTGTTTGCTTTTTGACCGCCTCTGCGCACTGTATGGACATCTTCAGAAGAACTATCCACGATGCCAAGATCTTTTTCCTGAGTCGTTGTAGCTAAATTAAGCCCCATCATATTGTATGTTACAGTTGGGTTATTTTTTCCAATGTGCATTCTTTACATATATCCACATTAAATTTCATTTGCCATTTTGTTGCCCAATCACTTAGTTTTGTGAGATCTTTTGAAGTTCTTCACAATCTGCTTTGGTCTTAACTATCTTGAGTAGTTCAGTATCATCTGAAACTTTGCCACCTCACTGTTTTATCCCTTTCTCCAGATCATTTATGAATAAATTGAATAGGATTGGTCCTAGAACTGACCCTTGGGGAACACCACTAGTTACCCTCTCCTTCTGAGAATTTACCATTAATTCCTACCCTTTGTTCCCTGTCTTTTAACCAGTTCTCAATCCATGAAAGGATCTTCTCTTTTATCCCATGACAGCTTAATTTACATAAGAGCTTTGGTGAGGGACCTTGTCAAAGGCTTTGTGGAAATTTAACGTACACTATGTCCACTGGATCCCCCTTGTCCACATGTTTGTTGACCTCTTCAAAGAACTCTAATAGATTAGTAAGACACGATTTCCTTTACAGAAACCATATTGACTATTGCTCAACAGTTTATGTTTTTCTGTGTGTCTGAAAATTTTATTCTAACTATTGTTTCAACCAATTTGCCCGGTACGATGTTAGACTTACCAGTCCTGTAATTGCGGGTCACCTCTAGACCCCTTTTTAAATATTGACGTTACATTAGCTACTTCCAGTCAGTGGTATCGAAGCCGATTTAAAGGACAGGTTACAACCTTAGTTAATAGTTCTGCAACTTCACATTTGAGTTCTTTTCTCCTGAAGTGAAATGTTCCCAGTCAATATGGGGATAACTGAAATCTCCCACTATTATTGGGTTCTTAATTTTGATAGCGTCTCTAATTTCCCTTAGCATTTCATCATCACTATTACTGTCCTGGTCAGGTGGTTGATAATAGATCCTTAATGTTATATTTTTATTAGAGCATGAAATTTCTATCCATAGAGATTCTATGGAACATGTGGATTCGCTTAAGATTAAGTCTGCTCTCTCAGGACAGTACCTGGACCCTCACCTTCAGTTAAGTCTGTCTGGCCTTCACTTTTTGGACTTGCAGTCTCCTGGCTGTTTTTGTCACAGCTGGGGGGTGGGGGAGCTGCCTCCATGATTGGCAGCTCTGGCAGCTGCATGGGGTTGTGATCAAGCTCCTTGCTTGTAAATAGGACAGACTCTCGTCACTACTACCCTGCCTACGTTCAGTATGGGGTTTGTAGATCTCATTACACAGGGCTTGTGTGAACTAATGGGTCTTTTTCATCTCCGATCTCTAGGATTCCATTATGTTAATTAACGGTACCTTGAAGACTAGATTCTGAGTTGGTGGTGTGCCAATTTTTTAAAAAAATTATTACAAGTACTGCATCTGTCCCTGAGTCAACATGCCAATTTTTGTGCTTGTCAGATGGTAAGCTCTTGGGAGCAGGGACTGTCTTTTTGTTCTGTGTTCGTACAGTGCTTCGCACCATGGGATCCTGGTCATGACTGGGGCTCCTAGGTGCTCTGGTAATACAAATAAATACTATTTTTTCTAATCCTTCAGAATTATTTCTTTTTCTGTTGATATGTGAAAGACCTACAAATAACAGAAAAAATTGACTGACTGTACAGCAGAAATAGCGAAACTGACAAAACACAAAGTGAAGTCAAATATATGAACTAAATAAACAGGAGAAAAAGAGAAAAATGCTTTTTTCCTTTGATGTCTTTTCAGGCAGAAGTGTGATTTGTAAATAGAGGGTGTCTTTTTGGGTTAAACCAGTATCTGTCTGAAAAACTGTTAGCTCCATTTAAAGAACATGAGGGAAAAAACTGCTGCATTCCATTAACTTATGACAGAGTATCTTCCATTATAGTAATTTTAAAATAGTCTGTGTGAGTAACATACAGGATATCTCAAACACAGGACTTCCCAGGACTGTTAATATGCCCAATCGCTACCGGAGTGACCACTAAGAGAACTGCACTGAAATAAATGGAGGGGGTAACTTGTCATAAATGGCTGCGGAGTCCTAGAAACCTTTCTCAGAGGCTGCCCTGGAAGGTACATATATGATACAATAATGCAAATTTACTTCCTGGGAGAGAGACTGTGAAGTGTAACACAATATCCAGCTGGGTATACAAGATATGTTGATATCTGCAAATAGATGGGCAACACTATTAAGAAATATATTAAAATGCATTTGTATTCCAGGGATTTATTCAAGCCTAAATGAAAAAGTAAGCATATGGATATAGCAGCATACACAAAATCACCTGCCTGACCCCAACTCCTCCTCTCCAGCAAGCTAAGCAAAGGATATAGGACGACCTCTTCATTCACAGGTGCACTCGCTTTACTATTATTAATCTGACTCTCCTGTCCCCTCCTCAGCTAGTAGTCACCAATACTACACTTTCTGTCTAGGTAAGAGGGCAAAAGGCAGAGCATACTGTGTATTCTAATCTGTGCTAATAACACTCTGTTCCATAATAATAAACCAGAATTGCAAAAAGATTTGAGGTCACTTTCAAGGCGGGGTGTCCTGAATGGCAGAATGTTAGCTGGCTGTTCCTCTATCCAGATGGATTTACAAGAATAAATTTTACATTTCCTGTGATGAAGTATTTATCTAATATATATGCTGCATTTGTCCTTCAGCTTCCAGTTAGGCAAAGGACCAAAGAATTGTACAAATATTTCCACAGCGTTTGGGGTGAGCAGTATGTATTTATATACTGTAAAATGAGTGTGTGTGTCACATAGCCTGCTAGGACTTCTGAACTGAAATCTGCAGTTATCAGTAACATTTAAGAATCTCTCTCAAATTGTTTCTCATTGTCTCTGAAGTGCTGACACTGTGTAGGTCATGAAAGCATTGGTCAAATACAGAAACAGTCTTCTTAGCTCCTACTACATGATTCTTTTTCTTTTTGTCCTACAGGAGGTTGCCACCTCCTTTTGGATTTTGAAAATCAAAGGCCCTAAAAATTGTACAGCTCATTCACAGACCCAAAATTATTATTTGGCTTCCTCATAGCTGAAGTGTTCATTCAGGAGGGTGAAAACTACTAGGTGATAAGATCTTTATCCTAGATCTTTAGGGTAGAGATTGCATCTTCATACATGTTTATGTATGGCACAACGGGGACCTGATCTACCTGGAGACTTTTGGGATTACTGTATTATAAATATTGATTTAATAACTAATAATAATAGGCAAGAAGTTATTTTTCTGGCTCTAACCATACTATAAAGGGAGATACTTTCCTTGTGAAAGATGCATATGTTATAACGGTTTGTACCTGTGTCTTTGTGCCTTTTGCTTTTCCTTTTTCTCTGTCGCAGTAGTACTTAAAACAACACTTACCCAAGCAGCAGAAGACAGAAAAGGCATTGAAAGGCACAACGTCTTACACTCTAATCCACAGGAAAAGGCTTTCAAAACTGGGACGTGCTCATGCAAATGAAGGGATGTGACCATACCTGTAGCTGCTTCATCTGACGCAGCTGCAGCCGAAGGTCTGACACATTGCATCTCATATCATGTAGGCTGACTTGCATTGCTGGGGAGCCAACGGGTGCAGGGTGATTGATGATGGTAGCTGAGTCAGTAGTTGCCAATGAATTCTTTCCACCAGACATATGAGCAGCTCCTGCAAGTAATGCCAGCAAAACTCTTTAGTTTACGAAAAGTGAAGGTCCAGATGCATTTTCCTCCCCACTGCGAGCACAGCAGATTCAGTTTGTATCTTAAATGGATGAAGATAGCTAATTTCAGACTTCAGTGCTCATCAGGGGCGGCTCCAGGCACCAGCATTCCAAGCTGGTGCTTTGAGGCGGCATTCTGCAAGGGGCGGCAGTCCCTGTTGTTTTGTCTCCAAGCAGCATGCCGAATTGCCGCTGCAGAGGGCGGGCGAGGGGGGGGCAGTCCCTGTGCCCTTAGCGCAGCACACGCGTTTATGCGGTGAGGGCAATTTGGCGGCAGCTTCTATGTTTAGTTGTCCGTGGCGGCTTCAGCTAAACATAGAAACTGCCGCCGAATTGCCTTCGCCGCGGAAACACGCCTGCCGCCCTAAGGGCACAGGGCCGCTCTAAGGGCACAGGGACTGCCCCGCCCGCCAGCAGTGGCAATTCTGAGCGCTGCTTGGGGCAGCGAAACCTGTAGAGCCGGCCCAGGTGTTCATTATCTATCAAGTGGCTGCGATTTCTGCAACCAATATGCAACTTTGAAGTGAGATATCTGAGGGCCTAACTGTGTTGCAACTTCAGCCATGTCGGAGGATCTGGTTACCCCAGACTGGTTACTACATGGTTCCATTTTCTAGTACAGATGGGAGAGTAACTGTAACTGCACGTCATGCTGACCACCCAATGGACCATTCCATACCAAACAGAACTGTGCTGGATCCACGTTTGGAGATAGCTATGTTCTAACTGACCCCCTCCCAACATGGCTAAAATTGTAGTGTAGGGTTAGGCAGGCCATCCACCCAGTTTTAAGCCAGACAGTCCTTTTAAAAAAATATAATTTTGTCCTCTGTCTGGTACAGAAATAAAACTGGACATGGTTTTGTGTTGGATCATGAATTGACAATGCCATTTTGAAGAATTCGCTGCTCTGCCCTCCAACATGACCACATGCAGGGGATGAGGCAGCAATGGCATCCTTCATGCAGCGTGACCGTGCATGCAAGGTCATGCTGATGGGGGAGGGGGACTGATGCAATTCCTGGAAGTATCGGAGTATCCAGTATTCTGGGGATGTGGCAATGCCCACCCTATGTAGGGGCCATCTGAGACTGACCTGATCAGTACACACAAAAATCCTGCACTACCTATTTGCTGACTGATTAGCATGGGAAAGACATTTAACCAAGCACACAGGTATGTGGAAAATAAGCACAGGAAAACATCCTGGTCGGCTACTCAGTGACCAGTTACATGTTCCCAGCCAGCAACTCCACAGGCTTATTCTTAAATAGGGTGACCAGATGTCCTGATTTTATAGAGACAGTCCCGATATTTGGAGCTTTGTGTTATATAGACACCTATTATGCCTCCACCCCTTGTCCTGATTTTTCACACCTGCTCTCTGGTTACCCTATTCTTAAAAAGTATAAAAAGAGTAAAAGCAGCAAAGGTGCCACAGGACTCTTTGCTGCTTTTACAGATCCAGACTAACATGCTACCCCTCTGATAAAAAAGAATAAGCACCATACTCTCTAACCAGAATAAAATGGTGGCACAACAGACACTATCCCATTGTATGCTGCCCCCACTAATCTGCCCATCCCCATATCTTCGATTGCTATCTGTACACAGAATTGCAGTTAAAACCAGCACTGGTTGTGCAGGACTCTACACATGACTTTTAAAACAATCACAGAAAGCTGTGAAACTATGTTCTTAACAAAACATTATTCCCTGATCAAGCTATCAAAGTTAGGCCAGTTCTTTTTACATGCATAGTAGTTTTCTTTACGTAATACAATCAAATCTGAAATCAGCAGCCAGTATTCACATTACATCTGCATTTTGAGATTTCTCACTTTTAATTGTCGTCTTAGTGTGTTTTTTCCCCTGAAACAGACAGAGTGAGAGACTGTAAGCAGGACCTGCCTCATTTTTTGAATAACTTCACAGTATTATGTTGCCTTGCACACCCTGCTGGTCACAATGGCAAGTCAGTCCCTTGTGCATGGAGTAAGAGGACAGTACCTCTGCAGGTTTCCTGTCTGTTATACATCTGACACTCCCATTCCTCCTCACTCCAACCCCCTCCTCCACTCTCAGGAAAAACCTACAGCCTGCATAAACTGAAAGCAACTTGTCAATGACGGTAGGAATCCTTCCTGTGCATGGTAGCTTAGGTTACTATTTGCTTCACCAATGCCCTGCTCTATGACAAGTGTAATGAAACCAAACTAAAGCTAGAACTGCAAGCTTTTCTTTGCTTGTTAAGGGTAAATCCTGAGTGCAGAGAGGGACACTCTGCACACCACACCCCACTGCATGAAAATGAACCCTGTGGACTTACATTTATACCCAGTCCACTAATCATTAATTGGTCCAGCCAACTAGCAAAGTATACAGAGATACAGCACAGCCTGCTGCAAACATGTTGTTCCTTTGGCAACAGGTGTCTTATATTATTTCCTCAAATCCTTCCCACATGGAAGATGTTTGAAAAAAAGGTGAACTGTTCATTTTCTGATGTCTCTTTGTTTTCATTTAAAAGGAGGCAAGGGGGGGGATTGTAAAAATCATGTTTAAGCATTTATTTAAATATGTAAAATCAGGAAACAAAGCAGCAAGTCCTGTCCATAAAAGCATATGCATAATGGACTGCACCCAGGCAGTACACTGCTGTACCATACCATCGACTTCCAGATACATGATCTAACCCCTGGCTTGAGGCTGTAATGCTATACCTTACTTCAACAGCCTCCAGTTAGATCTTAAACAACAACATCTTCATTTCATTGCTGAGCAAGCTGCCACACATTTTTGCTACACTTCCGCATCATTCAATACTCTCTTCCCTTCTAAAGAGCTCCTTTACAAAATGCAGTGTTGAGAACTAAGCAGCCTTTGTGTTTATTGCTATCCTGTGCACATTTCACACTACAGTTGAATATACACCAATACTTATCTTTGTATCTGCCAATATGTATGATGCAGCTTTCTTTGTAGGGACATCTCACTTTCTCCATCCCATATGCACCATTTTTTTTGCATCTTTTTAAGAAGAATATTAAATTCACAGACAATACAGATAGGATCCCCAAAAGGTTCTGAAAGCTGTTCTCTAACAGTTCAGATTCTTAGCCACAATTCTGACCTTTTTTTTTTTTTTTTTTTTTTTTTAAAAAGCCTACCCCTTTAATCCCTGCCCCAGGCAATAGAGCTCCCACAGTTCAATCGCCAAACCAGTGATCAGACAGGCAGGTGTATGCCATAAGCACTCCTGAAAATCCGGCCCCCAACCAGTACATATACCTCCCACACTTGCCTGTCTTCCTTGTAACTAGAGCTGGATTGTGATCTGTTTTCCTGAAAGACAAGTGCCCACTCGCTGACCAATCTAATCTCCCTTCCTTCCTGCCACCTGGCTGCCATTGCCTCTCACAGGTAAGTCTTGTTTTCTGGTGTGCCACTCCAACCACTGCCATGAGCCTGCACTAGCTGCTTGTTAGCCATGGCAGGGCCGCCCAGAGGATTCAGGGGGCCTGGGGCAAAGCAATTTTGGGGGCCCCTTCCATAAAAAAAATTACAATACTGTATTCTCGTGGGGGCCCCTGCGGGGCTCGGGCAAATTGCCCCACATGCTCCCCGCCAGGGGCAACCCTGGGAAAAATAAACCTAGGGTGTCTTTTAGTATAGCGTATGTACATGCTCCCACAAACTGAGCATTGTTGAGCTCGTTCCAGAATCTGGGATGAGCTATGGTTGTGACACTGACATGCCTCAAATATAGCACATGCATGTGAATGAACACAGGGTCCTAAAATTAAATTGACCCAGGCTCTCAAAACTGGGCTCGGACCCTGCAGGGAAGTCAACAAGATTTTACTGGGGGTTGTGACACTTTCACGCCTCCACCTCAAACCCCAACTTTGCCTCCAGCATTTATATTAATAGTGTTAAATATTAAAAAGTGTTTTCATATAGGTGGAGCAGGTCACACTCAGAGGTTTGCTATGCGAAAGGGTACCAGAACAAAAAAGTTGTGAAACCAGCTGAACATAACCCCGCTGAAGGCACTCAGGACAGCAGGAGGAGGGGGAGGGGGGAGGCGTGTCTCCTTGGTCTGGGCAGGAGGAGGTGCGTGGTGTAGGATATTGCTCTTCTCCCCCATTTTTTTTTTTTGTTGATCCCTCCCCAGTGGCTTAATTTTAATGAAGCTTACTCTCCCTGACATTGAATCTCCCAGTATGCAACTGAAATTGATATGCTATATTTGGCTATTTGGAGAAGTACAACGGATGGTAGCCTATGGAAAAAGCTTACAGCTTGGCTCTTCTGAAGCCTCAAAACTGCGGATGAGCTTTTAGAGTGGAAGGCTGTGCTCCCAAACAGCCTAGCCTGCCCCCTATCTGACCTGACTTACTCCTGCCCCCAACTGCCCACCCCCTTAGATCCCCGACACATTCTGTTCCTGGCACCCCGCTCACACCGGAGCCTTAGTGCATCGTATCCAGCAGTGTCCCTGAACAGCGGTTGCAGTGTGGTCCTGTGCGGGCTCCTGGCTCCTGCCCTGCTCAAAGCCACGTGTAAGGGAGAGGGCTGGGGCGTCAGGAGTCTGCCGGAGCCACAGGACTGCTATTTCAGGGCACGCTGCTGGATTCTTGCTGAGGCTCGCGAGTGAGGGCGGAGGGGGTTCAGGCTCGGCGGGAGCTCGCTGTTCTCTTGGGGCCCCTGTGGAGCCCGGGGCCTGGGCAAATGCCCACTCCCCCCCCTCTGGGTGGCCCTGAGCCATGGTACCCACTTCTCCAGCACTACAGGGAAGCATTGGGAATATGAATACTAGTTAGGGCAGGCTCTTCGCAGCAAGCATGGAGCGCTTGGTGATCAGTAGTGGTTTTTCAACAGACGGTTATGTCATGCAAAAGAATAAAAAGGCAATCGAGAGAGAAAGAAGTTGAGTATGGGGGTGTAGTTCTCTCTCTTTGAAGGCAGCCTAGGCTATAGACTGGTAATTAGAAGCCAGTCAGACAAGGGGGAAAAGCCATTTAAATACAAATAACTTTGGCACTTCTCAGTGTTTTGTATTGAACAACCTCCAAGTATTTTACAAAAGTTAGTTGTCATAAGGTGTAAATTCCCAAATTGAACCTTAGCCGATCCAAAAGTTGGGTACCTGCATTGAAACTTCTAAGCTAATTACCAGCTTTAGATCTGATATGCTACACACAATCAAAACTCTGAGTTGTTGATAAACTCTTGGTCCCCAACTGCCCTGGGGACCCCAAGACTCAGATTGCCTTGGAGTCTCACACAATGGAATACACCACTTCCTTCCCCCCTCTTACCTATCCCAGGCTTCCCTCCTCTGGGTTACCCTGGAAGATTACTTGTACTTAACACTCCTTGAATTACAAACAGAGAGGACAATTCACCTTCCCCCCTCTATTTTTCCCCCTCCAGCTTTCCCGACAGGACAGTAATCCTGGCCACAGAATCTTTATCCCTTGAGCCGTCAACTAGAAAGAAATCAAACAGTCTAAAAAGAAAGCTTAATAAAAAAAGAAAAGACATAAAATCGTCTCTTGCTAATCAGATGAATAATACCAGGGCTCTGTTAACTTATAAAAATATAAACAGCCCTTATCAGAAAAATTACATTATAATACATTCAGCAAACTTACCACAGTTGCCAATAACAGAAGAACAATGTAAAAGCCATATTGTCTTTCTACTGTTACTTACAAGTGAGAACACAGAATGGAGCTGGAGACAGCGTGATAACCCTCAGACAGAGAGACAACAGACCAGAACAAAGACCCACACCCAAAACTTCCCTCCACCCAAGAAGTTAAAGTCTTATCTGTAATCCTGAATTGGTCCTCGTCAAGGTAATACGTTTGAACCCTTTCCAGGTGAAACATTAACCTTAGACTATCCTGTTTATGACCGCCCCCCAAATCACAGACAGTGGGACGGTAGGCCGTTGATAAGTTCTTCACAGAACTTATAATAACCAGATTAATAACACAGTGCCATATACTACAGATGACAGCTTATTAAAACTTGGTTACCGTGATTCGGAACTTTAAGAGAGTGCATCAGCGACTTTGTTAGAAGCTCCTGAAATGTGTGAATTTCAAAATCAAATCTTGGAGAGAGCTAACTCCAATCGAAGAAGATTTTTTTGTTCCCTTGGCAGTATTGAAGCCACTTTAGCGCAGCTGGTCAGTTTGTTAGCTGGAACCGCCGTCGCCCAACAATATGGCGTTAGCTTTTCCAGGCGTACACAATGGCTAGCATTCTTTCACTGACCAGACCGTGGATCCTCTCTCAACAGGTTCTCTTGCTGAGAAACACGACCAGGATGGAGTTGTGATCCAGTCCTTCCTGCATGAGAACTGCTCCTATACCACGCTTCAGATGCATCGTGTGGTTACTAGGAATTGGTGGTCAAAGTCCGGGGCTTAGCACAGGGTCAACATGAGCCATAGCCTTAAGGGGTAAAGGCCTTCTGACACTCATTGAGTCCACTAACAGCATTGGTTGGGTCTTTTTGGTCAGGTTGGTCAGTTGGGGCAGCGATTTGTGTGTGGGGTACAAATCGCTGTAATTACCGGCCAAGTGCTAAAAGGATTGGACCTGTTTCTTCGCTTTGGGGACAGGCACTTTTGGGATAGCTGTCCACCTTGGCCTGTAGGGGGTTTATGGTTCCTTGACCACCTGGTTGTCCCAAGAGTAACTCTACTCTGTTTTGGCCTGATCTGACACTTTTGGCCTTAACAGTTAGTCGCCTCCGTGCCTGATGCGCTCCAAGACCTTTCAGGTGTTCTGAGGTGTCGGCCGAGGAGGTCATGAAAAAAATGGCCACGTTCATCGAGGTTAGGCAACTGCATATCTCCCAGTCTGTAGTGACTTCACCAGTGGCGTCATTTAGCGAAGAGAAAAAAAAAAAACGTACATAAATTCATACACCCCGCATGGGAATACGCTACCCTTGGCAGTGTCACTGCGTACTGCATCCCTGGTAGGTCTATGTAGAGTATTGAAATTGGGCACGTCCCCAACTTTTCCAATACTCATCGGTCGTTGGCATATGATCGTTGTCTGGCGAGTTACGGCATTTAAGCTTTACGGTTAGTCAACGCAAAGGTTTCCCCATCGTTGGTCAGAAACTGGAATGCCCATGCACTGGTAGATGCAGGATTATACCCATCTGTAGCATGTTTGGATTCTCACCGTTCTATAGCGGCTTGGGCAATAGGAGACCACCCAGTATGGTGGGGTTCTAAATTGGCGGTGAGCAGTACTTGTGTCAATGGAGTGGATCTATGTTCAGTCTGTCCTGGGGTGGCTGAGAACAATGGGGTGAAGCTAGTGCACAGCTCCTTGATTTGTTGCCGCTGCAGACGTTCCAGGGTGGTGGAGAGGTTCACCTCTTCCACGCCACCATCCTTTTTCCCTTCTCAGTAGAGTTGAATAGCAGCTCCTTTTTTAAACCGAGGCATAGAGAGGTGAAGTATCTGTAACATGCTCAGGACCAGACAGGTAGTCTGTGGCTGAGCACAGAATAGGACCCAGACTTTCTGACTCATAGTCTTTTGCTAGAGTCACAAGACCATCATTCTCCTTCCATTTTACTATTCTTCAGAACACATTTATTTATATCCAAACCACTAAAGGAGGTTGGGGTTTGATGAAGACTAGACTGAAGAGAAAGATAAGGCCAAATACAAAGATTTTTTGAACTGGGTTGCCCATCCACTTGTTAAAAATAGCCCTCTTGTATTCAAATATCACTAGGGAATACAGTGTCACGATCATTTGAATCTCACAAATACTAGAATAGAGTCCACCAAACAAAATAAAAACATTCGAAGTTAAAACTGCAACTTCACCACTAACAAGCTGTGGCTCCCAGATTTTGAAGGGTTCCCCTAAAGAGCAAATCATTTTACATATATACGTGTGACTTTGCCCGAGTCAACCAGGGTGCATAAAGGATCACGTTTCATTTGCAAGAGTCAATAGAGCTTGAAGCCTGGCATGGTCCACTTTCAACAGGTGTATCCTTGAGAGAACATTTTGAAGACATAGCTCATTATATAGGGAATTCACAAAGGGCAGGATCTCCACTGCAATGTACAACCCACCAACAGTGATGGATTAAGACAAGTTCAAACAAAAACATTGTATGCATCATGGTCTGTCCTCCACAATAAATAACAATTTCTTGAAGTACAGAAAGAAACATATTCCACCTCTTTTTAGGAAACTCTCATGGCCCCTTCCTCCCACCCTTCCAGGGAAAGAGGCAAGTGGGATTGGGCCTGTGGTTCTTTGGTAATCTGTGCCTTCTCTATCCCCGCCACTTGAAAAGAAAAATAGAAGGGAAAGAATGAGGGTGGGTGGGTGCTTGTTGGTGTGCATATGTCTGGGAGAGATATAAATCAATAGACAGAATATTTCTAATATGCTTTCTATTTCTAATATTCTAATTTCTCTTGGTTTTGGGGGGCTGAAGTGGTTTATAGGGACATAGTTACAGGATTCCCATTCACGTCAGTGAGAGTCGCATACCTAAACTTGTGGAAGATCACTTTTTTTTTTAACTCTTTTGTGCAGTTTATTATCATTTCTGTGATGTGTGTAACAGAGTTCTGCGAAAAAACAGAATAGAGACTAAAGGAAAAAAACCATGATAAACAGACTTTATGACTGTAACAGTCTCATTTTATTTATTTAATATTTCAAGCTAAAAGATCCAAAATGTTGGCAAACTAAAAGGATACTGCATACCACTTTTTGGTTTTCATGAAATACCATATCCGAAATAACAATATTAAAGCAGAGAGAGGTACCTGTATGTACAATTTGGTTTGAGTTTGTTTCCAATCAGTCTTTCCCATATTATTTCTGTCTGATCAAAGTCTCCTGTCATCAGGATATTTGATGTACCATATAATGTTGAACTATATTTCTGAGTCACTTTTTATCTTCCACAGCTGTTTCTTTGTTAAGGATGGGAAGCAATTCACATTTCTGCTTACCAGTGCTCTAGAAGGGATTGCTCAATCAGTGTTTTTTTTATAGCTCTGTCTTAAAGTGGTATTTGAAATTACTAAAGATTATGGCTATGTTTGCTGTAGTTAAGTGGAAGTGTATATTTTAAGAGGCTATTGCCTAATGGCCATACCTAGTCCATGTCAGGGATCGGTCAAAACCAAACGAGAGTCAGCAAAACTGGTTTTGGAGGGTGAAAGTATGTTAAAATTCAAATGTGTAGAGGAAAATAAAGGCATTATTTAGCATAAGTTGACAAGCTGAGCTGAGCTATAAAGAAAATAGGAGCTCTAATTATCCACATACCTTGGAACATGTAACGCCTTGAACAGAGGCAGTCCTTGCTTGCTCAGACCAAAGATTATTGTACTGTGTAAAGTTTTCATATATAACCATAACTTATAACTCAGTAACTAAACAGAGTTTTTTCTGTAGAGTGTATTTTGCATACCCTTTTATTTAAGGGGTGCCTCCCTCTTTATTACTACCCTATGCCAGTAAAATCTGATTTTATTTAAAATCCTAGGAATTGGAACTGGGCTTAGGTAGCGACCCTCATAAATCTGAACTCTGACCTAGGGGGAACTTAGTGACAGTAGGTAGCTGCATGAATACAAGGTCTCAGGCATGGCGGGGTCATGATCTCCATCCCTGAACAGTGCTGTGAAAAAGGTTTGTGTGAGTTCGTAAAGGCACAGAGACAGCCAGATGACCTAAAAGGTACACAGTGCCATTACAGCAATGCAATACAAAGATGGGTAGATTTCAAGTTTCCAGTTATTATTAATGGTTTGTTAATGTGTATGTGCTATAATACCAGAAACAGAAACCTTTCAAATTGTTCAAAATATATGACACATCAGTCTAGTGGGAATGGGCACAGCATTGGCTGCCAGGAGAGATTTGGTCATAAGACTGGTTTATGTGGTCTTGGGAACACCTCCCTACATCAGTTTCACCACCAGGAAAAGGAGAATAAATAATACTTGCCATGGCTACCTAGTACAGGCTCTGTGAAGGTTAATTAGTGATTGTTGTTACCATGCTTTGTATTTAACAGGATCTATGTGACTGCAAAATATTATCTGTTTTTATCATATAATGACAATGAACTGGGGAAAAGGATAGGAATGTTATTGAATATGATCCTATTGCAGCTTCCTAGGAAGATAGATTTTCTCTAAGTTGCCTGAAAGTACTGAACAGCCACTTTTTTCTTTATAAACTATACTGTTTTTATACCAAAGAATATTGTCCAACCTATTTAAGGCGAGATCCTGACTTGAGTGGGGTTCCATGTAGGCTCAAGGGTTCAACTGGAAAGATGCAGTTCTAGCATCAGGCTCTTAACTTGTTCTCTGCTGCATATGTTCAATATTTTCTAGTTCTGGTCTGTTTTTCTATTGGCCATGTTCAATCTGAGGTATACTGCAATTCTAGGGAAACAGAATTCTTGGAGTTGAATTAACATCACCACTGGAATGGCTGGTGAGTGGTTTAATAGATTTGCTAATAAACTGTAAGGTTGGCAACTGTATTTCATGCCAGAGCAGAGTCCTTAGCTGGAACAGTGTTGCTAACAGTTATGGAACTGCTTCTGCTTGCATTCAATCCACTATAACAGACACACACACAGGCCCAGAAAGAGACAAATTAATGAATGCTGCTGAAGACTGCTGTAGCAACTGACACTTCTGCAAATAATTTAAAGAACTGTAGTTGCACGGGTGCTTACGTTAGCTGGCATACTCTTTTGTAATATCCTTAGCCCATCCCTCAAAATTGCCCAGAACGGTGACTCTAAATATGACCTAATCCTGATTTAGGGACTGATGACTACCCAACACATTTTAGGAGGATATCAATAATTAGTAACAGATCAATGTGGCTTATCTTGCTGACTGCTATGTTTCTTAGCATCATTATATCTAAAGTATCTTATTGCCAAACTAGCCTTATAGAAAAATGCCATGAAAGTTAATAGCGATGAAATCTATAAGGTTCTTTAGAAATGTAACATGGGTCTGTAGCGAGTGACTAAAAATCTATAGAATTTAATTTAGAATTATACCTTGTCATAGGGCTGGTTTATTTGCTTTCAATACCAACCAATAAAATTCTACATCAGGGCTAGAATTATCTATTTAATTCTATAGGAATGCTTAAATATCCTACAGAAAGGTTGTAATTCTCTATTAAATTATATAGGATATTTCCACAATAGATAAAAATCTTTTTTTCCTTTTACTAGTTGACAATTTGGATAGGTTAAAAAGGTATTCAATAGTATTTTAAAACATCTCAATATGCATAAATAGGGTTTTAGTAACAATGCAAGCAATGAGAGCCTGGTCTGCTCTGGAGCTGAATGTGGGATCATAGAGTCTCCTCACTGACTCAACTGGCTGCTGCTCCTCTCTTTGCAGGAGCTGGTCTGCACACTCAAGCCCACGTCATTGCATTGGCTACATTTTGGTCACATTTTCAAGTTTCCTTTCCAACCATAAGGGACAGAAGCAATTTTTAAAAATAATGTAAGCAAGATGCTAATACCCTCATACGATTCAGAGCTATAGTCATAGGCAAGTTCCTATGTCTTAATCCTGCCTTGTCTACGGCTGTATCTAAACTCTGCAGAGGGAGGGCCCAGCAGAGCACATGCGATCATATTCTTAATATCTGCACAGTCTGCTGTGAGTGCTATGGGATTTTGATTCCTCACATAGGAACAGCTTGTCTTGGGTGGAGTTTGTGAGGATACCAGTATTTTTTTCCCCCCAGGGAAGTCCAGATTGGGGATATACATTACAGGAGACATGCATATGCAGTGAAATTCACCCCTTTTCAGAAAACCAGCACAAGGGCTATGCCTTACCTAAACCTTATGCTGGCTCCCTGCAATAGGTGTGAATTTCACTTTGAAAGAAGAATAAATCCTGCCCCTTTAGAGTAACCACTCGTAACAAGGAACTGACTGGTTCTCATATCCTTTGCTTATAGCAGGGATTCTTAACCTGGAGTGCACGCACCCCCTGGGGGTGCGAGATGCACTTTCTGTGGGTGTGAGACATGCCAGATTTTTTTAGAAGGTAAGTTATCAAAAACACAAATTAAGCACGGGAATGTAAGTATAACTAGTTTGCTTCATCAAACCTATGTATTTAGTAACATTGTATATTACAGTAATCATTAAAAATGTATAAACAAAAATATATCTAGGTATAATGGGTGCGAGAACATATTTTAAGAACCAAAGGAGTGCAGGCTGCAGTAAAGGTTAAGAACCACTCGCCTATAGCCTTGCTTCTGACACTATAGTTACAGTGAATTCCCATAAGATGTTAATATCTACAGGACTCTGAGTTACGGTGTAGATTGGTGTATTCTGTACAATTAAAAAAGAATGGTCTTACCTGTGCTCTCAATATTGCTCTTACTGCACATGGTTTTCACCATCTTCTCACTAAAGAAAGAAAGAAAAGGAAAGTCAGCTTTAAAATTTCCAAAATGGAATTTTTCTTGCAAGTATCTATTTAAGTAACTTTAAAGGACTAGCTTTACAGTAGATTTTCAGTGAGGTTTATCACAACTAAATAAAAATTACCCTGCTGACCATACAAACTGGGTTTTTGTTGTTGTCAGGTGGTTTTTTTGTTTTTTTTGTTTGTTTTTTTATTTAAATTGCAGGTGGATTGTGGATTTGTTTGTGTTTTTTCAAAATAAGCTTTTAAATACAGGTTAAGCAAAGGGGTACATTTCCAGCACTAAGCACAGAGATTTAACCATATTATTCCTATTAACATCAACAAGAACAACGCAGTTCAATCTCCATTCATTGGCTGGAATACTTTTCCCACTCTGCCTAACAATCCAGCTCTTATCAAAAGTAATAAAAAGAGTTTTTAAATGTTGAGCATTCGGTCTTCTGTTATTACATTAGAAGTTTAATTTTGCTAATTGATCATTAACAATAATTACAGAGAAACAGATTTAATGAATTTCTTTTTTTTTTTTTTTTTACCTAGAAGCATCTTTGCTATTACTTGTATTTGGCCCTTTAAAAAGCGCAGACTGAACAAGACCAGTTAAACTGGCAATCTGTTTCTCCATGGCTTGCATCCTCTCTCTGTAAGACAAGAGAATCGTTTGTTAAAGCCGGATATATTTGCTTTCAGACTCATTTTTCTAGATGAATGATTATCACAGGATTGGAAAGATGTTTGTGCAAAGGCTCATGGGTATCAATTTGCATACACCTTGTTAAAAAGGTGGCTACATCCTGGTTTTAGACAAAGTGTCGTACGATAACAGACAGACAATACAAAGACATCTGCATGGGATAAAAAACAGATGATAAAAAGTATAGATTTAATATAGTGATCTCATGAAAAAGGCACTTAGCTCGTCAGCTAATACCTCCTGGAAACTATTGCAAATCATCCTCCTCAGAAACAATTCTGCAGCTATACATATATTTTCCTGTGGTTTTTTAAATCTCCATTGGGACTAGAGTTTTACCTGAGTATAAGGACTACAGGATTAAGGACTTCAAGCTCCTTGTTGTTGGCATTTTAACTATGCGTAAAACCAGAATCTTTGCTTCAGAAGCATTTAATCTTCTCCAGGTGTGTGCTTCCTACCCAAATTCAGAATCCTTTGCATTTGACATCACAGCTGTCTGCTGTGGAAATGACTGCAATGTCACAATCACAGGCATAGGACTTCAGGTAAAGCAAGAAGACATTAACTCTAAACTAAAGAGATCCCATTGTCATGCAAATATCCTAAGTAATTTAAAAAAGCAGGTGAAAAGAAATAGAGAAGAAATATTGTACATAAAGGCTACTGTCAATATTTTCCTTGAAGTGCTGGTCTGTATTAAACAACAAGGATCACATTTTTGGATAGGGAAGCTGGATGTCCACGCACAATTGTGTACCTATATTTGCATTTGTAGTTAACACAAGTGTACATACAAATCAGGTAAATGACCATGCAACCAGCTCAACAGGTTCCAAAATAGCAATTTGCACACACAGTCCCTTGATTTTCACATGTCATCATGGTAACTGCCTGCCTGTAGACACATAATATCGTATGGCCTCAAGTCTGCCTTTCTGAAAATTTGGCCCTAAATATTTAATACATTTAATGTTTTACACGTATAAAATGTGGCTTGACACTATATTTTTATCTTTACTTCCCTAGAGAAATCAGTGGGAAATCAGATTAATGCCATTCCAGAACATGCTAAGAATCATCCAAAACACAAGATGATCAGTAACAACCCCTCTCAGAAGATGTGTGGCCTGATATAGCAGTGGCAATCATACTGCTTTGCAGAAGATTTTCACAAGAGAAATTGGGACATTCATACTCTGGGCCACTGTAAACTAAATGGTTGGGGGAGACACATTCAGAGTTAGATTTTTACTATGTTACCACATCCACATGCCATCTAACATGGGAGCTAGACTTATAGCAGTGCCTGCTCTCAGTATCAGGTTCCAGTTCCAGCTTCAGGTTGGTTCCATAAAGAATACTAGTTGGTATGGGAAAGTCAAGCATGAGTTTCAATAAATGGTTGAAACTAAACGAAGTGATTGAAAGGATGCCACCACCCCTGCCACTAGTCACCAGAGATTGTCTCACACCTACTCTGGACATGAAATTCCACTTTGCTGGGAAGCAATGAGCTGCGTGGAGCTGTGAGAGATTCTGCATCTCTGAAGTCTCCATAAGACGATGTCAAGGAAACAGGACACCAGAAACATCTGTGATAGACAAGATCTTTACTGAAGGCTGAGCAGACACAAAGAAGAAGAGGGGTCAGTCAGCTGGCACCAAGGGATAAACTCTGGTGTGTCCGGTCATTGCTTTAAATCCCTCTCCCCCACCTTTCATGCAGAAAGGCCACTTTAAGGCCATGCCCTAAAATGTTAATGAATCTGACCTAATTTATTTTAAATTAAGAATATGTTGCATCATTTCTGTTTCCACCATTATTGATTTCAGAGCTAAGAAAAGTGCTTCCGACTACAGTAATCTTTGAAACCATCTAGTGGAACAAAGAGCAAGCACTACACGTCTGAGGTAAAACTATTCTAACAAACTTTAATGCAGTGTTCCTGTCACTTAATAACGAAAGCAGTTTTTCAGGTAATACCAAAAAAGCCTTTCTGGATCCAGACTGAACTGGAAGAAGACTATCTGCTTTACTAACATATAAATAACACTGTCTTTCCATCTCACACTTGACAATCTGGAAACAATTTCATTGTTCAAATTAAATTATGGCAATGCAAAACTAATAATTAAAGGTAAGGAAAATACATTTTTATGAGAGAGGGGGCAGGCTGAGAAGTAGAAGATGAGGAGGAATCAACTTGTGCAATCAATAGCCCATGTTATTGTTACATGGTAAGAACATTAAGGATGCTAAATAATGCTACATACAGTCCAGAATTCTGTATTTTGTAAAACATTAAGCAGGATTTTTTAAAGTGGTTCCATCCTTATGTCCATGTATTTATTATGATTATCTAAGCCAAAAATGTCTTAAGTGGGTGCCTAAAATTAAACATCTAAACTGATATTTAGTCAACACAGTAAAATTAGCCTGATTTTCAGAGAACTCACAGCTCCCACTGAAGTCAATGAAAGCTACAGGACCTTTGGAGATCAGACTACTTCTATTATGGTGCTGAATATGAAGTGTCCGAGTTTGATTATTTTTCTTTTAATCATTAAATTCTCTGATTAAAAGATTGCCATCAGACCCTGTCACAGGATTGTACATAAACATTATGACAGCTGGGTCTAAACAGGCAGATGATCTATAGCCAGTGATGCCTGTGACTCTGTAATTCCAGCTACGGTCTGGAGAAGAAAAATATGCTTTGGTATCCTGTTCCCCTCCTGTCTCCTACGGAGGGAATGTGCTGGCAAGCTTTCCTCCCTGAGTCAGAGGGGGGTTAGAAATAATGTGTTATTGAGACCCCAGTGGCAGGTTGGGATGCAAAAAAAAACCCAGGAGAGGAGGAAAGAAGAATGTGTTGCATGGGAGCAGGAAAGAGAAGAATGTGCTGCTGCAGCTTTCCTGAGGACCCCTCCAACCATCTTAGTGCGAAGGAAGAATGTGCCCTCATCACCCCATGTCCCAAGTTTAGCCTCCGTATCCCCCACAGCAAGGGGGAAGGGGAGGGTTGCTTGTTTTCCACTGTTACTAAAGCAACTGCACATTTTGACTGTACAAGAATAAAAAGGAACTTGCTTGCATTGTTTGGTATGATTTTCACAGGAACACTGGGAGAGCCAGTTGTTGAGAGGAGAAGGGCAGGGCAAAGACTGAACATACACCCAGTTCCAACAGCTTTCTCAATCATACTCGGCACCTCCTGTACAAGCAGCATGATGCCTCAGCAAAGCAAAGTACTGCTGGAGAAACTCCTCAGTTTTATTCTTCAGGCATGCAGTTTATAATTCTCTTCCTAGCCAGTTCAGAAAACAAGACTGTCACAGCCTCACCAATCTCACTCTCTGAGAGAAGCACAACAAATACAAAACCTTGTCCTTCTGCAGCCCAATTACTGACAGTTCTGAGGCTTTAGATTCTATCATTCGGTTTATTTCTTGCGATTCATTTGATCTTTGTGTGGAACAAGTCATCACCTGTATTGTAATTGGTTGGGGGTGATTCTGTGCTGGGCACTACACTCTGCTACACTGATATCCTTTTCCCACTGGGAAATATCCAAGCATTACTTGTATGTTCCTTCCCTTTCCTGGGGGCATCTTTTATTTTCATACTGTAGAGAAGCTGCCTCCTGCCTGGCACAAACACAAACTAGAAATTCAATCATGCAATCGTTCATTTATGTTCACTGTCTACCCTAGGCTATGTATGCAAACTACCTTGAATACTCATATTTAAATAGCTCTTCAGATACCACCCCAGGAGATACTTAGCATGTTATCCGAGAGCAGGCTTTTTCAATGTGATGACATTTTATGTTTAAACCAAGGTACAGATTCTATACAATTCACTAGGGACAAAGTCAGATACAGGCAAAGACATATTTTCTATTTAACCATGGGAGAAAAACATATGTTAAAAATTTTATCATCATAAAAATAGGCTGGTAATTTGTGTATGAACTGCTTCTAGGCAGAGGGAGAGCTCTGCATTTCTCAATTCCCAATTAAGAGTAGTATTGACAGACCTCACCTGAACTCTCTTCAGCAGGCAAGGTGGCTGGGATGCAGGAACTCCAGGGAGGGTGTAAAGCAAAGTGTAATGGGAATACTCAGCTTGCTGCACACAATTAAAGAGATGTTTGATTTCCTGCGTACATTATCATGCATCTCAATCATCTTATAATAAAACCAGAATCAGTCTCTCTCACCTACACGGTAAATTAAAAGGAATGCTTTTAAACACTACTGAGTGCAATAATCTTTGCCAATTCTTATACACGAGCAATTAACCCACATCCCCTATAGGAAGTGGAATGTCTTATCTTGGTCACATTCCGCAAATAGCAGGATGCCAAAGTGCAGGTGCCATTCCCCTATACAAATCATATGGGTTCAGCCACTTAGCTTGGCTTTCATTGGATGAACTGCATGCAGAGAAACTATATGTGATTCTGCCCATCCACAGAGAGATATCACTGGTAGCATTCTTTCTGGAGATACAAATTAGCACATGCCTTTTAAAGGGTGCAGCCTGCACTGCCTTCTGTAGTTAGCCAACTCTACTGGCAGGTGTGGGGACAGAGCTGTGGCCACTACACCACTTCACTCTTTCTGGAGAGGCTAGTGCTAACAAGTGGTGACAGCATGGAGCAGCAGCTCTGCTCCCCACCCTGCAGTCCCTGTGCAGGAGCCTATGGTAGTGAGAAAACTTCTCAGAGATTTTCCTAATACACCTGGCCTGAGCCAGCCACAACCTACCTTAGCCTTTTGTGTGTGGGATCCAAAAGTGGAAGCCTAATCAGAAAATACTCCTACCACCAGAAAAAACTTGCTTAAAATTAGCTACTCTACTACATTTGATTGCAAAGTGTAAGACAAGGAAAGACTGGCAGGATGTAAATTGGACTGGTCAGTTATCTCAGGTCGATTTTGTCCAAAGTTATCCTGTAGCTAGAGAGTCATCTGGCTAAAGGGTTGGGGATGGGATGAGTTTGCAAGATCTTTAGGCCCCATCACTGTAACACTTCCTCCTACATGCATTTCTTATTGCATTAGTGATGGGGCTCCCACTGTTCACAACTGTGCTGAGGATAAATTAGGGCTTGGCTATATTGGAACTTTACAGCGCTGCAACTTTCGCGCTCAGGGGTGTGAAAAAACACACCCCTGAGCGCTGCAAGATGCAGTGCTGTAAAGTGTCAGTGTAATCAGGGCGGCAGCGCTGGGAGCACAGCTCCCGTAAGGGATGTGGTTTACAAGCAGCGCTGGGAGAGCTCTCTCCCAGCGCTGCGGCTCTGACTACACTCACACTTCAAAGCGCCTCTGTGGCAGCGCTTTGAAATTTCTAATGTAGCCAAGCCCTTAGATAAACAGCTTTTCTCGTTCAACTGCTGGGTCTGCCCATACTCAGCTGTGTCATCCAACAGTGGTTTTATGATGGGAACGATATGCAATATGGCCTTGGATAAGGCCATCATACTTAGCTTAGTATCTAAACATAAGCTTCAAGATGTGAAATGTGACTGCATTAACTAAGAGATCCACTAGCTACTGCTTTCTTTTTTTTCCCACTTGACTTTAACATCCATCAGGATTCTTAGGTGGCATAAAAAGGCAAAGGCAAAAATATGAGTTCAGAAAAAGTTTAATAAACCTCAGAAAACTGTATTTTTATTGCAGGGAAAATGTGTTGCACAATTAAATTGGCATTTCAGTATCTGATGATAGTTGAGTAACAGCACTGATTATTTATATAGTAATACTAAATATTCTGGAATTTTACAACACTTAAGTGTTGTTTTATAAGCAATGTAAATAAACAACAATGACATTTAATCAAGTTAATTCGGACTGTTGAAAAAATCAACATCACTTCCAATTTCTCAGGATTCGTACATCTGCACTGCCTACAGTAACCTCCAGAGTTAGCCACCATGAACCAGACAAATGGGCCATCCAAAAAATATGAAACAAATCATCTTTAAAATTGCCATAGCCACTCACTAACAAAGTAAATTATTCTTCTTCTAAGCCTCAGATTTAAGGGCTCATGATTCCATAAAGATAAAACAGTTCAATCTGTTACACTGTTTGCATTACAATCAACATGGTAGGAGACTTTTAATATCTCTTTTGCATAAGAAAGTTCAAACACTTTAATTTTTTTTAACTTCCAGGTGACACTTGAACTTTTTTTGCATCATTGTAAAGCAGTTTGTCACACAATAGTTTTGACAAATGAATTAGTCCAAGAATTAATTAGGTGCTCAGGTACCATGGGAGGAGATGCCTTGGAAATAGTGGAGATAAAATAAATAGAAGAAAGAGAATTATCTACAGCAAGCCAAACATTAAACCCCCAACATTAACCTTGACAAACTTGTTAGTTAGGAGATTGATTTCCACAGCATATATATGGGAAAGTCCAAAGGGGGAAGATGGGAAATATTTTTGAATACCTTTCCTTGGCCCCAATTCCATCCCTGCTGACATCAAAGTCCCAAAAGCAAAGGCCCCATTGTCTTCAGCAAAAGCAGGATGTGGTTATTAGAAATCAAACACATACAACGTCCAAACGTGCTGGTGTAGCACCAGTTTCTTTCTACCTGCTCATTTCATTCCAGGAAACAGAATAATTCAAGGAGACTTGCAGGGGGAAGAGAGATTTAGTCAAAATTCTATCCACTTAAATTTATTCTCTGCATTTATGCTTAGTCAATACATTTTATCTGGCCAAGAAAGAGCTTAGGATAATATTACTTCAAGGTAAGTTCTAAGAATAGGCAGTGCAAATCACATTTTTTTCTTTTGAACACAAATTAGATTGTGACAGTATTAATAGCAGCTCTTAGATGGCTGGTTTGAGGTTTGCAGAGGCCTCAAACCACTTCTAGTCATTTTAAAGGGCTCTGTTAACTACAAAATATCTACATAAAAGATGATGAGACCACTGAGACCTCCACTGTCCGACCCCTTAGGAACTGTTTATATATGTGCAAAGTGAATGTAAAACGCTACCATTCTGATGTGGTGTGGCTTGCAGAGGTGTCAATGAGCACACAAGGTACATGGCAGTGCAGAATCTGATCCTCCAGATGGATTCTGTCCTCAGGGTCCCAACCACTGACATTAGGGTTGCTAACTTTCTGGACTGAAGAACACTGAACACCCCTGCCCCGGCCCCCACTTGCTCCATCTCCCCACCCCCACCGTCGCGGACTTGCTCATTTTCACTGTGCTGGGGCAAGGAGTTGGTGTGTGTGAGGGGGTAAGGGTTCTGGTTGGGGGTGTGGGCTTTGGGGTGGGGCTGAGAATGAGGGGTTTGGGGTGCAGGAGGAGGCTACAGGCTGGGGCTGAGGGGTTTGGAGTGTGGGAGGGGGCGCTAGGTTGTGGCGGGGGGTTGGCTTGTGGGAAGGGATATGGACTCTGGGCTGGGGGCACGGGCTCCAGGGTGAGGCCAGAAATCAGGGGTTCAGGGTGTGTAAGAGGGCTCCAGACTGGGGTAGGGGGTTAGGGTGTGGGGTGAGGGCTCTGGCTGGGGGTGTGGGCTCTGGGGTGGGGCTTGGGTTGAGGGGGTTTGGGGTGCAGGAGGGGGACAGGAGGTTGGAGTGTGGGCTCAGGGAGGGAGTTTTGGTGTGGGAGGGGGCTCAGGGCTGGGGCAGGGGAGGGGGTTCATAGTGTGGGCTCTGGCCAGCGCTTACTTCAGACAGCTCCCGGAAGTGGAGACATTTCCTTCTGGCCCCTAGGTGCAGGGGCAGCCAGGGGTCTCCATGCCCTGGCCCTGCCTGCAGGCAGTGCCTCCGCAGCTCCTATTGGCTGCAATTCCCAGTCAATGGGAGCCATGGAGCTGGCGCTCATGCCGGTGCCTGTGACGCAGGCAGGGGCCATGCGTGGAGCCCCCCTGTCCATTCCGGTGCTTAGGAGCCAGAGGGACATGCCAGCTGCTTCCGGGAGCTTTTAGTGGCCCGGTCAGCTGTGTTAACCAGAGCCACCATGGTCCCTTTTTGAGTAGGTGTTCTGGTCAAAACCGGACACCTGGCAACCTGAAGTCCAGCTAACTTCAACTGTTCTTGCGTATATGGGTGAAAGTCTGTCCCATGCAGAGGGGTGGCATGAGACCTGTGTATCACTTAAGTCCCACACAAACCCTCACCAAAGGGCTCATGTAGGACTTAAGCGCTGTGTAAGCCTGTGAATTTTGCCACATGTGACTCAGGCCTGGTTTACACTGAGGGAGGGGAGCTAAGTCGGACTAAGTTACGCAACTTCAGCTACAAAATAGCGTAGCTGAAGTCCACATACTTAGCGCTCCTTACTGTCTTCACTGTGGTAGGTCGACTGCTTATGCTCCCGTTGACTCACCTGAGCCTCTCGCTCCGGTGGAGTACTGGAGTTGACGGGAGAGTGCTCGGCGGTCAATTTATTGCATCTTCACTAGATGTGACAAATTGGCCTCCACTGGATTGATTGCTCGGGAGGGAAGCGTAGACATGCCCTAAGGGCTGAAGTATCAGGCCTGTTATTTCTCATTTGATCGTGACTGTGCTGCTGATAAAACATGTGGGGTTTACATACCTTCTGATTAGACTACAGCTGTCCCACGTCCCATTGCCAGATACAAAGATGCTTCATCGCCTCCATTATATTTCTTGCCTGTCAGCTGTTTATAACTGAGCTGTAAATATTCAGCTTAAGCATCCTCAACCAGGAGGCACTTTGTATTATTTATTTCATTTAATACAATTGCAATAAAAATTGGTTTTACTGTGTATGAAATTATGGAAGGATTATTTTAATAACTCTTCAAGCACTTTATAGTTGTATAACTCAAAACATATCCTAAAGTAACATTTCAGAGGTCAGACAATAGACTAATTTGCACTGATTGCTTTTGGTATTTAGAATGATTTTTTAAAAAAGCCCAGACACTCAAGGTTTAAAGAAACAAAATAAAACACAAGTGCTTTCCAGTGTAATTTTGTTAATAAATAGTGGGCTGAATTTTAAATACATGTATATATTTAGAAAAGCTATTATGCAAATATTGTATTCATAATTTTAAGTGCACTTTAGGGACAATAATCATTGCTAGTGCAAAATTATTTGCAAATTCACTAGTGTATATGTGTGTGCGTGTGCACACATGCATGTGTGTTCATGCATGTGATTACACTTGGGAGTATCCTTTAGTCTCATGCTGAACCGATCCTCTCTCTAGTTAATTACAGTTTGAGGAGACTCATTCTGAGCCTGTCAATCAGATGTGTGGTAGAAGTCTGCTCAGGCCTCATTTTAAAGCCCAAACTAGACCCAAACCAGACTGGAGAGTGTTGAGTCATTTTCAGACCCAACCCAAAGCTGGTATTTCCTCCTGAGCTTGTGTCAGCACACTGCTGCCTTGGGGCTCATCCTTGGGGATCAGCCTGGTGAGGATTTCCCACTCCTCACACCCCATAGACGTGTGCTGTGTGACTTGTCAGTACACTCACTCTGTAGCATATACAGCGCAATAAGGTGGCAGTGGCCAGCAGCAGTTGGGGCACATAGCCGCCACTACACCAACACCACAGACAGGAGGAAGTGATCGGAGACAACCTGAGCAGGTCGGGTTGCTGTCAGACCAGACTCAAACCTGACTGTTGAGTTGGGTTCTGTTGGGTTCCCATCAGGCTGCAAAACTCTACACAGTGGGGGCACTTAAGAGAGATGTGAGGCACTCCTTCTCCCCCAAGGCAGAGTCATTAGTTACCTTTCACAGCCTTCAGCCTTTGAGAGCCTACTATTGTCCAGCTAGCCTCCTTCAATTCCCTAAAGAGTTCTATAAAAGTTAGCAGCACAGACAATAGTCTATCCATTAGTACAACTATACTGGTATATCTTAGCCAATTGCCAATATAATCATCTTTCTGCCCTAGGGTAGGGTGTATGCCAGCAGAAGTCATCTGTGCTGGCACAGATCTTTGTACAAATCTGACCCTTAAGAAGACAGGAGAGATCACCATCAGGTGATAACTAACAGGTAGGTCATCAATTAACCATTTGTGATGCTGGAAAAAAGTCAGCAGAAAGAACATTCTTGTTTCAGTTACTTCAACAGGATGGACTTGCTGATCTCAGCAATGCTTCCCAAAGAGTATATTAAAAACAAACTATTCTATTTTTATGCAAATTCATGTTTTACAACTGATAAGACAGCCAGTGATAAATTCTTCTATTTCCTCACACTAGATGAGAAAACCCCCACTCCATACAGAATAGAAATTATAATATCAGAGTGCCATTCTGAACAGGTGTGAAATATATTCCCTTATTAACACTAGCGGCATAACATTTGTTCTTTTAACATGATATATTTGTCTGAAAAAAATCCCAGTTAATCATTTTATTCTTTACAATGACTGAAATGTACGCTAATATGATCCTGGATCACCATTATGAGGCAACGCTTTTTTGGAAGTAAGTTAGTTCTTTTAGTGCATAGGCTCCTTTAAATTACTTACTGCTCTAATAGTTCCATAAGGACCACACCTCAGTATACTGGGCTCCAGTATGTTAAATGAGGTTATGCACACAGATCAGGGGTCTCTCTCATTTACATACCTTACATTCTTGCTCTGTCTTACCTTGTCTCTTTGTCTTTGGGCACTGCAGCTGATCCATAGCCAAACACCTGTTTGTCAGCCACAGACTGAACTACCTCGACCATGCCAGGTGAACCCATAGCATTCCGCGGTTTTGCTTCCACAAACATAGGTGCTCCTGGTTCTTTTTTAAAGGACTGGCGACTAGGAGAAGACCTGTCCGGCTGGATGACATGAGGGGGCACATGAATGTTATGCTGAGTATGAATATCCATCAGTCTCATGTCAGTGACTCTGTGAGGAGAGGCAGGAGGAGTTTTAGAACCAAGGGTTGGCAAATGGCTGTCAGGGTATTTTCTAGGTTTTTGTCTGTACAACGATTGCTCCATCATTTCAGGTTGCAGAGAGGGGCTACAGTAAGTGTTTGAGGACCTCATTGTATTGCGATGATAAGCTACAATGTGATCAGGAACATCAAGAGGGTGTCCAGTATGGGGAGCAGCAACACTCATCCTCCCCTCGTGATACAGGTAGGGGTCAGCGTACAGGCCTTCATTTCGAAACAGTGCAAGGTTTTTGTTGCTCAGGTCCTCATCTGGTTTCACGTCCCTTCTTTCCAAAATGGCACTCGGGCTCGGTGATATGGATCTTGATGCTGGCACACTTGAGAGCCTGTCTCTGGGAATCGTTGCATTTCCTGGCACACCCATGGGCCTGGCCCCACCATAAGGAATTCTGGATGGAGACGGGGGCATAGAGTGGGGCACAGCTGTCATGGGTGATGAGCTTGGAATTGCATGAGAAGGATGCGTAGCAGGTCCTGGCCGGGGAGTATTTGGGCCATCTCGGGCTATGTAAGCAATTTCTCTCTGCATCTGAAATAAAGGAAAACCATATGAGACATATCTTTACTCATTAGTTTACAAATCACATTAGCTGCTGCTTAGACATCAACTACAGTGAAAAGAATTTAACTTAAATTTCTGTATTATCTATTTAAATAAAATAAACTCTTTTGAGACTGCAGCTCCTAATGAAAAGAGGATCTGCAGAGGGCAGGAAAATTGGCCCACGTTAATAGAATATTAGAGAATTTTCTAAATTCATTTACTAATACAAGAAATATATTATGAGTATTCTCACTGATTATTTCCACTACAATAGCATGGAGATGCCTGAATCGAGATCTGGGCCTCATTTTGCTAGCTGCTGGACATGCACATAGTGACAACAGTCCCTGCCTTGAAGAGTTTATATATCTGTCTGAAACAAAAATACAGGTATGAATGATTGATTCTAAATTTTGTCAGTGGACATCAACAGTTTGCTGGTGCTTTTACTTGTGTATCACAAATGAAGTCTGAAGAGGTATGCAGAGCAATGTCTGCAGCCCTTACTCAAGCAAAATAAACTCTTGTAACCAATGGGACATTTGCTTCACTGCAGGAGTTGGCCCTCTGATAATATCTTGCCAAGATCATTAATTTTGTGCAGAAATCTGAAAATTATACATTGAGTGTACGTAGCATTGTTGTTGAGTGTAGGTAATTTCTGCTACAGTTTTGTTGATATATGTGAAAATGAAAGTGCACAAACAGTTTTCTGATATAAAGCATGTATCACAGACTTTCTGTATCACATGGCCAAAGATACTAGAGTGACTATTCATAGATTTTGTTTAAAAATAAAAGCCACTTACAACCACTTCCAGCTAAAACTGACATAAAAAGAGCTGCAGTAATTGCCAACAGGAAGGTGGGAACAAACAGGAAAAAGAAGGGGAACATGTCTTTTGAAGGATGCATTAACTATGCCCCTAGCCAACTAGCGAAAGACTGAAAACTTTGGAGACAATGGTATACTCATCTGCTGCAGGGAACATTGCATCTCACTCTGCTCAGCAGTGACCTCTCCAGATGACTGAGCATTACCACTGACAGGCACAGAAGGGGATCTCATTGCTGCAAGCTTAATTAATGCCTCCGATGATGAGTCTTGAATGATAAGTAGGGGAGGATGAGGATCAGCTGGGTTCCATCAAAGATGTAGGGGACCTCATTTCCAAAGGAAAAAATCTTTACTTTGCTTTAGAATGTGCTGTCCACTCAATATGGTATGTCTACGCTACACTGTGTGTGGGGGTCAGCCTCTCAGCCCAGGTCCACAGACTTGTGCTAGTGCTCTAAAAATAGCTGTGTAGACGTTGTGGCTTGGGCTGGACTTTGGGCTCCGAAGCCCAGGGTGGAAGGGGAGTGGGGTTGGAGAGGAGGGGAAGCTTGAGAGCCTGAGCCGCAATATCATAGCAGCAATTACACAGCCGTTTTGAGTGCACTAGCATGAGCTCCACTACCACAAGTCTGAGGAACCAGGCTGGGAGGCTCGCTCCAAGATGCTGTATAGACATGTTGACATCACACTCCATCATTTACATGAGATTCCAGCAAAAAACCAAATTCATCACCAAACCAGAATGATCACTACCTTAACTTGTGTAGAAACATTTGCCCTACGTGCCTTGTTACGCCTCGTCTGTTTGAAATCATTGTCAACTTTTACTCCTTCATATTACGATAATGTGGCTGGATTTGCAGCAATCACAATGCATGCCAGCTAGTGAAGCAAGGAGTTACATTCTCTCCCTATCCCACCCACAAGTGTTTCCATTGTTAAGGAAATTGTCATCCCTGTATATACAATACAACTGTTCCTCTCACAGCTTTGAAATTACAAATGACTCTCCCTAGGACTGGAGTTCAGGGATTTGCAATACCAGGCATCAAGAAGAAGCAAGGAGAGGAGATAACCTGGCAGCAGCAGCAAAAATACAGAAATAAATAAAACAGAACAAAGAAGAGCACAAGGCTGGGCTGTGAAAACAATAACAAACTCCAAGCCAGACTGTTTCAGCCACAAGGAGAGACATGGACATTTATCATTTTTTCAGTGAATTAGTATAATTTGGGATTTTAAATAAAAACAGTGTACAATAAATTTAACATGCACAACCTCAACTGAATAAAAGATAAAATGAGATGACTGATATTTTACATACACAGCTGTCTGTCCCGTTTTGAGAGACAGGGCTGGTCTTACAGGTGGGCACCGTGGTCAGGGGGATGCTGTGGTCAAGCAGACGCTGCAAGGTAAGAGGTGAGAGCCGATGACCTGGGCTCCACTCTCCACTTGTGGGTGGCTTCATTGCTGGCGTGGTGTTCCGGCTTGGCAGAAGGGCAGGCAGGTCGGGCTTGCTCCCAGCTGGGGAAGGGGTGAAAGCTGTGGGAGGTGTTGTTTCAACTTGTGGCTTGGGAGGGTCTGCCCCAGGGGTGAGCTGCAGGAGTGCCACTGGGCCTGGGGAAGTGCCCTGCGGGGGTGGGCAGGGGCCAGGGCTGGCCTTGCCCCCAGGCTATACCGTGCGCCAGTCTGTTCTGGGCTGTGGGGTGAGCTGCTTCTGCCAACTGTCTCCTTCTCTCACCCCAGGCTGCCTGGTGTAGCCCACTCACCAGGGTATCTGCTCACCTGCCCCCAAATGCCTGTGGAGCAGGGGTGGAATGGGCGTGCCTGGGCTGGTGGCAACTCTCTTGTGGCCGCACAATGGTGTCCACAGTTGAGCAGTGCTGAGGAGTGGAGGCAGCGGTGGAGCTCCCTGGGCAGGTTCCCAGTAGCTCGGGGAAACAAACCCTGTGCTGGGTGCAAGCTGTGCTGGGCTTCCATTTGTGCCTTACTGCACTCCCATCCCTCCAGCGCTTTGCACACTTGCCAGCCCAGTGTTCTCTCGCTGTGGGTGCCAGAGGCTTGGGTGCTACAGCGAGCCAGCGCTGAGTGTCCTGGCTGCCCATGCTGTTTGCAGTTGTCTCTGCTGGAGGTGCACACAGTCCACACCATAACTTAAAAGTTTCTCCAGTAAACTCATGGTGTGTGACCATACTGTGTATCTGTACTTAACCTCAAAGAAAGGGCGCCAAAATACAAATTTGCCCATGGTGCCATTATCCCTAAGGCCGACCCTGTTGGGAGACAGTCACACACTGTGCTGTGTGTCTTCTGAAGCCAGATGTTATGCAGAGGCCTGATCCAAAGCTCATTGAAGTCAATGGAAAGACTCCTGCTGACTACAGTGGGCTTTGGATCAGGCCCCCTAGGTGTAAATCTGACATGTGGCAACGGGTGCTTGTGACTGTGAGAACAGTACTGAGACCAAAGTCTATAATCATTGTGCACAATAACAGTCTTCCAAGGTGCAGAAACATAGATGCTGGGATTCCCAGACAGGCAGACACATGAGAAATTTGATAATATGAGGCGGAAAGGAGAAAAGTGTCAACAGGAAACCTGAGAAGCCCAGAATTAACAGTGACAGGTCTAATATCCCCTAGTCAATCCAACACTCATGGTGAATGGACACTCATTTCTCCTGAGGCAGAGGACCATTCAGCACAAAATTCCTGTTTTCTGTTTAGGTGCATTAAGACATAAATGAAGAATTCACACAGGACCTGGAGTATTGTTCAAAATAGGACTGGCCAGTACCTGGCATTTACAGTCCTTACCCTGTATCCATTTGTGCCAAGTACTGGCACATTTATTATTATTTATTCCCTATTTGTACTACAGTAGCACACAGAGTTCTCAGTCAAGACTGGGACCCGCCAGACTGTGGCCCCATTGTTTTGGGCATGGCACAAACAAATAGAAAGACACTGTCTCCATCCTGAAAAGAGTATAATGTAATTGAAGACATGACTCAAAAAGTGGGTATAAGAATCAGAAGAAGGGAATGGCAGGGGTGGAAACAGGAGGAGGGAGGGCTTGGGTAACAATGACAGGAACACAGGGTTATGTAGATGGGACACATGCACAGCTTGATGAATTGGAGCCATATAATTTTTGTGTGTTTGGATTATAACTTCTGCTTTCACCTGTCCAGTTCCTTTTTCTCTTGTTGCCTCTGTTCCAAGTACCCAGATTTTTTGCCCATGAGCACTTTAGAACTGCATACAATGGTCTCTTTTTTCCTTCTTATCTCTGTTCTAACTTTTGTGAGTTTCTTCTCTCTCTCTTTTTAATTCTTTTTTGCTCTTTCTTCTTTATCCATCTTCCCTCTACTCCCCTCCCCCCATACACTGCTAGTATACACTGGGCCTCCTGTTCTGGCATGAAAGGCAAATGCCTCAGGAACAAAGTAAAGCGGGCACTGAGCTGGCTCGAGCCAATATAAGTGATCTCCTGCCACAGTCAGCCTGCAGTAAGGATGAGGGTAGGAATGTTCCTAATGTAGTCATGATGTCCCATGCTTCACAACTGTATATATAAGAAAAAGCCCCAAATATCAGAACTTTTCCTATAAAATCAGGACATCTGGTCGCCCTAAGCCACACTATCACATATGCCATGGGGTGTGGTTTTCCTTATGATGCAGCTTTCCCTGTCCCTGGTGCTCCTCTCTCCTCCGCTGCTCTTTGTCCTGGAGCAGAAAACTCAGCCAGCCCCTAGTCTGGAAAATGCAGCACAAAGCAAGTACCATCACTTCTTCTGTACTCAAATGCCAGGGGGGAAAAAGCATTAACTTTCAGTTTCTCTAGTAAAAAAGATCTCCCCATTTTAAATAACAAGAGCTCCTCAGCAGCTGTGTTACACAGCAGTAAAATCTGTAAAATACACAGAGGCTTAGCAGGAATGCCATGATCAGTGAATATTTTACCTCAGGAGCAAAGAAATCAGACGCGCACTGCACAGTAAAGCTCATATATATGGCTGTGCGCCTCGTTTTGAAATTTGTTTTTCAATCTTTTACTGAATACTGAATTTTGAACTCAGTTACATACAGAATGGTGGCAAATCTGATTCATGCAGCTCCACAATCTGCCTGGCTCACACACAGTTGCATGTTATGGAATGGAAGCCATAAAAGAACCTCCTGCACAGTGCATGTATGGGCTGTGTAGAATTGCAGTCTCTGTACTCTGTGGAATGCAGGGCCTGGCCCATCCCTAAGTCCCCGAACCGCATGGCACCCCAGAGGAGAGGATGGAGGCCTTGTGGGCAGCAGAGGACAAGCATGCAATTCAGTAAAAGATGCAGTAGTAGGTGTGGCATGTTTCATGATGCATTTTGCCTTCCAGTGCTCCTGTTGAGGCTGCTCTGCCGTGCTGCCCCTTACGCTAAGCTATACCTAAATGGTACTATCTAGACCACATCTTTTGTATTTTTCCCTTGCATACAAATAAGAAGGAAATGTTAAAACAAAGGACTGATACTCTGAACTCTGTTCCTTGTTTTATCAACTCACTGTGTCCTTAGGCAAATCACATCACCTCTCTGTGACTTGGTTTACTCAACTGTAAACTGGATTTAATAATTAATATTTTTCAAGGGCTTTGAGATTTTTGAATGAAGATGCTATGGAAAATGCTAAGTATTATTACAAAAAATTTATATATATGTAAATAATTGTTTAATGAATAGGTTCTGTAATCACTCTACTAGAAAAAATCTACTACTTTGTTAATCAAGTGAAAGATTTATTTTAAAAAAGACAAATGAATTAATTTATTCCTTCATCAGAATAAAATTAAAACCAAACTGTCCTAATTAACCTGAAATCTTACTTTTAGTAGTTGCATTATAATACAATTTCTATAGCTTAGTTACTGACCTTCCATTCTAGCTTTGCACTGCTGGAAGAATAAGTCAACTTTACTAAATTTTGCAAATAAACGTCAATATAGTTCTCCACTGGCTGAAATAATTTAATTTGAAATAAGAAACAGTACCTCTGAAAATTAGACCTGGTAAACGGTTTGAAAAACACCAGTGGCCTCTAAGCACAACTGAACATGTCACTAGTGCCTATAAAAAGTATTAATTTACTGGCTCCAGTGACAACCCCACATTAGAGTACCTAATCGACTGGACGTTGTAGATTGCAAAGTAGTGTTTTTTCCTCCTCTGCCCATGCTACCTTTCCATGTTTCCACTCTTCTTTAATCACCAACCCTGCAGTCTGCCAATGTTAATCAGGACTTTGGATACTCCTTCCAACTCCCCTGCTCTCTGTGCTCACAAACCCTATATAGGGTGACAGCTCACTTCTAAATGAGGGTGAAGTGGATGCGTTATAGGAACCAATGGGAGCTGCTCAGCTACTCTGGAAATGTTGAGGGAGGTGTTATGGTGCATAAGCTATAATCCTCCTACTAGCAGGAGAACTTGTTTTCCTGGAAAGTGGCTGCCGATCACTTCACCTTCATACTGTGGTGTACCACTGCTATAGGCAACATTCAGTCCCCATGGCCCAACACAGACCTTCTTGGGCGCTATGCATCCATATGAAAAGGGGTATGGGCACATGTACTGTCTAGCCATGAGAAGCATAGTGCACTTTTTCAATGTACTATATGGTTGCTGCCTGCATGCTGGCTCAGGTGGTGCATGCAACTTAGCTGGTACACCATCTCTCCTTCCATATGGCACAGGATCAAGCACATACTTAACATTTTTCTTAATTATACCCAGTTCTTTCATGTACACCTGCACATACGCCTAGCCTCTACAGCTATACAAATATTTATCTCATGGTATTTTACATGTTTGGCTCAGATGTTGCCCTTATGTATACCTGCTCACACAAGTTTAATTCACACAGTATCCTAAAAGTCCTATGGGGAAGCAAAGAATACTCATTTAACTTTTTATTGAATATAAAGCAAATCCGTAAAACTGCAAGCTAGCCACAAAACAAACTTAAGAGCAAAAATAATGGCTGACTGCTTAAACTCATCTATAGTCAATGTGTACATTAACAATGGCTTCTATATACATGTGGAAAAGATTTTCAGGAAAAGATTTTAGACTGTCTGTTGTTTCAGGCACAAATTTAAAAAATATTTGTAAGTACTTTACCTCTAATCCATGTATTTGTGCCTACTGTTCTGAGACTACTATTAAAAACAATACTATTTTTTTAACTAGACAACACTGCAACTCAAAGACAAATAAAATGATCCTTGCTAAAGGTTTTTATTCTGAAATAATTAAAGCCACTTACTTTTACTTAGGGCAATCACCTGCATGGATACAGCAATAAGAAGAACATTTGGTTCCACTTCATAAAATACAGTTCTTTTGTTTACAGCCTTGAATCTGAATCCTTAGTCTAGAATATGACATTTTAGGCATTCAGCCCTCTTGGAAAAAGATTTTAAACCTTAAAAAGTCTCCTCATTCCCTCTGCTTGCAACAAGTATGGGCCACCTTGTTTTACTGGATCATCCAAATAGTGCCGCTTTAAGAGACTAAAGTACTTTTCCACAGGAGAAGTCTGCAATTTTCTCCTCCCCTTAGAAATTAGTCACTAAATAACCTTTCTGGCATGTCACCCAGCCACAAACTGTGCATCCTACCACTATGTAATTCAATCACTGAACAATTTCTTTAACGTGGGTGTATAAAATATAAAGAAGAGACTAACATTAAAGAATGAAGCAATACAGAGTCGTGCAAAGGAGTGAACCATAAATAAAACAGCAGGTAACCTTTATTAAGGGAAGAAGGCTTATTCTAAAAGAAAACAATATGAAATACACATGTTAATTGTTCAGTAAGAACTCAGTAAACTCAGCATTGCAGAAAACGTAGAACACATTGATTTGAGCAACTTTTAAAGTATTCAGATTGGCAGAGAAATTTAGTGGAGTGAAATGTGAAACTCTCCCTAAGATATAGCACCTGAGCAAAACAAGAGGCTGTCTACTAATTAACCAGTCACTTTAGCAGCTTTACCAAGCTGAACTTTGAGACCATCGTAAATCAATTTCATTGCTATCTCATCAGAACATTGCACAAGCAGTTAAGATCACTTTTGAAAAAAGAGAATTAAAAAAAAAGCAACTGTCGATTATTTATTTAGGATGACTACAGGAGAACGACCTTCCCTCTGAAATATTCAATAATGTTGTAAATACATTTTAAAAAATACAATACTCACTCAGGTTGGAGAGATGGAACTGAAATGACAATGGGAAAACACACAACATAAGCACTTTACAGCACTGCAGTTATCTACTTGGCGTTTATTTTTAAAAAATGCTGCCTGTGTCATTATGGAGAGCATTTGTGGGCTAGAGCCACAAAGGGATTTAGATGCTTAGCTGCCACTTTCGGTGCCCAAAGCCAAAATCTCAAATCCCTGCTCAACTGCCACCTAACCCTGTAAGGTGCCTAAGTTTCCAGTGGTGAACTCCCCTAGCTACCTGAATTTCTGCCATTGGGAATCTGCACAGCTGCCTAAGCCCTGACGCCAAGGCCCCTAAACCTCAATGGAATTCACAGACTAGGTGTCCCCCTGCCTATCTTGTCTGCGGACTGCAATCTGGTAGTACACTGGGTCTTGGACAAAAAGCAGCTGAAGAGGACGAGAAGATAGTGGTGGTGCTGCCCCCTTTATAACTACAGCACCCATGCAGGATGACCCAGGCTTAAATCACTCCTGTGCCTAATGGGGAGCAGGGATTTGAATCTAGGTCTCCTCTTCAAAGAGTGCCCCTAATCACTGGGCTATGAGGAATCTCTTTCAATCTGTCCTGCTGAAGCTGTTCCACTTTGGTCATTGGAACAAGGACTAGAGCTTGTCTGTCTCACATGCCAGCTTGGTGCCCTAACCACATGGCTATAGAGTGTCTCTCACACTTGCTCTGGCCCAGTGGCTGTTAAGTATTCTACACGAAGGGGAACAGCTTCAGCAGTAGAGTGAAAGGGCCTTGCCCCAGAACACCCTTTAGCCCAGTAGTTAGGGCACTTACCTGAGAGGTGAGAGAGCTGGGTTCACAGCAGGCAGAAGGGGAATTTAGAGAGGGTTCACAGCTGTGATGCCTGAGCAGGAGACACCTCCCTCCAGCCCAGACCTAGGCACCTCAACTCCCTCTCGTTGTCATTTCTTATTGGATGGCTTAGACGTTTCCCCGCTCAGCATGCTGGCTTTTGTGGATCTCATTGTTAGGTGCCTATCTCTCCCAATATCTTGCATAGGAGCCTGGGCACTGAACTCAGGGCTGTGGATTACATTGGTGGCATGGTTCCTAAAAGAGCTGTCCATAAATGACCTCACACAGTTTTTGGTGATTTTCAAGACCCACACACCACTTGTAACACTTGTTAACAGTGAAACAAACACAAAATTAAGGACCCAACCATGCACTCCCTTAATATGTTACTTAATATACAGACAGCCCCAAACATTAGGCCTTGCAACACTGATTACAAATCCCCTTTTCTGTGGTCTTAGCCCCATGGGTTTTTTCAGCTGGAGGAAAGGCATAAAGTGTTACTGATGAGAAAGGGGAAAAAGTGAGAGCTGTACTAGCATTGGGAAATTTGCTGGGTTAATCTCTAATCTCCTTCCTTCAAGAGAACCAAATTCATACAATTTGAGCTGTACATGTATGGGATTATATGACTGACATCTGCTCAATGTGCAGCGACAGTCAAAAAAGCTGGCAGAATGTTAGGAACCATTAGGAAAGGGATAGATAATAAGATAGAAAATATCATAATGCCTTTATAATAATCCATTGTACGCAGGCATCTTGAATACAACACGCAGTTCTGGTGCCCCATCTCAAAAAAGATATATTAGAATTGGGAAAGGTATAGAGAAGGGCAACAAAAATTATTAGGGGTACAGAACAACTTCTGTAAGATGAAAGATTAAAAAGACTGGGACTTTTCAGCTTGGAAAAGCAACGACTAAGAGGGGTATGATAGAAGTCTATAAAATCTTGACTGGTGTGGAGAAAGTGAATAAGGAAGTGTTATTTACTCTTTCACATAACACAAGAGGGTCACACAATGAAATTAACAGGCAGAGGCTTAAAGCAAACAAAAGGAAGTATTTCTTCACACAACACACAGTCACCCTGTGGATCTAGTTGCCAGGGGATATTGTGAAGGTCAAAACTACAATATAGTTTAAAAAAGATTTAGATAAGTTCATGAAGGATAGGTCCACCAACGGCTATTAGCCAGGATGGGCAGGGATACAACACCATGCTCTGTGTGTCCCTAGCCAATGTCTGCAAGAAAATGGGAGTGGATGATGAGATGGATCACTCAAAGATTGCCTGTTCTGTTCATTCTCTCTGAAGCAGATGGCATTGGCCACTATCAGAAAACATGATACGGAACTAGACGGACCTTTGGTGTGACCCAGAATGACTGTTCTTATGACTGTGTGTGTGTGTGTGTGTGTGTGTGTATTGGGGGGGGGGTCATCCGTGATGCGATGTGATTGGAATAATACTTTTCTATTCCATTTTCCCCAAAGCACTTTGCAAAAATTAATTTAGCTTCACAACACTTCAGTGAGAAAGGCATTACAATTGTTTCACAGATGGGCAAACTGAGGCACAAGGTGGTCAAGTGACTTGACTAAGGTCAGTGGTAAATCTAGGAACAGAGTCCCGGATTTTGTACTCTCAGTCTCATGCACTAATCAATAGATATCATTTCTGTTTCAATAAGCAGATGGAAGAACTCTTTCACATTACAGACAGCTTTGACATGTTGTGACACAAGCAACATTTTTTTAAAAAAATTTATAAAACATCACCACTGATCTTGACTAGAATTTCACAGTATTTTCACACAATATACTTATATTTTTTAAAAACAATAGCTTGATTAAATATTTGGACTAGAAATATATTAATGGAACGTCATGGCATAAAAAGACCATTAAATCAATTTATATTTTGAATTTAATCAGTCTGGGTTTGTTGTTTCTTGTGCCTATAGGAAGCAAAATATTGTCTACCATTGAGGCATCTGGTTCACGCTGGGGAGCTTTAGCTAGCCCATCAAGCACTCACTTTTCTTAAATAGTGATTTGGATGCTTGATTTAGTTATAACTAAAGTCAGAACTGCTGACCAGCTGGACCCCAGAAACACCAAAAGTGGAAACCAGACAAATTGTTTAAACATACTGATAACACAGGCGCTTCCTAACAAGTGCGGTGTATGTTCTACCAATAGCCCTTTTAAAAAAAGTTTAACAACCCTGCTGTGAGAAATCCCATTAATATTGTTATAATATGGAGTATATGGGGGGGTCACTATGTTTTACTGTAGTTGATCTGCAATGACTTATAAACTGGTAGGATGTACATAACAGCAGCCATATTGGATCACACCAATGGTCCACCTAGCCCAGTATCTTGTCTTCCGACAGGGACTAATGCCAGCTGCTTCAGAGGGAATAAAAAGAACGGGCAGTCATTGACTGATCCATTCCCTGTTGTCCACTCCCAGCTTCATTTTTGATAACTGGACTCTAGCATAATAGTATACACCAGAACACCAGCTATACTCTGACTGGGTTCCTGCACATCAGACACAATATACAATAAGCTTCAAGTATGTCTGATGCACAGGAAGGCTTTTATTACTTAAGGAATGAAGCCTCTTAATTTGAAAATATGTCATAGCCCAAATTTATAAATAATGCATGGACATGTCATTACCAAGACTGCAGTTCAATCTCTGGGTTCTTAGAATACATACAAACCACTCAAGCATCACTCTCCATTTTAATTACTTTATCAGAGCCCCTCAAGGCTTGTCTATCTTGCCTTGCCTTACTCTGCTTTTACTTGGAAGCTATTTACTTGTTTATAATACTCCGTATGAGGTTTCTTTTTCAGCTTCACACACAGTACAAAAAAGGGCATGATCCTGAGAGGTACAGCGCACCAGGCTTCGTCAGGATCAGGCACAAAATTCTGGGCTATTTATTGCTCTAAAATCCATGTTAGTGAAAGGCTGAAGTCACCACTGGGCACTTAACTACATCACTCTCCCTAATTTCCTCTAAAACACTAATAACTTCATTAGTCTCATGGAGCTTTGCAGATATTTTCCCTTTCCATTAATTTCTCTTTATTTTTATTAGTTGAAAAATGTTACAGACCCAAGGGGAAAAATACCATTTACAAAGGTTGGACAAGATTTTTTTTTAAAGATCTATTTCAATGCATGTGTGTGACACGAGGATGTTTCCACTTTATCATCTGACCATTCTGACAATTATTCCTTTTCTTTTTTGAAATATTTTTATAGCTGGAAATAGTTAAGTAGCTAGTCTCTTATAAATAACTCTCTTTTCTATAAATAACTGTCTCCTTGAAAAAACGGAGGCAAGCTGACTTACGCACTAGACTGTTTATTACTAATTTAGGGCCTGAACCTGCACTCCAGGACAAACTTTGCCAGAGTATGGAGTCAATGGGAGTTTTGCTTGAACATGACTAACTAATACAGTCCCACAAAACCCAAAAACTAAGGTAATTTGGAACAAACTTTAAAAATAGTCTCACATTTTCTAAAGTAGCCCTCCAGCTAAACATCTATATTTATAGCCACTTAGATTTCTGTGGCATCTCCAAAAAGATCGAAAAATGGACCCATCAGAATTCTTATTTGAGTTCTGATGGCAGGTCCAGATGGACTGGGAGGTAAGAGAATAGTTCCAGCAGCATAAGGAGGCTTAGAGCTGTGACATTCACAGATGATTTAGCGTCTGCGCTCTTAGCGTACCTTCTAATTTATATTACCTCTTAACGAGGTCTTCACAGATTCCTAAGGCACTTGCTAAAGCAGAGTATGTACTGTGGTAAACCCAGGTGCTGTGAAGTTCCATCACCTAATATTCATTCCAAACATCCCATTTCTTTTCAAAAAATCACTTAACTATCAACTAGTGTGAACCACCATAAAGAGCTCTATAGTACTTGTGCTTCAATACTGGCATAGAAGGACTTCCTGTAGAAGAGATGGCTCTGACAACATTAGGCAAGCTGTGTCTGAACCCACTGAACCAGGGCTGGCTCCAGGCATCAGTCAACCAAGCACATGTTTGGGGCAGCACCTTGGGGCGAGGCAGAGCTCAGGTTTGTTTTTTTTTTGGTTCGGCGGGGCAGTGCTGGAGGGTTTTGTTTGTTTTTGTTTCTGCCAGGTGGTGCCCGAGAGGGTGGGGGGGGTTCCGCAGTGCAGCACTTGGGAGGGGCGAGGGCTTGGGTGGCAGGGCACTCGGGGAGACGGGGGCTTGGGCGACACGATGCAGTGCTCAGAGGGGGCGGGGCTTCAGGCAGTTCTCTGCACTGAACCCAGGCACCTGAACACCAAGCCAACATCATTTTTTTGCAGAATATATTCTTTAAATGTTTTAATATTGTAGATTAAATTGTGTGCTCAGCCATTTGGTGGTGGCAACATTTCAGCAGAATCAAGAATTTCACGATTAAACATTTATCAGAAATTAAATACAGGGAAGTCGGGGTGGGTGAATCTTGTGGGGGATGAAGATTCTGCAAGCCTCTCCAATTATTTCTGGGGTCACCAAATTAGGGTCAATATAACAAGCTACATGAGCCAGAGACTATGGGATCGGCTATTATTTCAAGCTGCAATCCTCCCACTCTCCTGTAATTTAAACCTCATGTTTTCTTCCAGAGGTGATTCAATACAAATAAACATGTTTTTCTAGCTAAAAGGAAGTCATTGGTACACACATATATATATAAAAAGCTCTCCCCCGACCCAAAAAAAGCTAATCTGGCACCGGTGGCTGTGCTAAACTATACACATCTACAATTGTGCTGATTTCATTGGGATTTTTCTCTTCCCTACCTGTTACATCTCTATATATAGGGTTCTCACTCAATCTACTCTCTGCTCCATTTTCACCTTGTTTTCCATTGTCTTTTCCCTCTGCCCCAAGACTCGAACCGAGATGATATAACCAGAATGGGATACTCGCAGCTTCTTCTGCCTTCCTTATTAGCTATCCCACCTCATTTTTGGAACCCCATGCTTCCTCCCTCTTTCCTAGACAAGGCCTTGACCCCATCATATACTAGTCAGTGCTGGGAGACACAGCAAGGCAATAAGGGAAGAGGAAGGTCAGCAGCAACACGCCGGAGGCAGGGAGGTGCTCCTCTGGCTGGCATATCCTGGAGCTCAGAGGTTGCAGGAGAGGGGGCAAGAGGAAGGAGAACATAACACTTAAAGAGGTGACAATGGGACTAAATGACCTACCCACCTACAGGAGAGAGACTACAGGTTTAAGGCCTATGAACTCTTACCTTAGAATTATAGGGAAATGTTTTAATCCATTTACCTGGGGTTACAGTAGAAAGCACCCAATGCCCGCTGGATCCTTGAAGAACTCTCTTGGAGAGTTGACCTTTTGTTGATGTGACTTAGGACTGCTAAAACAGGCATGTTTGAAATTGCTCAATATTTTCTTGTTTTCAAGTTAAGTTTGTTTGGGTTACAGGAGCGACTGGAAAGCTCTGGAAGGCCAGCTGTGAAGAGCCTGGTAATCTTCCACGGACTGAGACGTGTAAAACCTAGAGCTCGGGTCTGCTTTGCTTGTTGTCTGTTTGCTCTGTGTCTGTCCTTTTCATGTGTTTCCTTATTCTTCCAAGTCATGGGAGTAAACTGGTATCACACTTACTACATCTCAGCCCATGGTGCTTTTGGGGTTTTCTCAGCACACCACAGCCAGTCCTGGAATTGATTGCTGCCTTCTCATTTGATGCCAGCCCACTGGTTCCAGACACAGAAGCCTTGTCTACTCTGGCAGCAGCATGTAGGGAACATGTAGCCACACGCCACAGTGAAAAGCAGGCTGTACCCAGACTGTGCTGTGTAGCTACAAATGGCAGCGAAAATCTCAGGTGGGGGGCAGCCTTTCTCTGCTGCCTCCCCTCACCAAAGACCTTCCCTGCTGCCAGCACTTCACACTGCAGTGGCGAAAGGCTCTGGCAGCAGAGAGGCAGCAGAACATTATGCTGATAAAAACAGCAGTGTAGATGGAGGAGGTATTGCTTGGGCATGTAGAGAGCTATGAAAAGTACATTTCCTAAGGTTCTGGTGTGTCTTTACTCCCCACAACAGTGCCTCACCATTTACAATTCTATTTATACCCATGCAGTGCATGTACCTACCACTGTTAAGTGTAGACACAACCCGAGAGAGGGAATAAATGTCCACTAGCTGGACTTCCAACCTGACCTAAGGTCTCTGCTTGGCCAAGTAAAGACCTTTACCTCTCCTCTGTAGCTGACAACCATCATCACCCTGACACCAGCAGACCAGAAAAGAAACACCTATTTTCCTGTTTCCCTTCTCCTATCTTCTCTTTTACCCATAAAAAGCAACAAAGAGTCCTGTGGCACCTTAAAGACTAACAGATGTATTGGAGCATAAGCTTTCGTGGGTGAATACCCACTTCTTCAGACGCATCTCCTGACGAAGTGGGTATTCACCCACGAAAGTTTATGCTCCAATACATCTGTTAGTCTTTAAGATGCCACAGGACTCTTTGTTGCTTTTTACAGATCCAGACTAACACAGCTACCCCTCTGATCTTTTACCAATGTCTGCTTGTGTTGGACTTGCCAAAACTCCCAACACTGTAAATAAACTGAGAAAGTTCTGATTGTTACAATATCAGTATCATTTCCATCATTAAGGAGAAACAACTGTTTCAGTAAATGCAATTTTTACTGCAGGGTTAGTAATTAAAGCAGGAGGGAAATGTCACGTATGGGTATCGGAAAGCTAAAGAAGCCTAAAATACAGCAGCAGCCATGGGGTGCAAAGTAACATTTAAATAATCCATAAACCATGATAGTGGGGAAGGAAGAGTGAAAAGAAAGGCAGTGTGGGGGTGGGAAGTAGGGAAGTGAGGCTGGGAGACTATGGAAGGAAAAGAGAAAGAAACATTGTAGGTAGTCTGTGCGAGAGACTGGAGGTGAGAGACAGAAAGAGAAAGAGAGAGAATCTGGGGGTAAAGAGAGTCTAAAGGGTGAATCAGGAAAGGGTTAACAGATTGTGAGGACAGAGGTACAAAAATAAGATTAGGCCTTGGAGAGAGAAAGGGTAAGAGTCAGAGGAAGAGAAGAGAACAAAGTATGAGAGAGAGAGATTCTGGGGCGGGGGTGGGAAACAAAGTCAGAAGGTTACAATGACAAAATGGAATGCTAGAATGGAGAAACTGAAGGAGGGGAGAAGCAAGAATGCACAGAAATGTTCCTGAGAGTTAGGAAATTTTGGTTTATTGATTACAATCACAAGGAATTATATTGTACCTATCCAGCAGAAAATAATGGGAAGGTGGAAGGAGAGGAAGAGAGAAAGTGTGTCCAATTTAAGCCAGTGTGTTTAACCCACTGGGGGGAAGAGAAATGCATTTTAGGTCAATTACAGCTGGGACTGGGGCAGATGGGCAAATGCCTCAGGCTCTTCCTGGCCTGAGAGAGTGAGGGTGTGGGGAGCAGGGACACACCAACACTCCCTGCTGCAGCTTGAGCAATGCTCTAGCCCTCCTCTCTCTCTTCATACTTCTGTAAATCAGAACAACAGTGTTGGAGTTGCACTTTCAAAGCTACAAATGGCCTCCATACTCGGCATAACGAGCTTGTCCAGTTCTATTAGTCAGGAAGCTTAAGGGGGAAAGTGACATGCTTCTCTTGCAGAACGACAGAGAAGAGTGATGTTCTACAAGTTGCACTTTAGTGCAAAAGCCCAGAAACTTTACATTACTTTACATCTGGGTGCAGTGGGAATGGTTCCCAACTGGAAATGCTGAAACAGATGTTCCAACATGTGTACAAGCACTTGTGGTTATGTGAATATGCAACTGTTCATCCAACTCTGATTATTCATGGAGAACTTCAAAAGGTTCCAAGGTTATACGATGGCCGGATAAGCTCTAACAAGCCCTTTGTGTGTGTGAGGAGTGGCAAATTCTCATCTTTTGCACAAATGGTTGTGTCCCATGAGACTCTCAAAATACAATCCAATTCGAGACCACACATACATATGATCGCTGTCCCAAGGGCATTTGTGGCAGCTTGTCCTTGTCCATCGTCCCACTCAATTGTCTCTCCCACTCCTGTAGACAAGACTCCTGGGAATACAATTGTTTCCTCGGGGTAAAATAGGAATCCAATCTACAGATGAGGGAAATGCAGCTAGGTTGCAGGAGCATTTAAAGCAATGCATATCAATAATAATGACGCTAAGACATTAAATGTCTTATCTAAATTGAGTTCAGCTTGGAAGATATATTGGTCCAGATTCAGGTAGAAATGAGGGCTCTAAATTTGCAGTAGGCTGTTCATATTTTCCCTGAACCCATTTGCATATCCTTAGCTGTCAGTTAATGTAGATTAGTTTTCAATGAAATAGCTTCCTTGGTATGCTTGTGGAGAACTATTTAAAGTAGGAGAGAGGAATGAGGATGAATTCTTCTGTCACTTTTAGCATGCATCTAAGACACTCCTACTGGAGCTTTGGGTCCAGCCATGCTTAAGACAGATGGAACACCATGTTCCAAAGACACTGATGCATGTGTGAGATCCAGAACGTTCTGCATCAGCATAATCACATACAAGCACGCCAGAAATCAAAGCCTGCCTGTGTGGGGGTTTTCTCTTTCACCACCAACCTTAATTCTGCCGCACAAGCTATCTCCCTGGTACCAGACTGCATAATTCTACCCCGATCACAAAAGCAAACATCCAGATGAGCCAGTTTATCATGAGTTCATTTTTGCGTATTTATGAGCATGTTTCATGGAGCTGTTTTCCTTTTTCACAAATAAACAGAATGTGAAAGTAAAAAGAAAAAAAACCCTCATTTTAAACTAGGGTGACCAGACATCCCGATTTTATAGGGACAGTCTCAATATTTGGGGCCTTTTCTTATATAGGTACCAATTACCCCCCCATGCCATCCCGATTTTTCACGCATGCTATCCGGCCACCCTATTTTAAACTACCAAATTTAACAGAAGGAAGTTAACAAAGCTCTCATTTTCTTCCTTAGTGCACTTTCCAGACAAAATAGCTTGGATGATAGCGAGTGCATTTCAGCCAAGATATGTCAGAGTGTTATTGTGAATGAAAAAAATACAAACACATTGAAACAACACATTTCTGTTCTAAAAAGGCTGGTTTTACATAATGATATCATTGGTTTGCCAATATCCACATTTAACTCAGCAGCATGCTATGACCCACCCTCACCAAAAGCTATTCTGCTCTTTGGAATGAATATGTAAAAGCTGTACTGATTTTTGAAGAATTAAGGTAGGAGCCCTTGAAATGGCTGGGAATTAGTATTACACTCAAATAGCTTTGTTTGTTTGTTTGGTTTACTTCTGTACTGCTGCTTTTAGATAGGATTTTAAGTACATAAACAAAAGTTGCCTGCTTTGTGCAGATGTAACAAGCATTTCCTTCCCTTTCCCCTTAAGAGATCAAATGAATTGTCAAGATAATGCATACAGTCGCCATCAGCCTTGAAAGCCAAATCCTTAAAACCAGTCTCGATTCCAGCACTTCCTTGGGGCACTGCTGAACTGATGGATTCACCTTTTTTTTTTTCCAAAAAAGGAATAGTTTCAAGCATATATAGCTCTGGTACAGATCAGCATTTTTATTTGGTTTAAATATGCTGTATATCAAATTTCTACTCTTAAAAATAAAGAAGTCCGGTGAGTAAGTGATCTCATAAATCAAAATAAATGCATGGCTTCTTGACTCTCTGATCTACTATTCAGCTTTCATTTTTGTTCCATATTTGTAGCTTTTCCTACTGTGCCAAAGCCAAATAGAACGGAACAATTTCTTATGATTAAACAATAATAAAGAAAAACATAACCTTTAGTCTCATCTGGAATTATCAAATGACTGAGTCAAAACATTTCTATTTCTATTACAGGAATATGGAATAGGTTAGGTTACAATATATATAGGAGACAATACAGTTTGTTGCTTAAATCCTACGCATATTTACACCTGTAACCCACTGTTATCACTAAATAACAACACATCAGATAAGAAGGAAAACATTATGTCACAAGTTCTGCACCCAGCACTATCTTCAGTCCTCATCTGTAGGAAGGAAAGGTCAGTGGATGAGTACAACAATGGATCCACTAGCCCCTTTCCTCATCCCACACAACAGTGCATAGGGAGCCCCCATGCAGCTGGGCTTTGTGGCACATGACTGTGAACCTGCTGCAGAACTAGTCTGCTTTCTTGTGGGCTGAATCTTCCACTGCTATAGAGGAGGCCAGCGAGTATTTGCATTAACACCTCTTTTATCACATTAACATAATTGCTAGCATGGTCTCAAGAGTAATTGTTCTGTTATGTGAACATTTATTTTCTTTCAACTTTACTTCCTTCTGTTCAACATTTGACAAATGCAAAGACAATCTAGCAATCAGCGAACCAGGACAGACAAGTAATATAATGAAATGTGGGGGGTCTTAGGGCTTTATCCAACAAACCTTTTGGCCTATTCAGCCACTTAATTTGCATGTTCAACTTGTCCTAAAGCCTAAAGATAGATTTCTGTACATTAAAGAACGAGATACGATTCCAATACTATATACTTCTTCTCATAGTGCTCTTTTGCCTACTGATTTTTGCACCTGTCTTGTTTATGCCAACTCAGATTATTATACCCCAGATTTTGTGTGTATCCAAGAAGGGATGTTCGTACTGCTCATATTTTCAGGAGTCCGATCAGTTTTCTTGACTCCAGATTAGAACTGACACCATGTAATCAAAGACCACAGCTGTGTGGGTGGATTCTCCAAAAAGATCCAGAGTCGGATCTCTTTTCTGCTTCTATAGAAAAAAGAGGATGAAGACAAAGTAGGCTTTATCTCCCTTATGGAATCTGGCCCTTTTGCTGCTATATTTGCCTAGAGGAAAGCAGTTGGTCGTACAAAGAAGTGAAGACTCAGCTGTGAGCAAGGAACTCCGATCCTGTACAAAGAGTTGTACTTCCGGATAATGTAATATGGAAGAACGTTAGGGAAGGCTAAAATAAAGTCCTGATTAAATAAAGCAATGTCAGGCTTAAAGAAAGAAGAACTGATCCTTCCAACCAGGCTGGTGTCACAGAGAGCACAATAGACTAAATTAACCTCAGCAAGGTGATTTTTAATCTCTGTTGAGGTAAGAGCAGATGTGCAAAGCTGTATGGAAGACTGAGAACCATCTTTGGATTTGCTATCCCAGAGCTTACGGGGTCTTCTGAATTCTCATAAGCTTCCTTATTTACAAGGGAGGACTGGTTTCTGACAATGGCGGACACAGCTGTGAGTATTCTTATAGTATGTCATTGCATTAGCGAGTTCTAGCAATGTTTGACTCCGTCAAATACTTAGGAAATGGAGGTAAATAGCCACACTACTGCAAGGGCTGTGAAAGAGTAAAACATCCAAGGAATAGGAACCAGGAAACCTTCTGTAAAAGTATGTGGATTAAGAATAAAAGCAATAACAAACAATAAAAATGGACCCAAACCCAATTCTCACGTCCTTATTCAGGGAAAACTCCCACTGAAGCCAATAGACTTTTACCCAAGAAGGCCAATCTCACAATTGTGCTTTGTGTTAGACACTTGGCCTCCAGACTCAGTCACAGGCCAACAGAAAATTTGAGTTGCTCTTAAATAATTCTATCTGGATGACGCAAGAGGTGTACTGACATGCTCCAGAGCAAGCTGCTTGCAACCCTCAAACAGAGAGAGAGGCTGTTAAAAGGAAATAAAATCACTATTAAAGTGAGTGTATCATGGTGGGAGCCTGGATCTATTTCTTCTCAGAAAAAGTTATTGGGGATTTCAGATGACAGGCTTGTGATATCTTAATCTAAAAAGAGAGTAATATATAACTGGTAGATTCCTGGTATTTGCAGAGTGGGTGAGGGATACTCATATTCCCAGATTAGTTGACGTTGGCTAAAATGCTTTTATTCAGATCAAGTTTGATATCATTTAACTTGAAAATAAGTAAGCAGAACTTCGTTTTAACAGACCCATTTTATTCTTTGACAACTTTTTAAAATGCTACTTTAAAATACTAAAATGCTACTTTTAGATTGTTGGTATATTACAGAATCTATATAATTATATAGAACATGAATGATATTTTTTCAAAATAAATATAATTTAACAATAGCACATTACCACTTAATTATTTAAAACTCCACAATGAGAGCTCCATCCAAACATATCTCAGGATCTGTAGATTTAAACAGATCATTTTATGTGCGATACTTGAGATTTATATTTTGTTTTATTGATAGCTAAAAACAAAAATGAACTAATTCTTAATCTTCTAGCCACCTTCTCAATAATCTAGATCACTTATGGGGTAATTTTTATAGTATATGTAAGATATATGAATGAAAGAGCACGGGTACATTTATTATATTTCATAACAGTTTGATTAGATACAGTTACCTCTCAATGTCTTCTTCTCTACAGCAGTATAAATAATTGGCAGCTCAGTAACAGGTCAGTCATTAAAAAGAGTAAAACTCATGTCACAGAAACAATTCCAGAGCATCAGATACTATATTTATATATTATATTAAACTCTCAAAAAGATTTCAAATGACAAGTTAGAAAATAAACAAATTATTACTTTCAATACACAGATATTAAACTAGACATAAAGACTAGTTTTGAATAAAACATTTCTTTTTCTGGAAGATTTAAAAAAAACCTAGTTTTGATCTCTGGTTTAAATCCTCAGTTAATCTAAATATATCCTTTAGCCAAAAAGAAAAAGGAATTCCATATTCACTACAAATAGGCATCTTACCTTACATCTTTTGGTGAACTCCTTTTCTAGAAGAATCTGGCAGGTATTAGAACACAAAAGTACTTTCAGCTAAGCTTGTCTTTACATTATCTTAAAACTAAACTTATTTTGCCAGAAGAAGCTCTTAGACAAAACATGTGGGCTAAAACAGCAGCAGCCTCCCTGTTCAGGAGATTTCATGGATATTCACAGGCTTTGCTTCCGCTGTCCGAAAGTTAAGTCTGAGTAAGAAAGGCATTTTTCCTGTCCCGGAAACCAGTATAACCAAAACTAATGCTGAGCTAATGAGAAATGTTTCTTTCATGTGTTCTGTTTGGCAGACACTGCAAGTCATATCAAGGAAACACATGATGTTTATAAATACAATATGTCTCATGTTGTCATAACCTCTCAAAGACAACAACAGCACTAGAAAAAGCAGGCAGCAAAACAGCAGGAAAGAGGATATTTGTATCGTTTAGAAGTTCGGTATCAGATATACATATCTTGGCTTTTTTCCTAAAGAAAATGTTTTACGGTAAAGGGGATCAGTAAGGCAGTGTATGGCAACTTATAAACATACTATGGGTATTCCTAGCATTATCATGCATTCAAACAACTACGCATTTAAATATTTGTTCTCAGTTTTAGGAGTTACAATCTAAGCAGATGGCTATATTGCAGTCACAGGGTGTGATTACAGTTCAAATAAACATACCCAGGCTCGCTTTCATTTAGCTAGCTCAAGTCCTGGAGCATGGAAGCTGCAGCAATGTGCACTTCAGTGTGGCTGTACAAGCCTGTCCAGGAATCACTCGCAAGTCTAGCGCACACTGGAGCACAAGCTGCCATAGCTTCACTGTTCTGGTACCTGAGCTACCTCAGCCTGCTCTGAGTAGAAGGGGACTTCATGCATAGAGCTGCCCCTTTTAAACCCTCTTGCCCGTTCAATTCTCAGGGGATGCATCAGTGTCATCGTGCTGTCCCCTTGTCCCCTTTTGCAGTAGTTTGACCTCTCCCCTTCAGCTCCCCCCAGCCATAAAGCACTGTTTCTTCATTCGGCCAGCCAGGTAAATCCTCCTCCCTGCCCCAATGGTTCGGTGCAATCATTCTGGCACCTAATCTAGCTCAGTATGTCTATACACCTTGTGATTGCAGTATAGACATACCCTAAGACTGTTACAAAAAATCAGCAAGTGGTCGATAATTTTGGCAACACTTTTATTTTTACTTTTTGCATTTAATGAGATGAAGATTTTTAACTTGAATACAATCCAATGAAACACTGCTAGGAATCTCCCATAATCTGGATGCCTTTGTTTAAAGTATCTGAAGAACTTAAAAGCATGATCATGCATTTATTATCTCTATGTCTTTCTTTAAAAGGTTGTATAGATTTTTTTTAAACTAAGGACTAGTGGAAACTTGACGGGTGCAGATTAGCACTCGGTGCAGGCAGACACATCTCTTAGGGATTAATTTATTAAAGAGGGAACTCTGTATTCTCACAAAGAGGATAGGAAAGAAGTTGGTAAAGTAGAGCTAGGAGCTAGAGATGGACAGTCATATTTAAATGAGATACTTTTACATGAAGGAAAGCAACTGAACATTGACAAAATGTATAGATCTAAATACTAATGGATGAACTACAGTGCCTGTCATTAAATGAGGATTTTGATATAACAGACATCACAGAAACTTGGGGGAATGAGGATAACCAATGGGATGGGTAATACCAGGGTACAATACATATATATATATATATATATATATATATATATATATATATATATATATATATATATTGCACTGATGGGGGAGTGCCATAGAATCTTTGACTATATGTCAAAGAAAGCATAGAGTCAAATGAAATAAAAATCTCAAATCAAACTGTGCCATAGAATCTCTATGGATAGAAATTCCATGCTTGAACAATAACAGTACAGCAGTAGGAAGGTACTAAGCACCACCTACCAAGATGGTGGCAGTGATTGTGAAATACTCAGGGAGATTAGAGAGGCTGCAAAGAGAGAAAAATGCAATAATAATGGGGATTTCAACTAGCCCCATGTTGACTGGGTACATGTCACCTCAGGACACGATGAAAAGATAAAATTTCTTGACATCATAAATGACTGCTTCTTGGAGCAGCTTGTCCTGGAACCTACAAGAGGAGACACAATTCTTGAGTCAGTCCTAAGTGGAGCACAGGATTTGGTCCAGGATATCAATATAGCTGAACCCCTTGGTAACAGCAACCATCATATAATTAAATTTAACACCCTTGTATGGAGACAAATGCCAAAGAAGCCCACCACAGTAGCATTTGACTTAAAAAGGAGAGCTGCACAAAAATGAGGAAGCTAGTTAAACAAACATTAAAAGGAACAGTCACAAGGGTGAAATGCCTGCAAACTGCATGGACAATATTTAAATCTACTGATAGGCAAAGTAAGAAAAATGTAGCTTGAGAACCTATTATACTTTGATTTAAGGATACTAACTTTGTATATTTGGATATGTGATGTTGGCAATTTGAGTTTTAATGGCTATAAAGCTGTTGACTGTCATTAAATAATTATTGTCTGATCCCCTCCATAATTTCCCATAACTGTGAAAATTTAAATAAAAAAATAAGAAAAAAGCTTTAAAATAAATATCAATATTATCTATCAACATTATAAAAAATAAACATTTAATTCTGCCAATCCTAAGTATAATACAAAAAATGTGTGACAAGATCTAACTTCGTAAGGTGTTGATTCACATTTCAAAAGTAATCTCCTTAAAACAGGACAGGCAATAATCACTTCATCCCTAGATTTACTGAAACAGATGCTAAGGCTAAGCACTTTGTTTACAGTAATTACTCCTTCCTCCCCTCTCATTTTAGTATAGTTAGTTTCAATTTATCTAAGCATCATGGTGAAGGTAGGAAGACTGGAGTGATATCTTTCCCACCACCCAACTTCTTCCGTATCCTACACTTGTCTGCCTAAATGCAGCTGCAGAACGAATGCATTCTTACTCTTGGGTTCATCCGCTCCACCACATACAAAAAGGTGATCACATATATAAGCAACAAAACATAAAATCAGGTGCTTCTTTTCAGACTTCTCAGTGCTGCCTCACCGATGTCTTGAACTCTGACTTGAAAGGACTACCTCTCAAATTGAAAAGGGCATCCAAGATCTGACCAAACCCAACTCTGCTGAGCTTGTGAGATCTAACGAAAGCACATCGCCAGGTGAGCTGGCTATAGACCAGGCAATAACAATTCTTGGGAGATGTGAAGATTTTGAAATGCCACCTCCGGTAAGACAAACACCCAAAGAACCACCTCAGAGAGGAGAGTGGAACACGGTAAAATAATCACAGAATTGTAGAAACATAAGGCTGTGTAGCAGGGTGGTCCCCTGCTCCTGCCCTGAAGGGCTTAAAGCCCTGGGGGAAGGTTGTGGCTGGGAGCTACTAAGTTGGGCTGATTGGGATGTGGCTGCAGCTGGGTCATGCCCCAATCAGGCCACAGCTGGCCTGTATAAAGAGGCTGGGAGCCAGGAGCTCAGGAGACTCCCTCTGCCTGTAGAGGGAGATGGGCCTGGCTGCAGAGAGCTAGACATAGGGTACCTGAGTGGACCAGGGCTGGGAAAAGGGCAGAGGAGCTGGGGAGCTCCAACCTGGAAAGACCAGGGGTAGGCCATGGCAGCAGGTCCAAACCCTCCTTGCCAGTGGTGAGTAGGCTGATACTGTAGTCTGCCCCAGGGCATGGGGCTAGATGATGACTGGCAGTAGTCTTATACTGAGGCAAGGTGGGAATAGTGGGTGGGGGCTCCCCAGGGAGGGGAGACCCTAAGACTAAGGGGGTACTGCCAGGGGGCAGCACCCCAGGTAAAAGGGCACTGGGTCCAGGGAGGGACATGGGGGCCAGAGGACAGGCAGATCACCAGCCTGCAGAGGGTGCTCCAGAGCTGAATCGAGCTAATTCCCAGAAGTCACCAGCAGGAGGTGCCGCAGGGGTGAGTCCGCACCTCTACAGGCTGAAAGAGATCTTAAAATGTCCTCTAATCCAGCCTCCTGCATTGGCATAGAGGGAGCCACCTTTATTTTTGAATTATCCCACTTTGGCCAGAGGGAGAGAGTTTAGCCATACACAATATATGTCTGTGGGCATAATCTCAGTTGCACAATTCTATATTTTAATGTGAACAATACACGTTTTAACCACTGTTTTTACAGAGAGCCAACATTTGTATTTGAAACAACTTTATTAGATAGTAAACATCTGACACAGGGCCAAAGAAGTAATCCAGATTGCTGATATTTTGATTTTTATGTACACATTAGCAAAACATGCCTGAATACCAGTCCATCCCACAGCACACACAAAAGTTACATTTAGCCCCCCTTTCAAGTCGGACAACAACAATTTAGGCCTAAAGATGTAATGTCAATGCATTATTATTACAATGGTAATACAATGGCACCGAAAATGTGCCCTGCCCTAGGATATAAATGATATATTTCAGATAGATCTGCTTACTGTTCCACAGAAGTCAACAGTATTTCAGGATTCTCAGCACCTTGCAGGAGACACATAGCAATTCATCAGATCTGTCCCTAAAAGAGCCGCTACCATTCTATATACGGATTTTTAGCATGCAGTGAGATTAATAATCAGATAATTGGATTTTCTGACGCATCAGAAAGATTGTTTTATGATGTTTTAAAATTCAAATATTTAAATAAAATAATTATAGGAGAAGTGGTTGAAAATATCACAGGAAACTGAACGACTGCCACAATTGTACTGAAACAATAATGCCCTACACCATTACAACTACAAAAGTGCTTAAATATAATCAAACCAAAAAAGCAAAGATCTGTGGCAGATGAAAAAGAAATTGTGAAATCAAGAACCAGATGCACAATTATAAACTAATATTTTTACAGGAGTTCCTCAGAACATTTGACATCCACTTTGGACCATGTATAAATTACTAAAAACTAAACATCACACTTGCTAGTAACTGTATCCTTCTTGAAGGCTTAATATGATTTTATTATTTCCTCTATATACTATATTTAAGCAAAAAAGAAAACAAAGGGAATACATTTCAGAAGCTTTCTTGGCAAATTGAAAGGCAAAGATTTCACCTTAACAAAGGTTACTACATTTATGGTATTTTTGACAGACTCACAAAAATTGATGCTCTTTTCAAAACTGCAAAGCATTTATTAGTGTGTTGGGTCTGAGATGGCCATTTATGAAGCACATCAGGAGACAGGGAGCTCAACTGGAAAGCTTTTGAAAATGGTGTTGCGAGTTGCACTACTACTGAAGTTAAACCATGCTCTGCTCTGTTGAAAAGAAGAGAGAGTTTGGTGCCCACTAATGTATGAGACTTCAGTTTGCATTCTGAAACAAATTACTAAAACACTGGGCTGTGATTCCAGTTCGTTACTGTGAATGAATGAGGGATCAGAGAGCTGTTAGAGTAAATAGTGACAAGGAATGACGTGATAGATCAATAAACGAGTTAGCAGGATGGATCAATGTCGTCCCCTTGCAGCATGTATGTATTCACGCTATTTATGTTAATGTAAACATTTCACACAGAAAACAGGAGATAAAATAAAAATGAATATAAATCAACTCTGGCACTTACCCTTATATCTCCATTTACAGTTCTGGATGTATGATTAAATGCATGAGCTGGATCTTTGTTGTAAACTTTAAGGAAAGATCTGTCCTGAATGTTCCTGGAATCAAAAACATCAACAACGATAGTAGATGAAAGGAGTTTTATTTTAGACATTTCCTTTGCTTGCCCTAAGGATTCAGGCAACAGACAAACACCATCACGATATTGCTGCAATTGACTAATAAAAAACTCTACTGCTATAAAATAGACAAACAAATAGCAAAACCTACTTCGTTCTCTATCCCCTGGGAAGTACCACTCTTTCAGTACAGCTCCACACTCATATAAATCAGGTGGCACTGAGTTTCTTTCAAAATCCCCGGCACAGAGTGAAAACACTTTGTAAGATAATAAAGCTCCAATATTTACAATGCACCCAAAAGGGTTTAAGTTAATATTTAAGTGCTTTATTGTGTACTCTACACAAACACATGAATTTCTGATATTCTAATGAGCACAAAGCAAAAGAAAAATACTCTTTTGAAATTATTCTTGAGGCAAAAGTAACTTACAGTAGTTTGTTCACAAAATTGAAAATATTCCATAGCAATTAAGAACTCATCGGCAAATGTAAAAACAAACTTTCAAGCCTCCAATCTTTCATAAAGCTTTTTTTAAAATCAAAAAGTATCAGCTTTGATAAAAGCAACTACAGAATTTTGATGCAAATTGTTAGAAGAAAACATCAAAAGATTTTTAAGGTTAGCACAAAGAGCCTTGTCATTCATGAGTCTTTTTATAAACTGACTCATTTAGACAACAATCAGACAACAGATGTTTTACATTAGTCTCAAAACCTACCTTACAATAATTTCATAGATTAGAAATCTGCACTGAGTCCTGCTGATTTCTTGTTCAGTACTAATCAGCAACAATCTAATTAACGGCAACAATCTAAACACACTAATGTCCTTTCAAAACTGTGATTCCTTCCATTTCACAGTAGTGAGTTCAAGAGAATTTGCACACAAGACTGAATTTCTTTCCTCCAGGTATAGCAACAAGTTTAGTGGACTGATCTTACTCATTAGGATTATCATTTTTAAAAAATGAAGTGAAATTCTTGGGCTGGTCTAATTTCTTTCTTTTAAAGTCATATTACAGTCAGTGATTGTTCTGAATCTGTAACTAGTTAGAACTTGCATTGCTGCTGTAGACTTCAAGCAGTCTATTAAAAAACCACGTAGCTTAACAGACAGATCAGTCCCATCTGTTTAAGAAATGTATGGTTAATGAGAAGTTTAGGGTTGATGAGAATTAACTACATGTAGAATGCACAAGAAAATACCTCTCCTGTAGCAAATTTAGGTTTTGTTTATTTATGGCAGCATAAACTCTTTTCTGTCTTACAAATATGGGAAAAAAGTGACGGGTCTACGTTTAGTTAGTGAATAATTTGTGAACAATGTTAACTGTATGTAAAATTAAATAATATTCAGTGCCAACAGTACAGATGTTACACATAAGGTAAGGACAAAATTCTGCTCAGAGATCTATCTGCATGAAGAATCTAAACTACAGAACTCTGCTCTCCATATGGACATGGAATGATTCTTTGTTAATATATTTCTCAATGAAAGGAAAGTTCTCTCATTTTTTTCAGTTCACTCTTAGTTCACAAATGATGATGCCATAAACAGAGGCAAGGTGGGTGAGGTAATATCTTTAATTAGACCAAACTTAATCTACTCTTTTTTCTCTCTCTGAAATGATGGTTGAGAAAGTTTACTCAATTAATGTCAAGTTCAGTTTAAAAATAATCTCCATGGCTATCTTATAGAAATATGACAGCTTGAAGTAAAGTAGTGCTTTAAGGCAACATAGTAAAATACAGTGCATTTGATCTCTGAAGTGAATTGTATTTCGCACCATATCTCCATTCCACTCCACCTGAAACTTTTCTGATAACAGGTATACATTCATGTATTTTTTTATTTGCACATCTGTTTTACATTCACTATTCGACAGTGTTAGAACTGAACACTTTTCCTTCTGTCCCTCTTTCTCTTCTGCTTCGCTCTTGTGATTTTGTATCTGTTCTGATATTTATCATATATTACCTTATGAACAGTTTGGTGTAAATATATGCCACATATCCCTGCACTACTTTTCACACCATAACAAATTTATGGCCAGCCACATGGTTGTAACTGCTGTGCACATAGGCCATTGGGAACTTCTTGCTGGTTATGGGTTAACATTCCAATCCTTCTGCTCCAAAAGCACAAATACCAATTGGTGTCAGAAGTTCAGAGCTTAAGAAACATGGTTGAGCAGCTCGGATTCCATCCAGCAGAGGACATGCACATACACACACGCAAACCAGGTCTTTACAATATTCTAGTATGCAGTATTGGCTGAGATCAGAAGTATTTTTAATTATTAGTATTAATTATTTGTATTAATGTAGCACCTAGGACCAGTGGCAGGTATCCAGTTGCCCAGTCCTGATGGAGGCTAGAGCAGCAGTGGGTACACTCCAGCCTCTGCCACCGGTGTAATGGATTTTACGCTGGTGGTAGATGATAAATAGCAGAGCTCTGCTCCATGACACTCCCTCCAGCCCACACTGTGCCCCAAAACACCCATGACACTTTTTCCGACCCCCCTTCACATCAGGGGAGAGGGATAGCTCAGTGGTTTGAGCATTGGCCTGCTAAACCCAAGGTTGTGACTTCAGTCCTTGAGGGGGCCACTTAAGGATCTGGGGCAAAAATCAGTACTTGGTCCTGTTAGTGAAGGCAGGGGGCTGGACTCAATGACCTTTCAACATCCTTTCCAGTTCTAGGAGATAGGTATATCTCCAATTATTATATTACTTTCTGTCAGTAGAGATAGAGATCTGTTTTAAGGCCACTTTGTGAATTATTTAATGTTTAATATTTCAAATATGCATGTTTTGGTAAAAACACAATAAAATATTAATTGTAAAAGCTAACCAAACTTATCTGTATTGCATGAATATTTAAATAAATTATATCATACATATACGGCTTGTGCAACAGATGTGGTACATATCGCTTCAGGCATGCGTCAAACTGTGAAAATGCCAAATTACTCAGACACCATTGAACTTGCCTCAATGTGTCAGACCTGATATTTGTTAGATATTTATCAGCTTAACTCTTTTTCACGCTATTGATGCACTGCAGGAAAAAAACCCAACTGTAGTTTACCTACCTTACATCATTTAGTTCATAGTATATGTTTCTGCTCTCGTCCTTGATGTAAATGGCAACACTGGGAGACTCCAGCATTTTCATTGTCAGTTGCTGGGGGAAGGCACTTACGAAGAGGGCACGAATCGTGTCTGTGCTTGTAATTTCATTCGGCATCCTTAACTGTTTTGTTTCATCTCCATACTGAAGATATAAAACTCCTAAAAGCAAAATACAATTGAAGATTTTTTTTTTTTAAATGCATGGAATAAATCTAGACTCCAAAGTCCACATAGAACAAACAAACATATATTTAATTCTATATTAGAATAAGGAAAGCTAGATGTGTCTCTCTCACACACACCATACCTTTTCACTACAATACTGGAATGAAGAATGTCTCGTGGATATTGATTATTTGTTTCTATACCACAGAGTATTCCCATAGCAACATGTTATTGCAGGGGATCTATTTTTACTGTTCTTTAGTTAGATCAAAAGTTTACACTAAAAGAGCTAATTTTAAAATAATATTAAAATGAACCCATACTACAAGGAAGGTGCAGGTAAATCATGGGAAATTTTCTGTCAGCCGAGGGAAAAATTAATCCGTGTATCACTTAGGTTCTTTTAAGCATAAACTCTTTGCTTTAACGTCACAGTTACTCAACAAGGGGTTGATTTTCAAACCAGCTCCCCATTTTTGCAAGCATAATTTTGTGCCCACAATTGATTTATCAGCAATTTATTTATTTATAAAATTGTAGGTGAAATTCATAATAGGAACAAAGCCGAAGTCACTAAAAAGCAGATCTAGCTTGACTATCAGACATTTTAATTTTGAGTGTTTCTGTGTGAAATGGTTTGCAACCTTAATTATAAACTCTAACACATCACAGTATAGTACAGTAGAGGGGGGCGGAAAGAAAGAATCTGAGTCATATATAAATAGATGTATAGATTTTAAAGCCAAAAAGGATCATTCCAATAATCTAGTTTGGCTTTCTGCACAACACAGACCAACAAACCTCCCCCAGCAATTTGTGCATTAAGCCTATAACTTTTGGTTGAGCTTCAGTACATCTTTTATAAAGGTATCTAGTCTTGATTGAAAAACTTCAAGTGCTGGAGAACCATCATATGAGGTAAATTGTTCCAACAGTTGTTTACCATCACTGTTAACATTTTGCACTTTATTTCTAGTCTCAGTTTGTCTAGCTTCAGCTTCCAACTAGTGGATTTTGTTATGTCTTTTTCTACTAGATTAAAGAGCCATCTACTATCAGAAATCTCTTTCCTTATGTACGTACTTGGGGACCATGATCAAGTGACCTCTCAAACTTATCCTGGACAAACTAAATAGATTGAGCTTCTTAAGTCTTTCAGTACCAGGCATGGTTTCCAGACTTATTTTTCTTCTAGTTAAAAGTAATTGTCAATATTTTGCACTTATATACTGCAGTGCTTTTCATCAAAGGATCTCAAAACAAATAGACTTTAATTAATTACTGGTATGTCCAACAATATTCCCCTGAGGTAGGAAAATATTGTATTATATTCATTTTACAGATGGGCAAATGGAAACACAGAGGCCGTCCTCCCCTTGTGGATTCTCGTATTTTCTCCCACTGGACCTTGCTCACTAGGGGTGAGATTCTCACTCCAACACCATCCCCTTTCTGATAGAGTGACATAAAAGGGCATAAAAAGCCTCGAATCTGGCCAGAGGAGAATTCCCCCAGTGTAGGAACTGAGGAAGACAGCCACAGACTATCCTGCAAGACCTGACATCTGAGCCATGCCCCAGGTAGGAAGGACATGTTGGGGGTGGTGCCACAGCCTGCCTATAGGCATCTGAGGACAGGCTGACATGATGTTAGAGAGCCCTGAGGGGCTACCTGTGTTACACCAGTGGCCTCTCCAGCTCCTAGAGAAGTCCTGAATCAGGAGGGCACAAAGGTACTTGAAGAGAAGAGAATGACAGATCTGCTCAAGTGTGACTATTTTGCTCTTCCTTGGTTAGTCCTCAGAGGATATAAGCCACAATACCAACAATGCATTTTCTTCTTTAAGTCAGCTGTTTTTTTGGTAAGGGAACAGAAATGCCTAAATATTATCCTTATTGATGATCATGCGGTCTATGGTGCTACAGCCCAAATTACAAAACCCATTTAGCTAGTGATATCTTGGTTTAAAGTCAAAATTGGTTATGCCACCAATGATGGGGTGGTGGAAGGGTTTTATTTTGTATATTCATGAGCTACCACCAGTGACTAAAAGTTTGTGCTCAAGTCCTGGGACATGAAGCCATTTACTGAAAAATATAGAAGACATATTAATCTAAGATGAGTTTTCTTCATCCTCAGCTCTTAGTATTTTTCTCACTATGTTGCCCGTAATTGCTGTAAATGAATGAATGCACATTTTGGCAGGTGTTCCCACAAACAGTGAGCAGATAATTGCACCTAGAGCAAGAGAAGGCAGAACATGTTAATTTTTATGCACACTAATCATACTCCTCAACACCAGCTAACCATAATTTAATATTAGGCTGCTTTTAAAATGACACTGTCAGTACCTTTTCTATAGTATTATGAATGGATGATATTGTTATGAGCTGGGTTAAACCTTGTTATGGGTTGAATTGAAGCCTCATTGAAAATGAGGTGTGAACAGCCCTTCAATTAAGATAAGTGTAAAACACAGTTAAGGGGCCATACTTAAAACATTGACATAATTTAGTCTGCCCAGTAACTAGCAACACCTGGGTGGACGGTTCCATTGAGCATTGTTCTGATCAGATGTGCTTGTGGCATAGGTGCTGCAACTAGGGGAGCAGGGGTAGTGTGGGGTAGAAGAAGGTGCTGCAGCATTCCCTGGTTTGAAGTGGTTTCCATCATATACAAGGTTTACAGTTTGATTCAATGGCTCTCAGCATCGCCAGTATACAAATTGTTCCAACACCACTAACGTTGTGGGGAAAAAGTCTAGCTGGAAGGGATAGACAAGAAACAGAGAAACTCAAAAGCAACAAAAAAGCCAAGCAGTAGCCTGTAACCACAGCATAACCCTGAAAAAGCCTAGAAAAAGGTTCTGGGTCAGAGTTGCTGGCTAAAGAAAGATTGGGCCTGTAAACTAAGAAACGACTCCTTTTGTTTCTGGTTCCTCCTGTGTTTGGAGAAGCAGGACATTTTACATTCTTTGTAAATGAATAAGACTGCATCCAAGAAAATACCAGACTCCATCATCAGTTTCTACTTCCAGCTGAAACTTTCCCAGGGTCCTGAAATTGACTAGCTGCTCGGGTCAAAAAGGGGTAACTATATCATCCTGTGTCATTAAGGTTGCACTCAGATTCCATTAGAAACTCTATTTTCAACCTTTTCCTTTGGCAGGCAAAACTGGACTGACCCATAAGTTGCCAGATTTACTCCAAAGATTTAGGAGAATTTTTCTGAAAGTTTTTTTTTTTAAAAATGGACTATATCTCAAAAACTGTTAAGTGAATTTTCTTTACTCTGAATTGAAATTATGATTTTTTTTGTTAAACATCCTTGAGAAGAAAATAAGCTGTAATTAATCAATATTTTAATGATTATATCTAACACCTGTATTCACTGTTCTTAAGCAAACAAAAAGTTTTGCATGTGATTACTTTCAGCGTATATGAGAATTTTTCTTTGAAGGTGGCATTCAAAATGTTTTTCAGTTGATAAAAGATGCTTAACATGACACTTTAAAAGTGATATATCGATGCCTTTTTTTTTTTTTAAACTCAGTAACCAAACAAATTTTTTTGTTAACTTTAAACTAAGTTTGCTACTATGTACGAATATCAACAAATGTCAGTTTAAAACAAAACAAAAAAAACCCTTTAGGGGTTAAAGGGTTTGGAACATTCCCAAACAGTCTTAACTCTGCCCTTCATCACATACCCTCAACCTATACATCAGAAACTCACTTACAGTTGTTTTAAGGGAGATTTTCCAAATAAACTTATATCTAATCTGCAATGATTGTGCCTTAACAATATAGAGGTTTTATGAACAAATCACAGAGACCTTTGGTCCATAAAACTTATTAGCATGGGAAAGAACATTTTCAAAGGCATTTTGGTAAATTCTCTTTCTTCTATTCTCCCTTATATTATATACTTTTTAAAAGCTCCTGCCTTTTCCATTGAGTTGCCTGATCCATGTCATAATATAGCAGTACTTTAGGGTGTTTCCTGTTGGAGAAAACTAGCTGTTCATTCCAAAAAAATCCTGTTTCAGCATGACAGAAGAAAAAGGGACTTTCAGATCCATTATTTTAAATCATCCACCTTGTTCCACACACATATCTCATCAGGCTGAAACTGGGATAACTGGCAACACCTTAATGCCCAGCTTGAAGGAAGCAGCTACACCCCTGGAGTCATTTCTTATTGTCAACTAATAAATTACTCACATTAAAACTACAGCAAGAGGAAATAGTGTCTAACCCTGGTGTAGCTCTCATTAGGACAACAGCATAGCTGCCAGCAAAGCTGATGGAAAGGAAGCCAAAGGAAACAAATGCTAATGTTTTCATGCATCCTAATGCTCCTCCTGCACTTACTCTTCTGTCACAACAGATTCGCTAGAAAGATTAAGATTGTGCTGAGTTTTTATGAACACAAAACAAACAAGACAATAACGCAGCATGTAATAGGCTTAACTTCAGGAGGACAGGTAACAGAATAATGAAGACTATAATATATAGCACATCTGAAAGCAGTAACTCGAGTCAAACAATGCTACTGCTGCTAATTCTAAGCATGTCTATAGCAGCAGCTTACTCCACGAGGGGTCTCATTGACATCAGCGTAAGAACTATTTAATATCAATAAGGGTGTCAGAATCTGGCCCGAAGTGAATACTGGAATATTGATACTAATGCCCCCCAACAAACGGATCAGATTTTGCCATGAATGTTATCTGAGACAAATATAGTATAGTATTTAAGGGTGTAACAGTGGTCAGAACCCACATAGTTCTTCTTAGATATGTATCAGACAAATAGAGATAACACACATTGGTGTCCTTATCAGTGAATTCTGCAGACACACACACAACTTTGCTACAGCAAGACTTCTTGCAATGGAGAAGAAATTCCTTAGTATACAGTTGTTACTATCCCCACACTCAACACTAGCCTTTCCAGCTATACAGCACATTCTTTCAGAACTAGTCTGAGGCCTGGTCTACACTACGCGTTTAAATCGATTTAAAGAGCGTTAAATCAATTTAACGCTGTACCCGTCCACACTACAACGCCCTTTATATCGATATAAAGGGCTCTTTAAAT
>NC_133770.1:37908986-37913686 GCF_003597395.2 Chelonoidis abingdonii
GACGTTAGCCTCGGACCATGGACGCACAACGCCGAATTACTGTGCCTAGTGTGGCCGCATGAAATCGAATTTATAATATCAGTTTTATAAAACCGATTTTAGATGATTCGATATTATCCCGTAGCGTAGACGTGGCCTGAGTCTGAGATCATTGCCATCTTCCATGTGGTATTTCTAGCCTGAAGCCCTAGACTATTTCCTTTAGCTACTCTCTCTTGATAATATCTGTTCTCTAAATTTAAAAAGGGGTCCCTTAATATTCATAGCTATCTTCACAGAATCACAGAATCAACAGGCACAATCTGTGGCATGAAATAAAACTAAAAGTATATGTTTAATTTAATTTTCTTTCTACCAGAATAGCATTAATAGTTTTGTTCAAGCTTCTCCAGCTGTTTGGTAGTGTTTTTGAGTAAATATAAAAAAAGTGTTGTGTTTAGTTCCTTAAATCTACATACTGCTAATCTGTTCAAACCTGTTATTTACTGAGACTAGCTGTAATAGGTCTGTTTCATCATGAAAAGAACACACAGGAAATGTTAGGGTTATGTATTACTTCTACCAGTGCATCTCATGAAGTTGGGATGCGTATTCCATGCACCACTCAAATATGAAAGATTGTAAAGTTTTACAAGTGCCTACTGCAAATGGATGAGTTTAGCCTGGATCATAGAAAATAAATTAAAATAAAATACTAGTTCTTTTGCTTAGAAAATAACAATTTGGATTTAGTTGTGACAATTTAGTTGTGACAATCCAAGTGGTCACAACTAAAACTTATGATGCTTAGACTGTCATCTTATTATATGTGAAAGTTCACAATTCAGTTAGATGAATGGTGCAGTTCATGCTTCTCAAAACTATTGTTTCAGGCTGTCAGATTTTGGGCAATGCTGCTTCAGTTTACTCAGCAAATTCTACAGTATCAAGGAATACAGAGGGTTCTGCTTATCAATATAAAGAACAAATATCCATGTTAATACTTTGAGATCTTGTGACAGCCTTTAGCATCGTTAGTGATACAGTCCTGCTGACCCATAAGACGTGCCATGGGACTGCAATGCAGTTTAGCTGGGACTGACTGGGAAAGCCACATGTAGGTTTCAACCAGTTCAGCATTTAGAAGCCCACCTTCTGAGTGTGATAGATTAACAAGAGCATATTACTTAGAGGCTAAGCATATTATAGTGGGTCCCTGATGCCAGATATGATTCAAGGACTTATTAACTAATTTTTATAACACTTGATGCTCTAGTTCCTGTTCTGACTACCAGTGAGAGACCATCCTTCACTCTGCATTTTACTGCAGAAGTGGCTATGAGCAGGCATATTAAAGCTGATGGTCCCTCAGACCAAAATTCTTGGGGGCTTGCAACAGGTATTGTTTGGGGATAAGGAGCAATAGGGAGTTCAATAACCAAGGGGCTTTCTCAGTCATGGTAAACTCCGACTTTTCCACATTAACACCTTTGGACCATTGTGCTAGACTTGCCACTTGATATTAAACATGGAAGAGGGATTTACATATATGGTAGAAGGCAGGATTTGGCCTATTTGTATCGTTTTTCAGTGGTTATCCATAAATAATTTGCCAATTATTCTGGACAGATGTGGGCAGAGCACTGGACTGGAAGTCAGAAGACTTGGGTTCTAATTCAGGCTCTGCTACTGACCAGCAGTTCAACCTTATACCAGTCACTCCATTGTCTCTATGCTTGTGTTTCCACTCACCCTCCCCTCACCATGCATTTTAGTCTTGTTTATTAAGATCACAAGCTCTTCAGAGCAGCAATTCTCTCTCACTATATGTTTATATATTACCTAGCACAATGGAGCCCGATTTTGGTAAGGATCCCTTGGTACTTCTGTAATACAAATAAATAACAATAATGAAAAATTCTTGCTCAAGAAAAACAGCAGGGGAAATAAACAGTCCCAGAAATGTGCCTGTGTAGCTACATTTCAAGCTAAACCTGTCTCTGAAGGCATGCTTTGGCTCAGGGGCCTGATGCTCCCCTCCATTCAGCTGTTTTACACCAGTGCAACTGCACTGAAGCCATTTCAGACTTACACTGACACAAACTGTTGTACAGAAGAGGAGATTCAGACCCCCTATCATTTGACCCACAGTAAGCATATAACAGTTTTCAGTACAATGTGTATGTGCTGAGGCTGTAATGCTAGAAAGGATGCTGGCTCCCTGGAACAACTTTTTTATTCCTCAGGTGCACACAAGAGATATCCGCTCACACGTAAAGGAAGAATGGATTAAGTAAACAATACATGTGATTACCCAGCTTCTCTTGGGAAGGTGTACATTTCACACTTCCCCTGGGTATAGTCCAAGAAAATGTGTAAGTACAGTAAATGAAGCATGAAAGCTTTTATGGACTAGCATATACTGGTATGGTTGTTTACCTTGCTTTGTTTTCTCTGCTGCAAAATGTTTCAAGTAAGATAAAGTATTTCTTTTGATGCCCAATAAACTTCAGTCATGATTTTAAACTAAGGAAGGAGATGAAGTCTAGAAAGAACTGACCAGAAAAACTAGAGTTACCTTAGGATATTTTCATTTCCTAGGATTCCTGTTTCAACCCCATAATTGAGACTGGTTGTTTCAGGCTGTTTTTCCCGCAGAACTGCAAGCCAACTCTAATTTTTCTGACTAGGACAGCAAATAAGTACGGGTTCATTTTTGCATGTTGATGTGCTTGTCATGCATTACAGAGTCAATAGACAGGACAGGGGAAAATAATTTGAGAGAATTAACTACATTAAAGCCATACACAGTCCTTAATTTGAGATGCAATTCCCAACGTCTTCCAGGGGAGCTCCCCCCTATGGTTTACCAGCTATATGACATATGGCCTAAAGGCAGTGGTGGATTAAACCTAGAGGCCAAACCCAAAATCCAGTAAATCATTGGGATTTGAATCAGGTCCTAAATGGGGCTGGATCCAATTTTAGCAGAAAAACCTCTAAAAGCAAATCAAAGGCCTCCTCCCCAGAATGACTAGTGAATGCTAAGTAACAATTTATTAACAGCCATACCTTTTTTATTTTAAAATTTTATAGAAACCTGACAACATACATTGCGCGTGCGCACGCACACACGCACATGCACATGCACGCACACACAGCTAATCCCACACAAAAAAGTACATAATCCCAGTTAATCACATAGGGTAGAGCACTAAACAGAATCAGGAGACCTGGGGTCCATTCCCAGTTACAACACTGGCCTTCTGGAAGACTTCAATCAAGTTACTTTCCACTCTTTGCTCCAGTTTCCCGGTCTGTAAAATGAGGATAATGATACTCACTGCTTTGTAAAAAGCTTTGACATCTATTGTTGAAATGCAGTATTGATGGGTAGGCTAGGTATTATTCAATTAGTTATTATAGAGCTAGGTATTAATTATTATTATATCTGAATTATGTAGCAGTGCAATCTTTACTCCAAGCATTGAAATTTGTCTCTCCGTAGTGAAGTAGAGAGTCATGAGATAAACCATCAGGGAAGATTTTAAAAATCCCTGCTGTGCCAATACTTAAGCATGCGTGTAATGCTACTATTGTGAGAAGTCTCACTGAAGCTTAAGTTTTGGCAGGATCAGGCAGTTTCTGCTTAAAAACAGTGCTGATAAAGTCAATGGACTACTTAGGTGAGCAGGTATAAACAGACCTCTCACAGTAGGGTTATTGTGTTATAAGTCAAAAATACACCTAAGGGTCACCCTGTCCCAAAACAACCAACCAAGATTTAGTAATGGTTTGTCACCGTGATGGCATAACTTAATTTACCCACAAAGTGAGAGCTGGGTGTGGTGGGGTGAAGGGGTGTGTCGCACTGTGATAAAAGTTTATTTAATGGTAGCCAAGATAATACAACTGATTATACAAAAACAGAACAGGGATGTTATTTAAATTGGAACAAACAGAACTGGATACTAGCTACCTGTAATAACATCCCTCCAGCTGCCCTCTTACCCTCTTCCTGGTTCTCAGTTTATTCACAGACTCTGTTTCGCCCCATCTCTGTGTCTCCCTTGCCTGCACCATCTCCCTCTTCCCCTCCTGCTGAGGGGAGTGACCATCTCATCTCAGTTTCTCAGGAGTAGCTACCTCTCCTCCACATTCACCCTGAACACACCCTAAATCATATATCCCCATACGGGATCCGGTCTCTTTACCATATTTATATTCCTTCCCCTTTAAATATGCTCTTCCTGTGTTGAGTTTTGGACTGGCTTCTGGGATGATGATTTCTCAGAAGAAATCTATACCCAGGCTTGATCAGGGCACCTTGAGCTTTCAGTCATAACAATGTCTGCCTGGATTTCTCTGACACTTTTAACGTTACCACACAAACACCTATCAAAATTTCCTGATGCTCACAGACACTCTCATACAGGTTTCTCGCTTCACTTAGATCTGTGTTCTCCACCTGAGGATCCAAAGACAAAAAAGGGTCTTGACCGAACATTAAGTAAAACGATGAGTACACTGTGAAACTGTGTATATGCCCATTGTAGGCCATTACCACTGTCTGTTACAGCTATCCTCCTATTCCATTTTGTCTCTTACAGCTGTCTCCATTTTGTTTTTGTTCTCCTGTGGCCTCCCCTCCCTGGCTGTTAAGTTGTTTAGCAGGGCCACTGCCCTTCTCAAAGGGAGGGTCCCTTAAAGTTGTTTAGCAG
>NC_133770.1:37914924-38023747 GCF_003597395.2 Chelonoidis abingdonii
TTCAGTGTTAATTGGTTACCAACTGTATTGTACCCCACTGTATTGTACCCCACTATTGAAACCCCCTATACTATTTGCTAAAAGAAACCCCTCCCCAATCGTCTACCTTAACAAACCCCGTACCCCTCACTATTGAATTTTCCCTGTTTTTTGCATTTTCTTAATAAAGTTTATTTTGCACCCCACCTGTGTGGTAATTGCTCCCCAAGATCCCATATACCTGCTGGCAGGGACAACCACCTCTGGCAGATATGGATTCCAATTTCTATTCTCCTCTGGCCAAAGTGCCCTTAACATTTCATCCACAGTTTGGTTAAATGGTTCACATTGTCCATTTCATTGTGGATGACACTCATAGATGGGGCCGGCTTTAGGCCAATTCCACCAATTCTCCCGAATTGGGCCCCACGCCTAAGAGGGCCCCGCACCCAGTGAGAATCTCTTCCCTGGCTAGAGGCACCTTTTTAATTTTTACTCACCTGGCGGCGCTGGGGGTCTTCGGCAGCACTTCGGCGGTGGGTCCTTCGCTTGTTCTGGGTCTTCAGCGGCACTTCGGCAGCAGGTCCTTCAGTGCCGCCGAACATCTGGAGCGAGTGAAGGACCCGCCGCCGAAGTGCCGCCAAAGACTTGGAGCACCGCCCGGTGAGTACAAGCCCCACATGTTTTTTTTACATTTTTTTTTTTGGTCTTCCCTGCCGGGGCCCCGTCGAAACTGTTTGAATTGGGCCCCACACTTCCTAAAGCCTGCCCTGCTCATAGAGATACCATATACCTGGCATAATCCCTGGATGACTCCAGCATCAAATTTCCTCCTCTGATCTGAGTGCAGCCTGGTGGGACACCCAAAATCCTCACATCAATTTTTCATGATTGCTTTATCAGTTGTGTGGGCAGACTGATTACTGGTATTTCCACCATATACCTGGTGAACATTCCTGGGTAGGAATTGGAAAGGCCCTTGAGAAAGCGTTTAGTAAGAGGGTGTGTAAAAGTACAGAATCCGTCTGCTTTGTGATGGAACGCCATGATGGCAGATAGATGTACTCGCATCAATCACATGGAAAGACCCATCTGTTTTAGTTCTAGCAAGTAAGACTAGAATGAGAGGTAAGGGGGCTGAGCTAGGAGAGGCCTGTTTGCGTTGGCACCATGGGTTGAATCGCCTCCATTTATGTATGTATCAGAGTCAGGTACTGTCAGAGTCCTGTGGCTGTTTAACAAAATGTATGTCTGTGGAACATGTAATTTCAGATCCCAAAAGCCATGCAGAACCACGCTTTGAGATGGAGTCTTTGAGGCTCCAGAGAGATGACATGTTCTGCAATAGCAGGAAAAGTAGAAGCAGGAGTGTACGTGGTGAACAGACTGTCATGTGGAGAAGGTAAGGATACCATGTTTGTCGCGACCAAGTGGGGGCTATTAGGATCATTCTAGATCTGTCTTGTCTGATCATGTGAAATACGCAGGCCACGAAGGGGGTGAGAGGGAAGACATATAGGAGGGGAGCACTCCATTTTACGAGGAAGGTGTTGCCTAGAGTGTGTGTACCAAGTCCTTCCCTTGAGCAAAACTGGGGGCATTTGATATTTTGCGCAGTTGCAAAAAGTTCTATTGTTGGAAACCCCCAAGTTCATAAAATGGTTAGGAGTACACGTGTTCAACTCCCACTCATAGTCCTGATAGAAGTTCCTGCTCAGGGTATCTGCTATGGTTTCCTGACAACCAGGTAGGTCTGATGCTGTAATCTGGACATTGTGCTTGATGCACCATTGCCAGAGTCACATGGCTTCCACCCAGAGGGAGTGTGACCATGCTCCCCCCTGTCTGTTTATGTAAAACATACAAGTGACATTGTCCGTGAGGATCTGCGCCATCTTGTCTTTCATCATTGGTAAGAAGTGGGAGCAAGCGTTCCGGACCGGTCACAGTTCTAATAGGTTTATATGAAGATGGGACTCTGTCCTGGACCATTGGCCCTGTATAGAATGTGGTTTCAGGTGTGCCCCCCAACCTAGAAAGGATGCATCCATGATGGAGGTGAGCAACGGTGGATTCTGCAGGTAGGGCACCCTCCTGCAGATGTTGTTTGGATTTGTCCACCACAAAAGGGAGTCTTTCATTGTGTCCAGCATGGGGAGGCGCTTGTTTATACGAAGCCAGGCTTGTAGACACCACATATGTAGTCCTGCGTGTCTGATGACAACGGTCGTGACTGCCATATATCCTAGAATTTGTAGGCAAGTTCAGGCAGACACTTGCGGGCTGTTTTGTGCCATGGAGATCAAGTTGGTTAAAGTCAGAAATCATTTTAATGGTAGGGTGGCAGTTGAGGTCTGCCCCAAAAAATTCCAGGTGTTGAACTGGTGTCAGAGTAGATTTTTGTATATTTATATGAGGGCCTAACCTTGTAAATAGAGTTATTGTGTGTTCGGTGGACTTTAGTGCTCCCTACAGAGTCGGTGCTTTCAGGAGACAATCGTCCAAGTAGGGAAATATCACGATTCCCTCCCTGTGTAGGCAGGCAGCTACTATGGCTAGTACCTTTGAGAATACCTGAGGCACGGTGGAAAGGCCAAAGGGTAGAACTTTGTATTGGAAACGATTTTGTCCTATTGCAAATCGTAGAAACTTTCGATGTGAAGGATGGATGGATATATGAAAATATGCGTCCTGGAGGTTGAGAGCTGAGAACCAGTCTCTCCTTTTTAACATTGGGATTGTGGTGCTTAGTGTGAACATTTTGAATCACTGTATTTTCAAAAATTTGTTGAGTCACCACAGATCGAGAAGAAGTCTCAAGCCTCCGGTTTTTTTCTTTGTGAATTCATAATGAGAATAGAACCCCTTCCCTCTGTACTCAGATGGTATGGGTTCTACTGCTTCTATAAATATGAGGTGCGTTACCTCTTCTTGCAATAGATGCTCATGAGAAAGGTCCCTGAAGAGGGATGGGGCAGGGGTGGGTGGGTAAGAGGTTTGGACGTAAAGGAGATGAAGTAACTGGTTTTGATCATTTCTAATAGTCATCTGTCTGTTGTAATACTCTGCCAGATCAGGTAAAATGGAATCAGGCGATCTCCAAAGGTCTTGCAAGTGGTAGATGGCTCTAGCATTGAAAGAGATGGGGTTCTCAGGCCCTCAACCAAATTTGTCGTCTGGAAGTCGATGACTGAGATGCAGTATTTGCAGGAGCAGACTGTTGTCTTCTCGACGTTTTCTTTTTCCGCTCCTGAGGTAATAATATCTGTGGCATTGTGCATACGGAGGGGGTTGGGATCTTTGAGGGGCTTGATAACGTCCCTTCTTTTGATCTTAGGTGTGTAAATGCCCAGGGATTGCCCAGACTCTCGAATCCTTTAGAGTGTGTAACAACTCATCTGTTTTCTCTGCAAAGAGTTTGGATCCCTTAAATGGTAAGTCTTCTACATTCAACTGCACTGGTTTTGGGAATCCCATAGATGGAGCCAGGATGCCCTCCTCATAACCACCACAGTCGCTATGATCTCACTACTGAATCTGCTGAGTCAAGAGCAGTCTGTGATGCTGTTCTGGTTATGAGTTGACCTTCTGTGAAGATAGATTTGTACTGTTCTTTTTTGTCATCTGGAATAAACGCAGTAAATTCAGAAAGATTTGTGTAGTTATTGTGGTCTCACTTTGCCAGTAAGGCTTCACAGTTGGCTATTCTTAATTGGAAGGTTGCAGCAGAGTATGCTTTGTGCCCGAAAAGGTCAAGCCATTTCCAGTCTTTGTAATATGGGGTGTTTCTGGGTATTGCTGTCTACCACGTCTGTTGACTGCATCAATCACCAATGAATTTAGCACTGGATGTGAAAAGAGAAATTCAGTGTCCTTTACAGGCACATAGTACTTATCAGACCTCTTAAAGATAGGTGGAATCATAGCAGGGGTATGCAAGAGCAACCTTACAGGTTCCATAATCACATAATTCATCGGAAGGGCAATTTTAGATGATGTCCAGTGAGGTAGCAACTCTCTTACAGAGTCTTGGAATTGTTTGAAGTCATCACCTGTGTTGGGAGGTGGGATCATAATAGTGTCATCAAATAAGGATGAAGAGAAGTGGACTTCAGGTGGATTGTCCTGATCAGAGAATTCTTCCTCCTCTTCAGCCCTCTGTTCTGAGGTGTCAGGTGGTCCCATTGGTGTTAATAAAGGTGACTGATGTGTGCCAGCTCTGGAAAGACGGGCATATATACGTTGTTGTTGTTGTGGATATCCTGCCCGCAGGCTCCAAAATGGCCATTGTGGCAGGAAGGGCATAGTGGGAATCCAAGGGTGCCAGTACCAGGGTTGGTTTGGAGGATTTGCTGGGTAGCCCTTGCACAGAAATGCATGCGTGATGGGAGCAGCCACAAGGGAGGAATGTTGTGGAGAGTGCCCAGCATCCTTGTCTCCATCTTCACTCAAGAATTGCGGAGCAAAAAGAGGTGGAGGGCTAGGTTGAGCAAGTACCACGAGGACTGAGGTACCGTCAGTGCCGAGGATGGGAGATTCCAGCATAGAAGAGATGGTGAGGTCTTTCTGGCACAGGAATTGCTGTGAAGTGGATGGCATTGGTACCGTTGGTGTGGTAGGAATCAGTATTGCTGAAACCTACCCATCGCTACTGATGTGTGACTGGAGTGCACAATGTCCGCACTAGGTGGCATCAGCATCAGTGGGGGTGCTGAGGTGCTTGGCACCGAGTGTTTAGTCATGTCTAGTGGTACCACGGTATGGGGTTTCATTTTCACCTTGGTTCCTGTGTCCGAGTTCGGCTGTTTGGCTGCTTTCATTTTCTTGGTACCAACGGTGCCGGAGGGTCCCATTGTTTCAGCCACTGTCATGGCCAGTGTGGTCAGTATCTTGGCCATTTCCAAAGCAGGGGATATGGTACCCTGGTTTTTTTGCCGCCTTCTTGGTGGGTTGATTGGGAGGGGCCACGTGGGATGAGTACCTCAGGCTCAGACGCTGGATGGAGAGACTGCTCCATGAGCAGGAGTTTAAGTTGAAAATCTCTAGCCTTCCTGATGCAGGCTTTTAGATTGTGACAGTGCGAGCACTTCTGTGTTATGTGTGTCTTGCTGAGACAGTGGACACACAGAGTGCTCACCTGAGAGAAGTAAAGAAAATCTGCATGTGAACCCTGGGGAGCCAGGCATGTCCCTCAGGGAGTGTACTCTCCTCATAAGGGGCATACAAATACTTTGCTGCGGTGATGAAAATGGAAACCTACAGCCCTATAAGGATAAATTAAAATGAATTTTTTTTTGAAGAAATGAAAGTACTAAAGCTAACTATTCTAACTGAAAACTAGAAGCTAAGGGAAACTATTCTACTTAGAAAGCTGTGAGGTGCTGCCAGTTGCTCCAACTGAAGCCAAAGGTGATAGAGAAGGAACTGGGAGGGGGCAGGAGGGTTGATCGCACAGCACCCAAGTTAACCGCCTGAAGCAGCGTGAGATGGGGACTGTGCATGTGTGACCCAGCCGGGCACTGCTACCATAAATCTCTGATTATGAGCGCAGGGGCACACAAACACCTAAAGTGGAGCACCCACAGGGACATCACTCGAAGAAGAACTCTGAAGTATCAAATGATCTCTCTGATTGTGCTTGGCTTCAGGCATCTCCCTTCAGAACCATCTGAACACTATCAACTGTAGCAAACTCTCTCCATCCTGGGGGTGTGTCAAGTGGTAATATAGCAGTCCTCGACGTAAAACAAATCTGTTTCACCCTCACATCTATTTCAGTCTTTCTCCTTGCCCTCAATAAGAGCAACGGTAACAGGACAGATGTCCAGATGCTCCATCTGCGTTTTTCTCAATGCCTCAGAGGAATAACTAATGTCCTGTAATAAGATATTTCTCACCAGACAATACAGTCCCACAATTCTTGTCTCTGAGTGCTCCCTTCACCCTTCCATCCAAAAGTTAGCCTGCTACTTCTGGTTTAATGAAGATAAAATCATTCTGTTGATCTTCTCCTTTGGGTTCATTCCATGTAGGCAATCTGGATAGTACACTTCCATTTCCATTCACTTTTCTTGGTTTGTAACAGATTTAAAAATCTAATTCAGTATGTTTTGCCAACCATCAGTTTTTCACTGCATGCAAATCTGTTTAAATACTTGAGGGGATTGTGATCTGTCTTCACAGTAAACTTTTTATAGATCAGATACTCCATGGATTTCTCCATAGCAGCCCAATTTAAACCCAGCAATTCCAACTTGAACGCGCTATAATTCTGGTAATTTCCTTCAGACTTCCAGATTCCTCTACTGGTGTATGCTATCACTCATTCCACTCCCTCCTCTACCTGGCTCAATACAGCTCCTAAGACATCTTAACTCATCATCCCTCAGTCCTATCACTAGCTGATACTTCTGGATAGCATCTGGGTCTGTCACGTGGCTTTTATCTCAATTCTGCACTTTGGAGAGTCTCTCCTGTAGATTGTAGGCAAAATCCTGTTTCATCTTCTTCCTGATTTCTCTCACTAAATTCTTGCGAGCGATTTCCAACAGGGGCCTTGTCCCCATATAAACGAATCAGCAACTTGAAAATGTTCTCTGTGCTCTCTTCTCCAGAAGCAATAAGGTACTTTACAGTGTCTCTGGCTTGTCCTTTCAGGTGGTCCTTAACAACCTCAACTAGAGCTTCTCTTAGGGTCCTTTGAGCTGCCTTAGTCTGTCTTACCCATTCCTCAACAACCAGGTCCCCTGGTTTAACCACAGAAATCTAGAGTTTTCTTATCCCTAGGCATATACAAAGTATGTAACTTGGGTACTTCTACTAAACAGTTGATCACCACCTTAGCCAGAAACAATGCCTTCCTCTGCTCTTGTCTTGCCTTGTGCAGAGTGGACACTTGCCCTGTAATTCTGGGCTCTTGCTCCGTCAACAAGGTCTACAGTGCTTGAAACTGTGCCTGTAGCCTCTCCATGATACATTCTGTTGACTAAGAGATACCCTTCACCAGTCCAGAGATAAAGTTACCCCAATACTCAACTCCAGTTCCCTACACTTAAACTGACTTGATCCTGTTCGTAATGCCAAACAGGTGTAAACAAATCTTTCAGTGTAGGATTATAGTGTTACATTTGAAACACATCTGAAGGTCACCACATCCCAAAACCACCGATCAAGATTTAGTAACGGTCCGTTACAGTGGTGGTATAATCTACTCAGCAGGTGAGAGCTGGCAGGACGTTACACCATAATAAAAAGGTTATTTAATAGTAGCCTAGATAATACAACTAGTTGTCAAAAAACAACATAATGGGGATTTTTTTTAAACCAGAGCAAAGAGAACTGGATTCTGCCTACCTACAATAACATTAAATAGATTAAGAATATATACCATACAAATGTATAATGGTTTGGATGTATTTTTATACACACACATACACACACACACTAACTTACTAGTGAGTGTACTTAGCTAAATATAACATCTAAATACAGAAATATATCTATATCTCTATATGCACAGGCTACTACCTTATAAGTTATTTTTTTTCTAGTTCAAGGTTCCCCTTTCCTCAGCTACCTTACTGGGTGCTGTCTGACACCTCCGTCAGTCTTTGAGCCTCACATGCATCTTGTGACTTCCTGAAGAGATAGTCTTAATTCCAACGATGCTTGCAGCAGTGCAAATCAAATCAGACTCACTGGATCTCAAGGTCTTTGGGTCTCCTGTTCTGGATCTCAGCAACCACATGTATCAATGATAGGAGACGACCAGAATCAATGGTCAGGAAAACACCGCTCAGTGGTTTGAGCATGGGCCTGCTAAACCCAGGGTTGTGAGTTCAATCCTTGAGGGGGCCATTTGGGGATTGGTCCTGCTTTGAGCAGGGGGTTGGATTAGATGACCTCCTGAGGTCCCTTCCAACCTTCATATTCTAAACATGGACTGACTTAACCAACCAGCTTTAAACTAAAGGGACCCTCTTCTGCACATCTGTTTGTCCTGCTCAGCCTCAGTCTCTCCACTTACTCTTGGTTTCTCTAAGTCCTGATTTCCCTCTGTCCCTCTGGCTGCCCTCTCATCCTCTGCCTGTTTCTCTCAGTTTACTTACAGACTCTGTTTCTCTCCATCTCTCTCTCATTGGCTCCCCCGCCTGCCTCTGCCTCTGTCCCTGAACCTTCTCCCTCTTCCCCTCCAGCTGTCACTTTCCCTCCCACTGAGGGTCAGGGCCAACTCCTATAAGCTTCTCAGAGGGAGGGGCTATCCCCTGTCCATAAAAATATGCATTCACTCTGAACATCCGCTTCCCCAAAATCATATATCCTCACACAGGGTCAAGTCCTTTTACCTTATTTAAATAAAGTTATGCAATGTGCTTATGTGTTTGCAGAAGAAAGGCCCAAATATAAGGACCAGTGGCTTTTAAAAAACATTTCAGGGAAAAAACTTCTCTGAATGGTCCACTTCAGCTGCTCTGGCTCCTTCTCCCAAAGCAGGGAGCCACAAATATCACCAGCTATTGAACACCAGCATTCTAAGCAGGCAGGCTGGCTGCTGGTTGTCCCTCTTCCCTCAGATCCCAACATGACCTTATCCCAAAGGGTAAGGGAAGAATCAAGCAGACCCCATGCTGGGTCCATCTGTTGTAGCATGGCTGCCCAACAGAAGTGAGTGGGAAAGTCCACTGGGCTGGGCAGAGAGGGAGTTGGGGTGTCTGAAGTTGCTCCCTCTTTTGAGTGCCTATAGACTGCAGCCAGCACTCAGTGGAAATACTGTCAGGTGGAAGTAAGGCCAGGAGCCCACTACACAATGGTGTTCTTAAACCCTTCTTCTATTACTACTCTCTCCTGTTCCCAAGTCCCCATGGTAGATCCCATCACTCTTTGTCAGTGCTCTCCTCCAATGGCTCCTTGGATGCAAACCTTTGTGTGTTCACGTACCCCCTTCCCAGTCTGGTATCCAGAGCCATGGATTCTGCCTTAATCCTACCCTGTTTATAGTAGCCAATCTTGAGAAACACTGAGCACCTGCAACTCCCATTGTCTTTAGTAAAAGGTGGCAAATGCACTGCACCTCTCAGAAACGGGCCTTTACAGCCTGATTCTGTGAAGTGCCTAGCACCCTCCGCTGCTCTGGAAGTCAAAGAGGATTGAAAGTACTTGGCACCTGACAGAATCACATGTCTCACTGTTTGCAACCCACAAACATTTGTCAGTCTGCATTTCTTTAGAGAGGCATTAAAACAATGACATCAGTGCAATCCAGCACATACATGCACATACTGCTGTTTTTGACAGGTTGCATAATATAATTGTGTACTTGTCCATTTTTATTTCCTTTAGGCAAATTGCAAGTGAAGTTTGTTGAGAGCTTTTGAGCCTGTCCGGGTTTGAGATTATTCTTGTTCTGACAGTTTTGCTAGAATTCCCCCCACCCCCCCGCCCCAGTTATCAAGTTGGAAGAAATCCCAGCTTTCAAATAAATATTTTAAAATATTTTATTTTGTCCCTCATGGAGGATTAATTCATTTTAATGCTACATTTTGTACTCAAATGTGCTGATTCTGATAGACCCTTTTGTCAAGAAAGACCTTAATTTCAAGAACCATGGCTAAAGTTTAAAATGGATACATGGCTGGAATGTCTCATGGGCTGGCTCAACACGGCATGAATTGGAGCCTAGCATGTCATAATGACCCACAGTCATCATTAGTAAGGCTACGTTTTAGTCACGGGTATTTTTGGTAAAAGTCATGGACAGGTCATGGGCAGTAAACAAAAATTCATGGCCCATGACTTGTTCATGACTTTTACTATATACCCCTAACTAAACCTTGGGCAGGGAGCTGCGGGTGCTTTGGGAGGGCAGTCTAGGGGCGCTGTGAGTGCTGAGGTGTGTGTGGCCTGGGACTCCCGCTGGTGCTGCAGGAGAGGGGAGCAGCATGCAGCCTGGGACCTCTGCGGGTGCTGGGGTGGGGTCGGTAGAGCTGGCAGGCTCCCTACTCAGCTCTGCGTGTCACAAGCGCCACAAGTGCCAGATTCACAGCTCCCATTGGCCGGGAACCGCAGCCAATGGGAGCTGTGGGGGCAGGGCCCATGGGTGCAGGCAGCGCGCGGAGCTCCCTGGCCCCTCCTCCTAGGAGCTGCAGGGACATGCCAGTGGGAGCCAGGGAACCCCTCACCTCAAGGTAAGTGCCGCCCCACACTCCAACCCAGTGTCCCTAACCCTCTCCCACACACCTAAACTGCTGCTGCTGGTCCAGGAGCTGCTCGCCTCAGGCAGCTCCTGAGCCAGGACCGGCCACTGCAGAAGTCTTCCATGTCTGTGTCTTCCATGACCTCCATTACCGACACCCAGCCTTAATCATTTGTACTGACTGACAAAAACATGATGCCTGGGTAGCCAAAGTGCATTTCCACTATTCTCACTCACTCCACCTCCTATTAGATATTTATTCAGTCTGTAATTTAAAAAACAACCTGATTCAACTTGACTTGGAAAAAATATGAATGTCTATGAGAATACGATGTTTAAAACAACACTGTAAAGTTTATTAGGCTTAAACCCACAAAAATCAATCATTTTTCCTCTGTCTTAAAAGAACAGGGTTCAGTAGTTTAGGATTAAAATTTAGGTTTTGTTTAAAAATATTTAAGTAAATAAAGGAGCAAGGATACGAATTTACAAAACATATTAATAGAAATATTTTCATGTACTTTTAAAATTTAAATGAAAAAAAGCTTTTTTAAAAAATGTAACTATTCTCTTGCAGTGCTAGAAATACAAATAAAACCAATAGCATTATGCTGCTGTACAGGAAACAGGATGTAAAATGGACTGTGGTCCGGATGCACTAGAGCACCCTTTTAAATCCATGTAGATCCCTTTGCAGGATTGCAGCCTACGAATGAGAAAAGAAAACAACCGACCAGGTATTTTTTACTCTGCCACTTGCATGAAGTATATTAGCATGCACCCCAAGTTCAATGTTTATTGTTTTTAGTTTAGTTTTAGGGGTATTTTTTGTTTGTTTTTGTTTTTTTGTTCCTTAGCATTAGTGAAACTGGTCTTAGAGAAAAACATTGGAGGGATTGATAACAATAGAGTACTATATTACCATAACAATAAGTTGTACAAGAAGTATTAATTTACACCTGGGCAATTTTAGGAATTAATTTTTAGTGTACCTTTAAATAAAATGTATGCAATTAATATTTCCTAAAATAAGAAATCTGAAGTGACAGATTCAGGGGACAACAAAGTATTTCCATCTATTTTTTTAGCAGATTGATCCCAAGTGTTGTGGCAAATTTGAGTCACATGTGTAGTTGTAAACACTTCTACCCCACTTGCAGGATGAGAAAAGGCCTTATTTCACATCTTAAACTATAATACCTTAAAGGTGCTTCAGTCTCAAATCCAAATACTCTAAATTATTTCATATCATGTCACTTCACTCCCATCTTTTGCCTGTTTTTTACCTAGCTAGACACCTGTGATGTATGAAAGACAAGTTGATATTGTCAGGATAAATGCAATGCAGCTCTCTCTACTTCAGCATGGGTTCGAGGGGATGGTCCACTATAACACATGTGAAATGAGAAATGAAATAACATTTTCTGATGGAATTTATGATGGCTTTTGAAAGCCCACTGCCTGAACCTGGTGGACTGCACATCACAGATGGTCTAAGTGTTAAATTATCCACTGTTAAATTTTCATAAGAAGATTCTCTCTACCACAAAACTTGTGACCATAGGGCAGAGCCGCTCTTTAAATAATGGCTGAGGCAGATTTATCTATTGCCAGCCAACGAGGATGATATTTTCTAGTTTGGCCTATGGAGAAGAAAGCACTGAACAGAATGTCTGTGTGCAGCAGAGAACAGCCCATGTTGAGAAAAAGGTTTTAATTGCTTTTTATCTAGCTTAGAGGCCCCAGTTCATTAGTGGAATGAATGATTTCTGATATATCTTGAAATGACTGATCTGTGTGCATGTGTGTATTTTAATACGGATTCCTGAATGGCCAAATCAGGTTATTGCTAAACACACACAGTGAATGATAAATGCCCTGTAAATCAGTAATAAGACATACAGGGTTCCCACACTATTATATCCCTACAAAGTTCCAATGTACTCTACATACATATAGTAAATTACATTTTTCAATAAATCTGAGCCAAGCTGATGGTTTGAGGACTCACCAGACAGCACTGACATATGGGCAGAACCAGATTCTCCATATGTATAGTAAAAACATATAAGCATATGAGTATGTGCTTAAAAACAGGTTTTAAACAAGATCTCATTGGGTTGGGTGGAACTTTCAGGCTCGCCCTTCAAAGTGTCCTGCATCAGACCAACTTGTCCCTTCCAACTGAGGTGGATGAAGCTCCGTCTGGAGTCCGTCTCCTGGCTTTGGCCAGAGTGGGCCACTGAGGAGTGATGTGAGACACTCTCTCTCCCATCCCCAAATTTGTGTGCTCCCCTTTTTAGCATTGCTAGTGCCTGCTGGCTTGGAGAACCCTTTTTAGTTTTGTTTTCTATTTTTCTTTTTAATCTGTTCTGTTTGTCAGATATCAAAACACTCTAGACAGAAATTGCCTTGGATCACTGAGGAATAAATAAACCCTTGTGATCAGTTTATGAGCTCTCTCTGTGATGTATGGTGCAGCCTTTGGTTTATGTCATTCTGCATGTACGGAAATGAGATCTTACAGAAAATAAGCAACATTTCAGTTTATTACCATTGAGAAACATGCCTTCCTCAGCAATCTGCATGCAAGTTATGCTGTCTTCCAACATCAGTCTACCTGCCTTATGGCATTAATCTTCAAAAAACTAGTTTCTACCTCTGCCATCCATCTGTTGGGAAGAGAATCTCTCCAAGAAAAGTAAACTCTATTACAAAACCCATTCTAGTTTAAAATTAATTTTGTGGAAAAATTGAGCTAAATTCAACCTTCAGGTGTGGAGGAATTCAAAGTGATGTAACAGGAGGAGCAGCTTCCCCTGAGAAGAGCCCCTCCTGGGGGTGAAGGATCAAATTGCTGTTGGTTGTGCCTCAACTCAAATCTGAAGGCACCTTCCTGGAAAAAGTAGGGTAGTTCAGTCACCATGTCCATTCAAATCCCTATTCTCTTTACAAAGACTGCCATAAAAGATTCCAGCGGTAATGTGAATACCATCCCTTTTCACTAGGAATTGGGCCACCACCAGTCAGTCATCAGACATTAATCATTTCTGGTTATTACAAATTGGGCAGAATTTGAACACGTAAGATACAGAGATCTTCCTCTGTATTTCATGTCTAGAATTAAGGTCCCATCTTGTAAACACTCATCACTTAGTGCAGTGTTTACTACCATATAGTAAGAATAATACTTGGTAATATATATTTGCGGTATTGGGCTGAGATTGTTAATAGACTCTTCAGGATAGGGTCCACATCTTTCTGTCTGTAAAGTGTCTAGCATGCTTTTGGAGGCTGCAATAATACTCTCACTACCAATTCCCTGTGCCATCCAGTCTCCATACTGAACTAATCTGAAAAGAATAAACTGGCAGTGTCACAGAGGAGTGCCTGTCCTGTAGCATGCCCTGTTGGCTGAGTGTGGTGCTGCTGGTGCTCCTTGTCTCCATTCTTCCCCAAGGCAGGTGTCTCCTTGGCTCTCCACACAACAGTCTCTGCTGGAGAGGTGGCTTAGCTCTCTGGCCAAGTCACATACAAACCTAATGCAGAGTAGCAAAAGTCCAAACTAAAAAGTCTCAGCAAACAGAGGGGTTGTTTTGCCCTTTGGGGGCTTTCCTTCACTCTGATTTCTAGGCTACCTTTAAAAGTATTTCTGGCTCTGAGATAGAGTATTCAGCCCCCAGGGTGGTATCCCTGGAATGTAGTTCTCAACCTCTTCTGGGATATGTTCCTTATGTCCTTCCCTGCTCTGGTATAGAGCACTGGGGCTCCGGGCTGGTTCCCCTGGAGTACCCCGCCTCCTGCAGACCCTGGATGAGAGCCTTCCACTCTCGGTGGTACCACTTTCCAAACTGAGCTTTATCAGTCCTCTTATAAGGCCCAGGTGTTGATTAACTACCTAGTGACCCTCCTTCATCCCAGCCCCTCAGACTGGGAAGCAGCTAATAAATTATGGCACAGATGCGGCTGGTCCCCATCTCCGCTTAAAGGATCTGGTCTTTTTTGTGACAGGCAGTAACAATAATGTGCTACAAATGTCCATATTTTGTTAACCCTAAAACACTCTAAAGACAAATTTTTATGTGCAGAGAACACGATGCCAAAGTTACAGGCCAAAAGCAGAGCAATGAAGGATCCTGGAAGATATTTTACCTAGTGATCTCTCCTTTGTTTGGTTCGCTGATCTCACCACTGGAAGGCTTGCTCGTGTACGGCTGCCTCTGGAAAAAGGAGTTGGAGAATCTCCCTCAGACATGGCTTCTAAAGAATCGGCAGATGCTTCAGACAGATGTTCTGCCTGGTCTCCCAAATTGGACTGTGGGCTCTGAGACAGCTTTGGGCTCCTTGTCTGTAAAAATAAAATAAATATATCATTTATTATATTGCAAATGTCACTAGGAACATCAAGATCCAACTGTCTGGAGAAAAAAACCAATGAAAAATAGTTCATTCAACCTCTAAATGCAGCATTCTACAAGACCTTGTGTGCTCAAAGTGACTTCTATGTAAGTTATTTAAAAATATACTGTTCCTAGATAGTTCTAATCTAATTAAGATTTTTATTGCTGTATATCTACTGTACACATTTCATTTCTAACAGTGACCTGAGGCTGACATATTATAGCATGGATATATGCCAATTCCATTCCCTGCTGCTCAGACAACTGTTAACATTGGTTATGACAACAAAGGTGTACCACACACACAACACACACACACACACCCTCAACCTGTAGGATTAGAAATTCATCCAATAGGTTTTCTTAGATCTGCTCTCAAGACCAGTGAGTGAGTTCTATAAAGAGGAAACTGGCAGCTGAGTAGCATAGAAGTATTTACATTTTTGACAACTGAAATGCTATTATTAATAATTAAAATCTCTAAAACGTTGCACTTATCTTCAGGAGTCTGTTGACAAAAATGTGCTGAAAATAAATTTAGCAGTAAAGCTGTCAGATCTCAGTATCAGAATTGCTACTACATATGCTGTGAAGAGTAAGGGTTAGCAAGGCCACAATAGCAGTCTAAAATTTTTATCCAACATGCTAAAAAATTATGAGCTAAACTCTGCTTTCATTTGTATCAGCATAAATGGCAATGTCCTGAACATTTTCATTGTTGACTTCAAAAATATTAATACATTTTACAATTTATAAGGAAGTTGCATTGATAAATCTACAAGAGTTCTGTTTTCTTTTTTGCAGAGAACAACAAACTTATGCCACTATAAGTCAGACTGAACTTAGTAGGGTAGTAATTTTCCATCATTTCTCAAGCAAATGCTACATCCAAAATAAATAATATACCTACCCTAAGTACAGCAATGCAAAACAAGAAAGGCTCCCCACCCCACCAGAACTACAGTGGAAATATAAACTTTTTTAAAATGTCAGTTTATATTCCCAGGCATAAAATGTCATATATTATATCCCTCTTTATTTCCTCTCTCATTTAAAGGTCAGATAGTTATATTAAAAATACCCTATAGTTAGGCTAAAACTAACTCCCATACTGGGTTTGAAAAATCAGTCGAATTAAAGACAAGTTCAAAGAAAAGAAAAGAAAAGAAAAGAAAAGAAAAGGCCAAGACAACACATTTTGCTGATATGTGGCTTTTTCAGCAGTTTCTCATGTGAGATGGAGAGAGCTTGTTGCAGCAATGTCATAGATCACATAATACTGCCCATGTGACCTTGAATATATGCAACAACTCTTAACTTTTATGAGGTTTTCATTAGGCTTCTCTACACCCCCAGCCTTCTCTGCTGCCAGCTTGTCCAGTTACTCACATACTATAATAAGTTAGAAATATCTAATGAGAAAGCTAAACTCTCTCGAGCTTTGCATTTATGAAATGTTAGCTATTATCCAATGTCCTGCAGTGAAATGATTTTGAAGCATTGAATTTTTCCAGGAATTAAAGCTAACAACATTTACCCTTAGCAAACCAAGACGTGCTTTGAAGTACCTCTGACATGATCAGCTCTAGCCTCCAAGGTTGTAAAACAGAGACTGGTGCATGTACAATACTGCCTAAGAGTTTACAGAAGTGACAAGTGACCTGCAAACATGAAGGATTTCAAGAAGTCAGTACGTCTTCCATTCAGTTATCTGAAATGTGGCTTGGCAACCATCATTGCTAAAACATTTTAGTTACACAGGTATGCTTGTTAGACGCTGTTACCAATTAAAGTCACTAACTTAACTCATTGAACAATAAAGGGAACTAAAGCACTTTATGAAGCTCAGTTTCCTGTTCTGTTCATAGAAAAACCATAAGGAAAATATAAAGCAAGGTGCAATATAAATGAATCAAGACAATACGGTAGAAACACTTCAGGGTTTGCTTTTTGAAAAAATGACTTTGATAAACTAATTTTGCTTCATGTTTCCTCCTGCTACATTTGGTTGCATTGCTCTTAAGACAAGCAGGATGACGAAGTTATATCTGTGTAGTTACCAATATCTGTTAAATTACATTCCTGTTTTAAGCAATTCTTTAGCATTTAATATAAAACGACTCAGATCCCCCTCAGGATTAATGCCAACTTCATAGTGACTCACACACAGTGGCTAGCATTGCTTAATCAAATCACTGCAATGCTAAGAGACTTACCAAAGGCTAATTAAGCAAGGGTGACTCATACAGTAGATTCTGTAAAAACAAGAAGCCTGATTCTCCTTTTACATGCGCTAAAGTAAATCTGGAGGGGTACACGGAGGTAGATGGAGTTACACAAATGTAAAACCATGGCAGTGAGAAGTGAATCAGGCCCATAACGTACAGCTATATGCCCTGTAAAAAGCCTCGACCAATGTAGTATTTTTAACTTTAAACAGATAAAAAGAACCATCCCCGAGGAATGGTGGCCATCCAAATAGTTCTGAGATATCAATGCATATAAAGACTGGGGTGCAGTTTTCTTTTTGCCAATGGCGAGCACCAGGTTGGATGTTACAGTGACAGTCAGAGCAAGTTTCTGGACATATCAGGTATCTGAATTGCTTCCAAGAAAAATTGCCCCCCTCAGGCCCAAAAAAAAAGGGGGGAAAAAAAGCCACAATCCATGTCTATGGAACTATAAACTACTAGAACCATTGTGAAGATAGTTGGGGAAGGCAGTGGGGAAACTGGCAATAGTATTTCAGTGCAGGTATCATCACTAGGCATGTTCACAGAATCACAGAACTGGAAGGTACCTTGAGAGGTCATCTAATCCAGCCCCTGGCACTCGAGGCAGGACTAAGTATTATCTAGACCAGTGGTTCTCAAAGCCGGTCTGCCGCTTGTTCAGGGAAAGCCCCTGGTGGACCAGGCCAGTTTATTTACCTGCCGCGTCCACAGGTTCGGCTGATCATGTCTCCCAGTGGCCGCGGTTCACTGCTTTAGGCCAATGGGAGCTGCTGGAAGCAGTGCAGGCTGAGGGACATACCAGCTGCCGCTTCCAGCAGCTCCCAGTGGCCTGGAGAAGCGAACCACAGCCAGTGGGAGCTGCTATTGGCCGAACCTGCGGATGCGGCAGGTAAACAAACCAGCTCGGCCCACCAGGGGCTTTCCCTGAACAAGTGGCGGACTGGCTTTGAGAACCACTGGTCTAGAAACACCTGACAGGTGTTTGTGGGATCTCCATCACTGGGGATTTTTAAGAGCAGATTGGACAACCTCTTTAGGCAATTTATTCCAGTGCTTAACCACTCTGACAGTTAGGAAGTTTTTCCTAATGTCCAACCTAAACTGCCCTTGCTGCAATTTAAGCCCATTGCTTCTTGTCCTACCCTCAGAGATTAAGAAGAACAATTTTTTCTCCCTCTTCCTTGTAACAACCTTTTATGTACTTGAAAACTGTTATGTCCCCTGTCAGTCTTCTCTTCTCCAGACTAAACAAAAGCAGTTTTTTCAATCTTCCCTCATAGGTCATATTTTCTAGACCTTTAATCATTTTTGTTGCTCTTCTCTGGATTTGCTCCAATTTGTCCACATTTTTCCTAAAAGGTGGCACCCAGAACTGGACACAATACTGCAGCTGAGGCCTAATCAGCATGGAGTAGAGCGGAAGAATTACTTCTCATGTTTTGCTTACAATACTCCTGTTAATACATCCCAGAATGATGCTTGCTTTTTTTGCAACAGCGTTACACTGTTGACTTATATTTAGCTTGTGATCCACTATGAACCCCAGATCCCTTTCCGCAGTGCTCCTTCCTAGGCAGTCATTTCCCATTTTGTGTGTGTGTGACTGATTGTTCCGTTCTAAGTGGAATACTTTGCATTTGTCCTTATTGAATTTCATCCTATTTACTTCAAACCATTTCTCCAGTTTGTCCAGATCATTTTGAATTTTAATCCTATCCTACAAAGCACTTGCAACCCCTCCCAGTCTGGTATCATCCGCAATCTTTACAAGTGTACCCTCTATGCCATTATCTAAATCATTGATGAAGATATTGAACAGAACGGGACCCAGAACTGATCCCTGCGGGACCCCACTCATTATACCCTTCCAGCATGATTGTGAACCACTGATGATTACTCTCTGGGAACAATTTTCCAACCAGTTATGCGCCCACCTTATAGTAGCTCCATCTAGGTTGTATTTTCCTAGTTTGTTTATGAGAAGGTCACACAAGACAGTATCAAAAGCCTTACTAAAGTCAAGATATCACATCTACTGCTTCCCCACAACACAAGGCTTGTTACCCTGTCAAAGAAAGCTATCAGGTTGGTTTGACACAATTTGTTCTTGACAATCCATGCAGAAGAATGGTAAGCAGACAGTAACTGAGATGACAGAGAAATATGTATAGAAATGACACTACATAGGTTTCTGATTGCAACTCCCTAATGCAAGTCATTAATGTATTTAAAAGTTACCTAAATACTTAAGGCAGTATATAAGAATGGAGAGTAGTCCTTTAAATAGCTTGTGAGCCTTCCAGTGGAGATCATTGTGTTCTAGGTTTTAGAAGTTTCCAGCGCCCAACCAGAACAGTGTGCCTATATAGCTAAGCCTTCCATATTACATATATTCAGTAAAAATGCTTATATTTGGAGCTGTATCCATGTGGTTCCTACGTGTTATATTTTTTGTGTAAAAGAGCAACAGGTATAACATTTAATGTAGGAGAAAAGGTTAGACTTGCTTCACAAAGAAGTCCTGGAGCCTAGGAGGAACGTGTGTGTGTGTGTGTGTGTGTGTGTCATACACACAGAGGAACTGCCTAGTAACTCATGAACTGCTTTTGGACATGTGCACACAAAAACAAGGAAACACCACTATTATCTAGCCATACCCTTGAGACTCAGTAATGTTATGACACAGAGAAAGGACACTTATAATTGGCCAATAGGGCTAGTATGCTTCCTCAAACCCAGGACTTGCTAGAGAGCAAATATCCTCAGTCCACATTGGGCTTTTCTCTCCCATAAATGCAAAATTAATGAGGTTCCATTTTACATTTGTTTGCTACAGTATGCTTGATTTTTCACTCAGCTGGGATTTTTTGGCACATTCTCCAAATTGTTCTCCAAACACGTCTTCCAGCATTAGTGCTGCTTAAATGGGTTCAGCTGTAATATATAGATGCAGAAAAGAAAAGTCAGTATAAAGGATGAAGGATTCCTCTCCTACTTCTCCGTAATACTTTGAAAATACTACTTTGTTTAAATTTTCTTAGTGACTATGGAGAATGTGTTCAGGAATTGAAAATGATCCCATCTAAGATGCTTCTCTTCTGACTGGTCTTGGGATTTATGCAAAAGGATAAAATTGTGGTTAAAGATCTCCTGATTTGTGGTCTGTAAGCAAATGTCTTACTAAAGGAAATAACCTTAAAACAGTCATGTTCATCCCTTCATTTAAAGGGAGAAGGTTATGAAAGAGTAGAGGACCCATGTGGGTTTAATAGGAGAAAAGAGAGATATTATCCAACAGTGATCAGTGAAGTCAAGGGAGGTGCTTAACTAAGGAAGGTGAAGTGCTGTAGGGGATGCCAAGTAGAGAGACATATTTAGTAACCTGCTGAATACAAACGACTCTCCTTGCTTTCAAGGCTTTACACATGCTGTCTCACCTATCTAACTGCTCTCATTTTTCTCCACTAATCTTCTCATCTCATTTCACCATCCAAGATACATAACTGTCTCTTTTACAGCTTCCTTCCACTCTCATTTGCAGTTGTTTTCCATGCTACTCCATACATCTGAAAATCTCTTCCTTCATTTCCTCTTTCACATCCTTCCTGAAAACATGCCTTGAAGGAGATCCACAAACCCTGCACACTTCCCCCATTACCCTTATCCAGCTGAAAAAAGAGAGCTAAAAAGCTCCCCCGCCAAAAACACACACAAGAAATGCTTAACTTTATTCCTTGACCACTCTGCCCTTTATTGCTCCCCTCCTTACAACCTTTGCTTAGATATTGTCTACTTAGACTGTGCTCTCATAAGTTTCTGTACCGTGTCTGGCCCACAGTTAATGCTATACAAATAGTAAATAAAGAGATCAACACATAATAAAGAGATAGTAGACACGGTGTGACATAATTTTACCCAGTTATATGCTCTAAGGAACACCCTAAGCACAGTCAAAAACACTTTCTCTAGCTTCCTTTTGAGACTTCAAGAATGGGAGAAAAGAGAGGGAGGGAAAAAAACCACCTATTTTTTTGACCCTTGTCAATACTCTATTTCTCCTGTGGGTGTTGCGAAAAAATAACTACCTGGATGTGAAACGGACTTTACACCTACACATAACACATGTACAATGAGCTCAGTAAACTGCAAATACTATAACTGAATGTGAGCTCTCATTACCATAACCCTTGCTCCTTCTCATTCTCACCCCACCCTGATTGTTTGTATCTAAATTGCCCTATATGCTGGTTGGAGAAGGGACCCTGTCTAGCACTCTTTGGGGTACTATATTATCACAACAATATTCTTTTACTTAGGGATGCTGTTAGGGTCATGTTGTTGGGAAAAGAGAATCTATATATACCAGGGGTGGCCAAATTGTGGCTCGCAAGCAACATGTGGTTGTTTTGCCATTAAAGTGTGGTTCGCAAGCCTCCACTGTCCTCCTATTCTCCACCTACCATACTGGGTGGGAGCTCGGGACATCTGCCTTGCACATATATGGGGTGGTGGGATAGGAGCTTCTGTCCAGTGGGGAGGAGGGTCTTGGAGCTTCAGCCCTGGGGAGTGCATCTGCCGGGGCTCCAGGAGGAGTGGGGCTGAAACCCCAAGCCCCAGCTCCCAGTAGGTGTACTCCGGCTCTTGAATTTCTAAAGATTGTCATATGCAGCTCGAAGGGACATTAACTTTGGCCGCCGCTGATATATGCTATCCACACACATATACACGCTGTATATATTTATAGAATCATAGAAATGTAGGTTTGGACCTTGAAAGGTCACCTAGTTCGTCCCCTTATGCTGAGCGTGTCTAAGTATATCTAGGTTTCAGAGTAGCAGGCGTGTTAGTCTGTATCTGCAAAAAGAACAGGAGTACTTGTGGCACCTTAGAGACTAACACATTTATTTGAGCACAAGCTTTCGTGGGCTACAGCCCACTTCTTTGGATGCATAGAATGGAACATATATTGAGGAGATATATACACACATACAGAGAGCATGAAAACGTGGGAGTTGTCTTACCAACTCTGAGAGGGCAATTAAGTAAGAAAAAAACTTTTGAAATGATAATCAAGATAGCCCAGTACAGGTATTTTGATAAGAAGTGTGAGAATACTTACAAGGCAGATTCAATGTTTATAATGGCTCAGCCATTCCCAGTCCCTATTCATATCTAAATTGATTGTATCTAGTTTGCATATCAATTCCAGCTCAGCAGTTTCTTGTTGGAGTCTGTTTTTGAAGCTTTTCTGTTGCAAAATTGCCACCCACAGGTCTGTCATTGAATGACCAGACAGGTTAAAGTGTTCTCCTACTGGTTTTTTAGTGTTATGATTCCTGATGTCAGACTGTGTCCACTAATTCTTTTGTGTAGAGACTGTCTGGTTTGGCCAGTGTACATGGCAGAGGGGCATGTATATCTAGACCATCCTGACAGGAGTTTGTCTAACCTGTTCTTAAGAACCTCCACTGCAGGAGATTACATGACCTCCCTTGGTAACCTGTTCATTTATTCAGCTATCCTGTTAGTTAGCAAGTTTTTCCTAACATCTAACCTAAATCTTCCTTTCTTCAGATTAAGCCACATACTTCTTACTCTACCTTCAGTGCACACGAGAACAATTGACCACCATCCTCTTCATAAAGCTCTTAGCATATTTGAAAACTGTTTATCGAGTTCCCCTCAGCTGTCTTTTCTCAAAACTAAACGTTCCCAATTTTTTAAAATAGAAAATGTGTATGTGCGTGTGTATGTGTATATCTATCTATCTACACACACACACTTTCTATTTAAAACATAGCTATCCATGTGTGTGTGTGTATATATATATATATATATATATATATACACACACACACACTATATATAAATTCTTAAAATGACTTTTTCCTCTAGCACTTATTTCAACAAATAGAGTAACTAAACCCCATACACATCTTTGTCCCAAAGCAGCAAGTGAACACACACACAACTCAAGGATTTTCACCTGTGAAAACGAATATATTTGGTTTGGGGAAAAGATGAATTAAATATAACTATCTTTTATTGCAATTTTTTCTTCTTTGTGCATTATTTCATTATCTTTAGATGAAAAAGCTGTGATGTGGCATTCACTGATCATAACTTACAGAAAACCATATCATTTCAGAAGCAGCCTCATACAGGCAACTGCGTTATTGAGGGCTAAAAAATTAGTAAGTTATTTATATTATTCCCTCATGGTTGCTCATATATTAGTAAATGACTCTGGCTCCTACTTATTTACTTTAGGGATGAATGTTTCATTGTTTTCTGTTAAAACAACTGCAACAAGTTACAAAGCCCAAAAGCTAGTTCCTCATTCATTTTCTTTTGTATTGGACAGCCATGTTAATTTGCTGTGATTTGTTGAGGCTTGTCTTTCCCGATTAGCAGGTTCTTATTAGAAGAAATATTTGCTGTTGCACTCATGGGCTCTCAGTGTCTCTAGTGTTAAAGCAAGCACCCTTACCTCACCTGTCTGGACACACTCTCTGGTTTTCCTGCATCTGTTCCTTCACAGCTTCATTCACATCCTACATCAGTGGCAAATGTTACCTGCTCCCCAACCACACATACACTCAGAGCAAAGCCTGAATTAATCTTCTCTACTGCAAAAATACTTGACAAGAGAGCTGCAACCAGGAGGCTACTAGTCAACCTGGGTCGTTCTGGTGCATTGTTGGTGCCCCGCTGATATGAATTTACATCAGTGACAATCAGCTAATAGCTTGTGAGACACATGCTGGTTCTGTGGCCCTAAATATTACTTTGGTTGGATTGTCCTGTCTGACTAGTGCTCAGTCAGTGCTTCCTGAGTTTTAAGCAAAATATGAGGAATGGAAATCACAGCAACATCCCAATGTTACCTGAGACACGAGTAATTAAATAAAGCGTAGAATGCAGTGTAAACGGACCTGCAACACAGAAGCCATGCAGATCTTTCATGCTCCAAGGAAGAGAGAAAACTAAGCCACAGGAATTTCCCACTGAGGTAAGAAGGGTGACACTCTTCCCAGTTAGTAACCAGGAGGGGAAGATGAACTTATGCGATGATGTCAAATTGTCCCAGGATGATGTTGCATTAAAACTTGATAATGTTCAGTCACAATGGCATGTCACTAGATAACCCATTACTAATGGATTGTCATGAAGGAAATGTCAGGATGCTGCACTGAGTGATTATTTTATGCATCTCTGCAAATCTATCTGAGGATGAAGCTATTCTCTGCTTGTTGAAGGTCTATTAACACTAACTGCATATTTACTATTGCATATTTACCCCAACTTTTTTCATCCAGCCTAGACCATATGTTTACTCAGATCCCACAATTTATCATTTATATTTTTAGGGTGGAATTATATTCAAATCATCCTAAAAAGCTGCAGAATTTTCCACCAGCCTTCAGAGCTCCTGCTCATGACTAGCTGCATGCTTCCTGCTGTTGTAACCAGCCAAAAATATATCTTGTAATTCGACTGTTGTGAAGAAATGAGCTTGAAATATGCAGGTCAGTTATTCCTACTCTCCCTTCTCATCACCACAGACTTATCAGGATGATCTTCAAAGTCACAATATAAACTTCTTTTGATGCTCCTATATAAATCTTTCTAGTCAGTTCAAACTTGGGTGCCTAAAGTTAGGCACCTAAATAAATGAAACCAGATGTTCAGGGCCGTTGCGTGCCTGGAATTAACACATTTATTGAAGTTGATGGGAGCTGTGGATGCTCAGCACTTATTACCACCATGCTCTTATCTAGGTCTAATTGGAGTTACTGAAGTTTAAAAATGTTGTCCTAGGGAACTTGGCAACAGGCCTGCCAGCAGTTTTCATCACTACAGAGAGGTCAGGGCTGAAATATGCAACATGCTTGAGGACCTGTTTCAATATTTATAAGTAACCAAGGAACCCTCAATTTTAAGCTTCCTCCAAAAAGTGTATGGTAGGTGGACGGTGCCTCAGTTTAACTGAAATGGCACACATTCCCTCCCCTCTCCCATCCCTCCCAAAGAAATTCCTATTGAGAATAATAGGATGGGGAGGTTAAAAGAGAGATACTCAAACATATACATATTAAACTTTAATAATAGCTCTTAACCGATGTATGTGTAACCCAAGGTTTTCTATTGTCACAAAGGACAGTCTGGGATCTGGAGAGGTAGGTAATACAGAAAACTAGAACAAATTCTATAGGTAATATTTTAAATGTGGTGGTTGTAAAAAGACAGAGCAATGGTCCACCTTACTATTCTACCCAGTGAAGAATTCTGAGATCCCGCCACATCTGCTCATGTTAGATAAGTTTTACAGTCTTTGTCGTGGTAGGGTCACTATTCTGCTATTTATTAAAGGTGTCCAAAATTTCCAACTTGGATATTTACACTGGGCTTATCTAAATTCTCACCATAGTTTCAGTTGGAACTTTTTATTTCCCTCAAAAAAACCATGCTGAGGAGTATTCATGGTGAAGAATGACCCATGCTCCATCCCAGAGGTGGCTGCAATTCCCACCTACACAATCTGGGAAGTGCTGTGAGAATTCTAAGGATGAAAGGGATCATTTAAATAAAAGCTGACATTACACTTATTAAAGGGAAAAGATCCTCATCCACTCAAGTAGCCATAAACCACAACCAAAAGGAAATACTTAAATATATAAACAGATGCCTAAGTGCACCTTGGGGCTAATGTGTTCTGATCCAAGGGACAGATTACAGTCTCACCCCTCTCTCCCATGCACACACCCAAGGAAAATAAAAGGAGTTTCCACACCTTTGGTGTTTTCCCACCAGAACAGATGAACAAGCTATAGAGTAGTGGGGAGTGGTGGGGGCAAAAGACATATCTGGCTTTAAGACTAAGCTTGATAAGTTTATGGAGGGGATGGTATGATGGGACAGCCTAATTTTGGCAATTAATTTAGCAATTGATCTTTGATAGCAGCAGTAAGTATGCCCAGTGGCTGTAATGGGATGTTAGATGGTTGGGATCTGATTACTACGAGAATTCTTTCCTGGGCTGGCTGGTAGTCTTGCCCACGTGCTCGGGGTTTAACTGATCTCCATATTGGGGTCAGGAAGGAATTTCCTCCAGGCAGATTCGCAGAGGCCCTGGAGGTTCGCCTTCCTCTGCCATGGGCATGGTCACTTGCTGAGGATTCTACTGCAGCTTGAGATCTTCTAATTACAATTGAGACTCAATAACTGAGACATAGGTTAGGGGCTTTGTTAAGAAGTGGATGGGTGAGATTCTGTGGCCTGCATGTGCAGGAGGTCAGACTACATGATCATAATGGTCCTTCTGACCTTAAAGTCTATGAGTCTATGGAGACTCCAAAGCTGCCCTTGTCAGACCTAATTTCAGTGGGTTCTACAAGGCTGGAAAGAATTTTTACATGTGTTAAATAGTTGCCAAAAAAAAAAAAAAAATCAACTATCACCAACACTAAGTTGCCTTGTAAGTTGGTGAACTCTTCAGGGCAGGGCATGTGCCATGGCCTTCTGTGTTTGGAAAGAACCTAGCATCTGGTGGGCGCTATGAGGAATAAATCAATAGATGGGGAAAACAAGTATAACGAAGAGCATTGCGTAGGGCCTTAGGCAGCACTGTATTTACATTTGTCTCCTTACTTGAGACGCCTCCCACCCCATGGAAATAGATGTGCATCATTAAGGGCCTCTGAAATGTTACATCTGAAATATTTATCAGAGCACCTATGAAAAATTACTGGGCTGGTGAAATTTTGATATTACAGTAGGGTGACCAGATGTCCCAATTTTATAGGGACAGTTCCGATATTCAGGGCTTTGTCTTATATAGGCATCTACTGACCCCCACCTCCCTGTCCCAATTTCTCATACCTGCTATCTGTTCATCCTATACAACAGCTCCCTTTCTCCTCTCTTCAGATTTGTCACTTTTCCTACCCCTCCCCTTTCCCTCTGCTGCTACCCTATGGGCATCTCATTGTTGAATGAGGAGTAGGCTGCCCCTCTCTTTATCATCCTCTGCCCTTCTGCTTCTCTCCCTTTTTCTTTTCTGTCTGCTTGCTTGATTTATTTGCATATTTAAGTCCTATTGGTGGATATAAAATGAGCCAGCAAATAGCATAATATCAGGGACAAACAGACAAACAAGGATATCATGCACTGTATACACAGAAAAAAATATGCCTAATATCCCTGTTCTTAACCCTGTAAAAAAGAACACAGAGTGTGATCACTCTCAAAACATCCTGTTTCTTACCAACGGGATAAAGTGATACTTATGAGATTGAGGGATTATGCATTTGACTGCAATATAAAGCATTCTGGGACATGCTTTAAATCTGCATTCATATATAAACCACACAAAATATACTGGCAAAATAAACTATAAAGATGTAGTTGAGACACATGATTATATATGTCATGTACAAAGTAGAGGAGGAGCTCAATGGAGGACAGAAAAAATGTAGGGTTAACTTTTTAAGTGTGAATCATATTTGTGTGTGTGTGATTGTGAAGGCCATGGTTTAGTCATCTCAGGGTGCTCTTGTCAATATCTTATATTTTTCACTAGCACTTTCAGGGATACATAAACATACATGTTTCTAAATCCATAGGATCTAAACAATTAAAATGTTGATGGAAGTGATCATGAAAAGATAGATTTCATGATTCTAAGGAAAGGAAGGGGTGAGAGTAGCAGAACAACAACAATGGACTTCAAAAACCAAACTCAGGAAAATAGTAGATAAAGTCCCATGGGAAGAAAATCTAGGAGGGAAATGAGCTCAGGAAAGCTAGTTGTTTCTTAAGGAGACAATATTAAAGGCACAACTGAAAACCATCTCAATGTGAAGGAAATATAGGAAGAATACTACAAGACCAACATAGTTCCATTAGGAGCTCTTAATGACCTGAAAAATCAAAAAGGAGTCCTACAAATAGTGAAAACACAGACAAATTGCTGAGGAGTACAAGAGAGTAAGCACTAGCAAGTAGGGACAAAATCAAAGAGGCTGAAGCACAGAATAAGTTATATCTAGCAAGGAACATAAAGGCGATAAGAAGAGGCTCTTTTAATACATCAGGAGCAAGAGAAAGATGAAGAAAAGTGTAGGTTCTATACTTAGCAGTGAAAGAGAGCTAATAATAGATGACACCAAGAAAACTGAAGTGTTTAAAGCCTATTTTGCTTGAGTCTTCATTAGACATCTGAATGGTGACCAGATACTTAACATGGTTAACAGTAACAAAGGGGAAGGGACACAAGCCAAAATAGGGAAAGAACGATTAAAAAATAATTAGATAAGATAGATGTATTCAAGTCACCAGGGCCTGATGAAATTCACCCTAGAGCACTTAAGGAACAAATTGAAGCAATTTTGGAACTATTAGCAATTATCTTTGAAAAATCATGGAAGATGGGTGAAGACCCTGAGGACTAGAGAAGGGCAAACATAGTATCTATCTTTAAAAAGCTGAACAAAGAAGATTCAGGGAATTATAGACCAGAGAGCCTAACTTCAGTTCCTTGAAAGATCCTGGAACAAATTATTAAACAATCAATTTGAAAGCACCTAGAGAATAACAGCGTTATAAGGAATAGGAAGCATAGATTTGTCAACAACAAATCATGCCAAACCAACCTAATTTCCTTATTTAACAGGGTTACTGGCCTAGTGAATGTGGGTAAGCAATAGATGAGATATATCTTGATTTTAGCAAGGGTTTTGACACAGTCTCATGTGACATTCTCATAAACAAGCTAGAGATATGTGTTCTGGATGAAATTACTATTAGGTGGGTTCACAACTGGTGGAAAGACCGTACTCAAACAGCAGTTATCAATAGTTTGCTGTCAAACTGGGAGGGCATATCTAGTGGGGTCCCACAGAGGTCAGTGCTGGGTCTTGTACTATTGAACATTTTCATTAATGACTTGGATAATGTAGTGGAGATTATACTTATAAAATTGCAGATAACACTTAACTGGGGCAAGAGTAGGGTTTGCAAGCACTTTGGAGGACAGGATTAGAATTCAAACCAACCTTGACAAATTAGAGACCTGGTCTGAAATCAGCAAAATGAAGTTCAATAAAGACAAGTGCAAAGCACTTCACTTGGGAAGGATATATCATATGCACAACTACAAAATGGGGAATAACTGGCTAGGTGGTAAAACTGCTGAAACAGATTAGTGATTACAGTGAATCAAAAATTGAATGAGAGTCAACAATGTGATGTAATTGTGGAAAAAGCTAATATCATTCTCCGGTGTATGAACAGAAGTATTGTATATGAGACATGGGAGGTAATTGTCCCACTCTACTTGGCACTGGTGAGGCCTCCACTGGAGTTCTGTGTGGCACACTTTAAGAAAGATGTGGACAAAAGGATTTGTTACAGAAGTGGGTGGATGAGATTCTGTGGCCTACGTTGTGCAGGAGGTCAGACAAGAAGATCATAATGGTCCCTTCTGACCTTAAAGTCTATGAGTCTCCAGAGAAAAGCAATAAAAATGATAAAAGGTTTAGAAAACTGACCTATTAGGAAAAGTTAAAAAAACTAGACATGTTTAGTCTTGAGAAAAAAAGACTGAAGGGGGACCCGATAACAGTCTTCAAAATATGTGAAGAGCTATTACAAAGAGGACTGTTCTCCATGTCCAGTGGACAAGACGTAAAGGGCTTAATCTGCAGTGAGAGAAATTTAGGCTAGATATTAGCAAAAACTTTCTAACTATGAGGGCAGTTAAACTCTGGAGGCTTCCAAGGAAGGTTGTGGAATCCCCATCATTGAAGGTTTTTAAGAAGAGGTTGGACAAACACCTGTCAGGGATAGTGCAGGTTTGCTTGTACACAGAGCAGGACTTTAGGACGTTTCAAGGTCCCTTCAAGCCTAGATTTCTATGGCTCTATGATGTAACAAGGGACTATGAAGTGGCACAAGTGTGAGGAGGCATGAATAAAACAGATGAACATTAAAATCCAGTATGGAAATTGGTCTGGGAGCCATTGGAAAAGATAGTAAGTAAATGTTCCCATTCCCTGTATCCCTCTCCATATGCAACCCCATTGGTATGCTCCATAAGGGTGTCCCTTCAAGGGGCACAAAAATCTAATGTCCTATTAAGGGACATTCTTATAACTTTAAAAACCACAAGAAAGAGCAAACTTCCTTTTGCAGCAAGTATGAAAACATACATAGGTAAATAAGCGTCCTCACTTCCGCAGGCCAACTTTTCTGCAGCTGTTTGATCTCTCAATTAATTCAAAAACAAAAAAAAATGTTCAAATATATAATCCAATATATATAGAAATCAGCACATTTTAAGGTGGTTATTAAAGCATTGGGGTCACATTCTTCCCTCAACAACATGCACTCAATTCCCACTGAGTTGAAGGAGTGGGGTGCATCTAATAAAGACAAGAGTGTGGACATTTATGCCTACCACGCCATTAGAGGCAAACTCAAAAATAAAAACAATGTCAAAGGATCCACATGCATCAGATTGCTGTACTCATTTTGCTTGATATGAACCATACTTCACCCTGGTGGAATACAAAGGGAAAAGCATGCATGTCCAGATTTACTCAAGGACACTAACACTAGTGGTGAGGCAAACCACACAAAGTTAAAAGGTAACAGGCTCAATCCAAGGCAGAGTGCATAAAAAGAAAGTACAGTACTAACTCTCTGAGACGATTCAATTTTCATCAAGTACCTTTGAATGTCAAGTTCTGAATGAAGGGAGACCAACATACACTGCAAAGCCTGTGGATCAAAGAAAGAGACAGAGAGAAGGGGGGAAAAAAAGAAAAAAAAAGAAAAAAATGTTAAAAGGAAAAATAAATCAAAACAGAACAAAAAGAGAATGGCCTGTTCATAGTGAAACTGTACTGCAGCCTACCAGCAGAGGAAAGGAAAGATGAGATATATACTGGAAAAATACATAGAACAAAAGGCAGCATGTACACAGTGAGCAATATAGTCTTATCACTCGGTAACACAGTTTCACTTCAGTATTCAAAGAAGAAGTTCTACAGCACTGAACTCAGAAGGTGCACTAGGAACTGGTGAGTTGTGAATGTTGACAGTGATCTTACTATAACCCAAGTTTACATGAAGACGATGCCATCTTGTTAGCCTGTCGCTCCCCATAGCATCCAGCATCATCAGAGGGGAGTGACAGGCTAACATGATAGCACAGTCCTTCCTGATCACACTACAAAGAGCATTGCCTGAGCTCGTGAATTTACTGCGAGTTTCACAATAGTTGGAGTTTTGCATAAATCTCCAGCTCCCAGAGTCATGGAATTATGACTTTCATTTAAAAACCAGTTTCTAGTTTTCATAGTTATGAAGAAAATCTTGAAAATATGAGGCTTAAGACCCACAATACAAATAAAAAAAATCCCAAATGTAGTATTGTTAACATCTCATGATTTTAGGGGGCCTAACATTATTTTTGAACATTTGGAGTTGTACATGTAATGCTACATGTAATTTAAATGTAATTTAATCCTTTGTTTGTTTCTATGAAATGAAAAACATTTTACTATATTTCTAAATCTTCTCCCCTTTCAGCCTGTGTCAAACTCCTATTACAATTGTTACAGTGCTTAATTTGTGCCAGGACTTGCCACGGCACCTCCAGGCTTGACAGTATATAGCCCTGTCACCCCTGGACTTGCCACATCAGTTATGAATGTAAAAAAATGCTTGAGCCCCAGCACCTCTTTCATTACAAATTAAGCACCACAACTGTAATGACTCTGCTATTGCCTATTCTATACTGTCTGCTATTAGTATGAGCCAAAGTGAGAAACTAAGCTAAATGGATAACTATTATCTACTACAAATATCTTACAGAGCAAGTGAGCACGTCATATAATGCCAACACTATAATTAAGACAGTAATCCAAAGAATCTTTCAATTCTTGTACACAAAACCCATGACAGACATGACTGTATGATATTTGATTCCAGGGGTAAGCCTATTAGTACACAAATATTCTATATTTCTTCAAGATTTAGTTAACTAGATAAGGGGTTTTTTGGTTGTTGTTTTTTTTTGGGGGGGGGGGGGGGAGAAGGTTGTACCTCTTTTTAAAAGAAAACAATAGAACACTTCTCCCCAATGACAAATGTACCATTTAGATTTGGTCAAGTAAAAAAAGATTTTTACAAACACAAGATTGTACAAACACAAGAACATACTAAATGCAACCTTGAAGCACCAACTGGATAAATTCTAATCCTGATCCCAGCACAAAGGCACAGACAACAGTCAGTTGTCATGGTCTCTGCACTATTGAATTCATGTCAGTTTTTGCATTTGTTTTTGAAGTTACCCTCCCAAACACACGCACTCCAAAAGGTTTTGCTTTATTTTTAATTAAGAAATCATTCAGATAGAAAAATCTATCGCATTACTTCACTTTTTTTATATCAAGTGCTAAATCCCACAAGGCCAAGTCGCTGGACTGTGTGCAGGGCTTTCCATGGGATGGAATCTCTTCCCCGCTGCAGAGCTTCCCTGCAGTTTCTGTAGCCCTCATCATGCACAAGACTCTAATTGTGTAGAGTGCAATGATCCACATACTGGCAGATTCACCAGCTCCGCTCACACTCTGACCTCCAGCTCTTACCCAAGCTCCACTGAACAGGGTGGAGTTGAGCTCCATGCCCAATGGTTTCCTTAAATCCTGTTTCCCCACAGAGTGAAACCAAACTGGTGCCACTGCCTCTGGAGCCTTCCACATCACAAAGGAAGGGGCCAGATTTAACTCCTAAGTGTGTCTCATTATTAAAGTTAGGAAGCCACTTGAATAGCATATCTTTTTAGGGGGGAAATTTCTCTGTTATTAAATTAGCCTTTTAAAAATAATCAAATTGTTATGTAAATTCTATAGCAGGCAGGCAGGTCAGAATACACAGTTAAAAGTGATCAATCAATTTCACAGACATCTAAAAAACCCTCTCCTCTTAGTATGATGACATATTCTCTGCCCGTCAATATCACATGTTGTAGCATGCGCACCAAGGATTGGAGCTAGAAGTCTTTAAGTAAACATAATCTGACAGGGGAAAACCCCCACACAAAATCACAAAATGGACAGTCATACAATACAGAAGTTTCCCAATATAATAGACAAGTTAGTGCTATGAAGGCAGGTGAAGACTCCACAGTCTGTTGCAGAGAAGAGTTCAGATCAGTTCAGACTTCAGTATCAGGAGAATACTTGGACATGGTAATATGAAAAGAACATTACTAAAACTACTTTTAAATGCTGTGATCTGAAATCAAGGCCTCACTAGAGATAAGCCTAGAACGTATTTTGAAGAAATTCAGGCCTGAATCCAAACTTTGAGGCTTGGACCGATCTCTAATATTAACTTAAATATTTCTTAGGTGTTTATATGCCTTCCACTCCCTAACTCATCACCACAGTATCCCAAGTACCTCAGAAATATTTTAAAAAATATAAAACAATGCTAATCTGTTTCCTCCCTCCCAGCCTGTAGGAGAAACAGCTTGATTTTTATTTTATTTTTCATGTGTAGGTATGAGTGTGAAGTGGGTATTCACCCACGAAAGCTCATGCTCCAAAACGTGTGTTAGTCTATAAGGTGCCACAGGATTCTCTGCTGCTTTTACAGATCCAGACTAACACGGCTACCCCTCTGATACTTAAATTGAAGAGATGAGCTGCACATTTTAGTTCTCAATGCAATGAGGACTGTAATCCTTCTCTTCTGCTACAGGAAGGAGTTTAATAATGTAGGGTCAGCATCTGTGAAAGTTCTCTCTTTCTCACACCTCCTCCACTGATTGACATTTCATTGGACCACACTGGAATGTAGCTGTCATGGGACGTTATGGCCATGGAGAGAGAAGTAGCCTCTCAGGTTGTTAGGGATAATCCCATGAACAATTTACACTATCAGAAGAGAGATTTTGAACCAGACTCTCTATTTAATGTAAAGCCAGTACAGCGAATAAAGCACTGGGATGATGTTCTCACAGCAACCTGTGTTGGGAAGCAGATGAGCTGCTGTGATTGCTACCAGCTAGGAGCTTTTTCAGGGCCTGCAGCTTCATTCTTATATATAATGGGCCAGAGCCTCAGCTGATGTACATCAGCCTGACCCCATTGAATTCAATGGGAATACACTGATCTATACTAAGTGAGGATCTGGGCCAATGAGTTCAAAGAATTTATATCTGACTACAAGGAATAACACACACTCTATCGCCCTAGACCCTCAAAGGAGAGAAGCTTCTGTTGAAAAGTATTATATCTCTAGGAGCTGAGAAAGTAAATAACCCACAAATATATAATATAAAGTGCTATGTCCTGCCAATGCTGGATTAGCATAGAAAGGGACAGCTGAACACATGGAATAAGCAGGGCTGGTGCTACCATTAAGGCAAACTAGGAAGTTGCCTAGGGCGCCAAGATTTGGGGGCGCCAAAAAGCGGTGCCCCCAAATTTTTTTTACAGCATTCCTGGGCTGGGCTGCCGGTGGCGCACTGACACGGGCGGCTCAGACTCCCTCTCCCAGCACAGACAAGCCCGGCGACGGATGAAAAAGCAGGGTTTCGGCTCAGCCTCCACCAGAGGTGAAAGTAAGGCGGTAAGGTCCGGTACGGTGTACCGACAAGAGCCAGTACACCGTGCTGGACTGCACCAGCTTCCGCGGCCGGGATTAAAAGGGCTCTGGACTCCCTGCAGCAGCGGGCAGCTCTGAGCCCTTTAAATCCCGGCTCCAGCCCCCGAGCCCTTTAAATCCCAGCTGGAACTGCAGCAGGGATTTAAAGGGCCCAGAGTTCCGCGGTGGCCGCTGCCCCAGGCCCTTTAATTTGCCCGTGAGCCCCAGGGGCTCCCAGCCACCTCTGCAGCTGGGAGCCCAGGTTGATTTAAATGTATTCATGTTTAATGTATGTGATTTATTTTGGGGTAGGGGAGGGCGCAAGGTGGAAGTTTCGCCTAGGACGCAAAATATCCTTGCACCAGCCCTGGCTATAAAGAGGTAGTAGAAAAAGCTGCAGAAGGAAATCAATTTCTGATGGGAAAATGTGGAATGTGTAAGGGAAGGAACAGAGAAAGGAACAGTGAGAGATACTGAATATAGTCTGTAGAATCAAGTTTGGAAAAACCATAGTTGTAGACATATCGAGACGCACTCTAACAGGCAAGTATGAGAAGGATTTACTATCACATGGAGAAAAACTGATTTGAGGAGCCAGCCTTTACTATGATGAGAAAGGTAATAGGAACAGAGGAAGCAGCTGTAAAACATGCTGTTTTTGAACTGTAAACAGAAATGGAGACAGCGGTGGCCTTGGAAAAGGTGTAGAAAGCTGAAACCCAAAGAAGAAAAACAAAGATGCCAGGAATGTGCTGACTCTCATTAACTGGAGTCTCAAAAAACATCTAATGCATGCAATTGGCAAAGTAGTATCCAAATGATCAGCATGCAGTAACTTAGGGAGAAAAAAATTAAATAACTTAGTGCTGAATGTATTAGTAATTATCCCAATGCCTGAGAAAAGAGACTAAATGAACTATAAGGCCAGGTCTACACTGCGACTTTAAATCGGTTTAATGGCCGATATACCGATTTAACGCTGTATCCGTTCACACGACGTCGTCATTAATATCGAGTTAAACGGCTCCTTATATATCGATTTCGAACTCCTTCCCAAACAGAGGAGTAGCCTAAATTCATATGATGAACTCGGATTAGGGTCATGTGGACGGAAATCGACGTTATTTGCCTCCGGGCGGCAATCCCAGAGTGCAGCTACTGACCGCTCGGTACAGCTAATTCTAACTGCGAATTAGCGTGGCAGTAAACGGAAAACCTCGTCGAACTTTGTAATACATATTCTCTGCTTCCCAGCGTGGACTCTGATCAGCACGGCTGGCAAGCAGTTTGAAATCTGGAAAAGCTCCAACAATAACCGCACGGAGATACTAGTCTGGATCGCTGTATTGGGGAGACAAATCTTGTTGTATCTCAGCTCCGTACAGAATACGAAATGCAAAGCGTTTGAATAAAAAATCCAGGATACACAGGCTGTGTGACAAGCGTAACGGGAGCCAGAGAACTCAAATGGACGTCTGTGAAGAGGAGGAGGGAGAAACTGAGGACTCCACTATCACCACAGTCCACAGCTAGTACTCTGAAAATTATTTGCATTCTTGGTGACTCTCCAATTGCTCTGTGGTTCAAAACATGTGTCTGCTGGTTCAGGGAAGCTCCTCAGTATTTATTTCCCCCACCACCCTGTGAAAAGAAAAAAGGGAAAGTATGGCTGTGCTATGGCGTTATGTCAAGCACTCCGCGAAAGGCGCCAATAGGTGTCTTCTGCTTCACAAGGTAGGTTCGGGCTGGTACCCAGCACCACCCCCGGGAGTGGTTTCTGCCCCATCAGGCACTGTGTCTCAACACTGAGTGAACTATGGGATAGGCTGAGAACAGCTTACCCACAGTGCACCGCTCCTGAAATTCGTTATGGTACTTTGGACCATGGACGCAAACAATCGATTTCGGGATCCCACTGTGGACGCGCTAAACCGATTTTATTAGATCTGTTTTGTAATATCGGTTTAAGCTAATTCGAAATAATCGTGCAGTGTAGACGTACCCTAAGACTAGCTTGCAGGATCAGCTTGCTTAGTAGACCAAGAGAAAGTATTCACTATACTAAGCAGGATCAGGCCTTTTGAGCACTAAGATTCTAGACCTCCAAAGAAAAACCCAAGTGCTTCAAATGCTGCTATTGGTGATTCAGTAGCAGGCATCCTTCCCCCTGGGTTAGCCTGAAGCAATGCAGCAGAATGGTGTTAGGAATGAATTGTACAGTTAGACGGTTTTTGGAGGAAAAGTTACACTGCTTTTCTTACTGGCTGTGGTCATCAAAATCTGGGTGGAGCTTTTCACAGGAGAGTGGATGTTAACCTCAGTTCCCCAGATCACAGGATAACTGAGAAATCACATAGAATGTTAGGGTTTCCTGCATTTTCAATCCACCTCAAATTTAGGTCCTGGTTTTATGGTTTTGGTAAATTTCAGAAAGGAAGCAAGTCCTTACAAAGAGAACAAGTTGAATTTATACAAGCCACCTAGGAAAATTACAAGGCTGCTCAGATGTTTTACAAGAGATTTCTAAAGCCAGGTCTAGAATATACTACTACGTATTAAGCAAAGACATGTTAGCAAGAAGGCAGGGGTGCTATAAAGCAATAATGGAAACTGAATGTGCTTACAGCCTCTTACCAACTATCCTTTTCATGATCATGCAGAATCATGTCAAAGTTAATACTGGAGGGAAACTGTAATGGGAAAGCAAAGGGCTGGATATGACTATGTAGATGATGATATATTACTGGGAGGGTCACTGACTCATATGTCCTCTTTAAGAGCTTAGAACTGAAGGAAGGAAATAGGGATCAAATATCTATTTCCTGAAAACAAGGATTTTGTTGGGAGTATGTGAACAAGCCAGGATGGGAAAAAGTAAGGATGGCAGCATAGCTGGGTTTGAGCCAGAGAAGCTGTTCTAGTAGTAATTTTAAAATAGCAGAAATTTGTCAGACAAGGAAAACAAGATACTTAACACACATATCAGGGTGGAAAAGGTGAGCTCAGATGAATTGCAAGTGGTATGCAAGATAGCCATTTGGGCAACATATGAGGAAACAGGGATGGGCAATGACAAATGATTTGAAAGTAATCACAGAGACAATAAAAAGAATGAGGAGTACTTGTGGCACCTTAAAGACTAACAAATTTATGTGAGCATAAGCTTTTGTGGGCTACAGCCCACTTCATTGGATGCATCCAGTGGAAAATACAGTAGGAAGATATATATACACAAAGGACATGAAAAAATGGGTGTTGCCATACTAACTATGAGAGTAATCAATGAAAGTGGGCTATTATCAGCAGGAGAAAAAAAACCTTTTGTAGTGATAATCAGGGATGGCCCATTTCCAACAGCTGACAAGAAGGTGTGAGTAATGGTAGGGGGAAAAATTAGCATGAAGAAATAGGTTTTACTTTGTGTAATGACCCATCCACTCCCAGTCTTTATTCAAGCCTAATTTAATGGTGTCCAGTTTGCAAATTAATTCCAATTCTGCAGTTTCTCGTTGGAGTCTGTTTTTGAAGGTTTTTTTGTTGGAGTATTGTGACTTTGAGGTCTGTAATTGAGTGACCAGGGAGGTTGAAGTTTTCTCCAACTGGTTTTTGAATGTCATAATTGTGATGTCTGATTTGTGTCCATTTATTCTTTTGTGTAGAGACTGTCCAGTTTGGCCAATGTACACGGCAGAGGGGCATTGCTGGCACATGATGGCATATATCATATAGGTTGATGTGCAGGTGAATGACCTCTGATAGTTTGGCTAATGTGATTAGGTCCTATGATGGTGTTCCCTGAATAGATATGTGGACAGAGTTGGCAATGGCCTTTGTTGTAAGGACAGGTTCCTGGGTTAGTGTTTTTGTTGTGTGGGTGTGGTTGCTGGTGAGTATTTGCTTCAGGTTGGGAGGCTGTCTGTAAGCAAGGACTGGCCTGTCTTCCAAGATTTGTTAGAGTGAGAAATCATCCTTCAGGATAGGTTGTAGATCCTTGATGATGGATTAGAGGGGTTTTATTTGGGGGCTGAAGGTGACGGCTAGTAGCGTTCTGTTACTTTCTTTGTTGGGCCTGTCCTGTAGTAGGTGACTTCTGGGTACTCTTCTGGCTCTGTCAATCTGTTTCTTCACTTCAGCAAGTGGGTATTGTAGTTGTAAGAATGCTTGATAGAGATCTCGTAGGTGTTTGAGCTTGGCTGTAGACAATGGATTGTGTGATGTGGTCTGGATGAAAGCGGGAGGTATGTAGGTAAGTATAACGGTTAATAGGTTTCGGGTTTCGGGTGGTGTTTATGTGACCATTGCTTATTAGCACTGTAGTGTCCAGGAAGTGGATCTCTTGTGTGGACTGGTCCAGGATGAGGTTGATGGTGGGATGGAAATAGTTGAAATCATGATGGAATTCCTCAAGGGCTTCTTTTCCATGGGTACAGATGATGAAGATGTTATCAATGTAGCGCAAGTAGAGTAGGGGCATTAGGGGATGAGAGCTGAGGAAGTGTTGTTCTAAGTCAGCCATAAAAATGTTGGTATATTGTGGGGTCATGCGGGTTCCGTCCCACCACCAATCTCAGCCTGCACCAGTCCACACAAGAGATCCACTTCCTGGATGCTCACATAAACATCACTCTATATTGGAAACCTACTGACCATTGTACTTACCTACATGCCTCCAGCTTTCATCCAGACCACACCACACAATCCATTGTCTACAGCCAAGCTCTAAGATACAACTGCATTTGTTCCAACCCCTCAGACAGAGACAAACACCCACAAGATCTCTATCAAGCATTCTTACAACTACAATACCCACCTGCTGAAGTGTAGAAACAGATTGACAGAGCCAGAAGGTATACTGTGAGGCCCTGCGGGTACTGATACAGACTAACATGGCTACCACGCAGAGACAATAAAGTCAGCCAAATGTAGATCAAGAATGTAGACAGAGGGAAGAGAACAAAACAAGAATACTACATGAAACATTCAGATTCACAATTTGACATTCCAGGCTCTAACCAGCATATTCTACCTTTACAGCATCATACAAAATGCATATGTTCTTTGGCTGTTGGCTTATTAAAAAATCACAGATGAGAATTATATATATGCTACCTTAGCAGAAACAACTTTTACCTAATTATCAAACAAAAAGCAACACGAAAGAGTTAAATTGTCCTCTTCTCTCTCACATTTATTGCTCTCTCAATATATGTAAACATAACTTCTATTGTCAATAATTCTTTATTCTAAAGAAAGTAACTAGAAAAAGCTAAATCTGAAAGTGTCTCTCAATGGAATTCAGTGAATGCCCCCTAATATTATACATATATATGTGGTATTGGGGGCATTAGCTGTGTGTGTGTGTGTGTGTGTGCGCGCACGCACGCATGTGTAATTTATTTAAAAATTAAATTTTAAAAGAAATGTTAAACCAGTGGTCCTCAAACTTTTTACCTTGTGCCCCCTCTAACCTCCTCCATGCCCCACCCCAGTTGGGGCTGGGAGCGGAGCCATAGTTGCAGGGTGGGGTGGGGGGGCCCACAGACAGGAGTAAGGTGGCCGAGGCTGGGGCCGGAGCCTTGGCCAGGGGCCGAGGCAGGCAGCCAGCACACCAGACACAGACCCCTGGGGGTGGAGCCATCAGCCAGGGCCACAGGCGCGGGGCTGGCAGTTGGGGCAAGCAGTCAGGGACAGGAGCAGAGCTAGGTGGCGCTCCTTCCCTGCCTGGCCTGGGCCCCAGCCATGCCCTCCGCAACATTCCTCCATGGCCCACTAGGAGGGCGTGCCAACAGTTTGGGGACCTCCGTGTTAAACAGTCTGGAAATGAAAAGTGAAAGGATCCAGCATGTTCCCCAGGACCACATATTCCTTCATCTTTCATTGTCACTACACCCACTTGTTTTGTCTGTAATAGAAATAAGCTAATGGATATACACTAGTGATTACATATCTAGGGTGAGGGAAGAGAGTTTCCTGTTCCCCAGCCTTCTCTTTTTGATCCTTCAAAGTGTTGAGTGCTCTGACCTGATCTTGCCAAGCACTTAAGTACATGCATATTTTTAAGACATCACTGGGACTACTAACATACTAGAAGTTAGGCACATACTTAATTAGTTGGCTGGAGTGAGGCCAGAACGCTCAGCACCTTATAGAACTTAGCCCTATATCCCTGCTCTATTGAGTCCTAGCCAGCCTCTTCCCTGCCCACCTTTTTATAATCATAAAAGATGACTGAGAAGTTCAAAGAAACGAGAAGTGTAATTGGGTATAGTTCCTCAAGACTAATGTAAATCCAGTTCAAGGAGCTCTTTTGTGCAGGAAAATTCTGCACACAAGAAATCTTGCAAATTATAGACATATAATATGGCACGGAAATTTTTGAAAAAACACTGGCTAAAAATGTGAAACATGGATGCTTAAAGTGAGTCATGTAAATCCATATTTAGTCACCTAATTAAACAGCCTGATTTTAAGAGGGACCAAACACCATTGCTCTCATTAATTTTAATAAGAGTTGTTGGATACATGGCAACTGAAAAATCAGGTTCTTTTATTTATAAATTGATTTATATAAAATGTTCAGCTACCTAAACGTGGATTTATGGCCCTAACATTAGCAAGTTTGAAAATGTTAGCAATTCTCTTTGGATAAGGTTCTGCCCTGATTTCCTGTATTTCTCTTCCACTTTTGTTTTAGCAGCTGGAACGCTTGCACAAACATAGGTTCTTTGTTTTTAAGAGTCCATCTGTTCCTGTTGTTGATTCCCTACTTGAAGTTACTATCCTATCTAACATCACAATTTATTGCTGAGAAAACCATTGCCATTCCCCATAAGAAGATTATGATTTATGGGAAGAAAGAAGCATGCAGAGATAAGCTGTAAAGAAACAAAAATCGTGATTGAAAATGTCCCCAGTAGTATAAAAATATAGGGAAGAGGAATAAAACAAATCATCTTTCTCTCTCTCTCTCTCCACACCCCGACCCCGCGCGCACACACGTTTTCAGTACACAATTCATCCCTTTCATTTTCCTCTGGTGTTTCCTTCTCAACATCACATAGACAATTGGCTGACCTGATTATTCATATGACAATCAGTGGTATATGGCACATTACAGAATACACAGTGACGATTTATGGCCTAATGTGAACACCAGCTTCTGAAATATTGAACACATGCCTTGTCATTTTCCATTGGTTATATCTAATTGTGATTGATTTTCCATGAGTTCTTTCTCCTTACACTTCTTTTTACCTGCACTATTAATTAAATGGCCACTATTTTCTTTTCTGTGATCAGCTCATTCAGATAAATCTGATAAAAGCTATTCAAAGTGATGGAAATAAAAAGCCCACCCAACCCCACTGGTTTGAGAGCCCAAATTGCAACCAAAGCCACAATGTCTAGATTTAGTGTGCTAACTAGAGCCCCGCCATAGCAAGTCTGTCTACACAGGCTGGGATGCTCACTACCAGCTGCAGTGTAGACATACCCTGAGGGCCTTCAACTACTGTTAAAGACAACACCATAGCTAATTAATGCCAAACAACATGGATTTATGAAAAACAGATCATGTCAAATTAAGTTGACATAATTTTTTATATGATTATAATTTTGGTAACTAAAGCTAATAGTGCTGATGTAACATACTTAGACGTGTATAAAGAATTTGAATTGGCACCACACAACATTTTGATTAAGAAACTGGGACAATACAAAACCAACTTGACATACACTAACTGGATTAAAAACTGGCTAACTGATAGGTCTCAAAATGTAACTGCAATCCAGGAATCAATATTGAGCATCTGTGTTTCTAATGGGGTCCTGCAGGGATCAGTACTTGGCCCTATGCTGATTAACATTTTTATCAAGAACCTGAAAGATAACACATAATTCATTACCAATAAATTTAACAGATGGCACAAAGATTATTCATAGATTCATAGACTCTAGGACTGGAAGGGACCTCGAGAGGTCATCGAGTCCAGCCCCTGCCCTCATGGCAGGACCAAATACGGTCTAGACCATCCCTAGTGGAGTGGTAAATAATGAAGAGAACAGGTCACTGATACAGAGCAATCCGAATCACTCAAACTGGGCACAAGAAAACAATATGAGTTTCAATATGGCCAAATGTAATGTTTTAGAAAAAAGATTGTATGGCATTCTCACAGAATGGGGGACCCCATCTTGGGAGGCACTGACTCTGAAAAAGACTTGGGGTTCCCGGTGGATTATCGGGTGAACATGAGGTCCAAGTGCAACAATGTGGCCAAAAAGGTTAAGGTGATCTTTGGCTGCATAAACAGGGGAATATTGAGTAGGAGTGGGGAGATTATACTATCTGTATTTGGAGCAATTGCTACTGGAATATTGTATCTAGTTCTGGTATCCACAATTGAAGAAGGATATTGAAAAATTGGCGAGGTTCAGAGAAGATCCACAAGAATGATCAAAGGACTGGAAAACATGCTTGACAGTGAGAGACTCCAGGAGCTCAGTATACCAAGAGAAGCTTAAGTCTATAAGAACCTACACAGGGAACAGAAATTTGATAAATTTGATCAAGGGCTCTTCAATTTAGCAGACAAAAGTATAACGAGAGCCAATGGCTTGAAGTTGAAGCTAGACAAATTCAGACTTAAATAAGGCCTACATAGTTAACAGTGAGAGTAATAAGCCATTGGAAAAACTTAGAGGATTCAGTTAAACTCTTCATCACTGGAAATCTTAAAATCAAAGATGGATGATTTTGTAAAAGATATATTTTAGTTAAAACAAGAATTAATTCAAGGATGTCCTATGGCTTGTGTTAGGCAGGAGGTCATATTAGATGATCACAATGGTCCCTTCTGACTTTATTATCTATACATTTTAATTCAGACTATATCACCAAGGAAAACAAAGCACATCTACAAAATAGCTCCTTTTAAAACAATCAGATGTTTACTGGTATGGACCATTCTTCCTTATGTTTTCTTTTCAAGACGCAGTTCTGTTGCCTCTGCCGTTCCAATTGCTACAGCGAATTATTAATTATTATTAATTTCAATGTCATTTCAAAAGGTATTGTTGTTTCAGATGTTATATATCAGCATATATGAGTATTGCAAAATGGTGCATCACATGCTATGCACTATCAAGATACATAACAAAAAAACATTTTTTGGAATACAATGATTAGCTAATAAATAAATAAGCAAACAAATAATAGTAATAAAATCACATTCCAGCTACTTCAATAGAAATGTCAGTTCAAATGTACTCCAACCAGAAACACCACAGGGATGCTATTGGCTTCATAAGACATATAAAGCAGGGATACAGAGCTAGACTTGAAATTCAGGAGCTGATGTCATAATTGTTCAGCAGCCAAGTCAGGACTATAAAACCAAAAAGAATCTGCAGCATATAAGCAGTTTTCAACTTATAAGGCTTCCAGCACCTTCACCAATGGATAATAACTTGCTATACAGTTCCCCCATGCACATTTTAGGTACCAAGGAATGTAAGTGTAACTGTGAGATATGTCTTTTAAAAAAATATTTTGTTTCTGCTCCTGCTTCTATTTTTCCCCTTCAGAACTGAAGATGTTTCTTGCATGGAGACCATCTGTTTTTTAACAACTTTGATTATAACAAGTCTCATCCTTCCCCACTTTCAGTGATGGCACCACTCATAGCTAACAAAGTTTACATGAACTAGTAGTCTACCAAACAAACCAGCTTTCAGCAGTGTTAGTCAGTATGAAGTAGACTGGTATGCGGTTTTCTGATGATAGAATAATGGAAAATGCAGTAAAAAGATTACATATGCCTCAATATTCCTTTCATTCTCTCTCAGCTGATGTACTGCTGTTTTAGCATATTAAACATAGGTGGCCTTAGAAATACTGAAAATATACAAAGGATAAAAAAAAATCCCTACAGTGTCATGAATATTTTATACACACCACCAGATGAACACACATTAGCCTCTTCTGTGCATGACAGGAAGAAATCCTAGTCCACTGACATCAATGAGAGTTTTGCCTTTCACTTCAGTGGTGCCAGGATTTCATCCACACAGTCTGATTTTCCATTACTGAAATTCCTTAAAGTGGGAATTTGAAAAATTGAGTGAAAAAATTGTATTCCCACATATTGTTTCCCACAGGGAAGCTTCTCACAGTAATTTATTTCCCAACAGCTGTTTTTCTACTGAAATTAGTTGTAATACCTAATCACTTTTAAGAGAGCACACACTAATAGCTCTATTGGCCGCCTATTTAGTGCCTAAATATAGATTGGGGTGTCTAACTTTTATGAAAAGGCCACAGCCCTTGCAAATATACTAGTGATATTTTTGCAGGAGTTTTTACTAAATTAGGTAAGAAAGATGTCTTGGAAACTGAAAGGAAAGACTACTTCTTGTCTTCTGGCACTGGGTCGGAAATTACACTAATTACTTTTGCCCCAATTTTTCAAAATTAATCCACTTAATTTTATGGGTTATAATGCAGGGAGTTACAGCAAAATGTACCTCCCCCATTTCCCAAACAGACAGATCTCCACCCCTCTGCTCTAATTGTGAGCAGTGAGAATTCTGTACTTGAAATTTACAGTAGCTAACCATTCATTCCGTAAGTATATTGCTTTGTTTTCTTCAGTGTCCTGGAATGCATGTCTTCTTACATCCTTAAGTAACAAGAAGCAACCAAATTGTCAGTTCCAATCAAGACAGATGAGCCCCCTAGGCTATCTTCGAAGTGCTATGGCATTAGGTATTTTGTTCACTGCAAAGACTGATGAAACAGCTTGGGACAGCTATATTTGGACTCAAGAATGTTCTCTAGATTGACTGTCTTCAGGATATGGATATCACTGTCATTCATGCAAGGAGAGATTCCCAAGAGTTACCATCTCGATGAAGATTTCAATCTAGATACCACCACAAAAGAGGGAGAGAGAAATAGCTGGATAATGGAGTCTTCTGCAGAGATCTTGAGGTTCTCTCTCTGACCATCAAGGTTTGAAAACAAGAATATTCTAATACTGAGGAGCTGAAACTGAGATCTATAAGAGGAGCTGTGTAGCTCTTTACAAAGACAAGAAAATATTTCACACTTTTAATGGCTCACAGAGGTCTTCCCCCGACCCCCACTGAATATGTTCCTTGATTATAGTCAGTCATTCACTGACTACAGAAATTCCCACCAGCATTTTAATTTCTTCCACTGTAAAAGTAGTAACTTGCTGAAGAAGGAGGGTCATGAATTGCTGTTAACCAAGAGGTAATGCTTGAATCCAAAAATTGGTGAGCTTGAGCAGGGTACTGAAGTGAAGAAAGCTAACTTCTGCTTCCAGCTGCACCACTCACTCACTGTGTGATGCTTGGCAAGTCTCTTAACCTTTCTGTGCTTCATTTTACACATCCGTAAAATAGAGAAAAAAATACATTACAGGGTTGTTGTGAGGCCTAACTCATTAAGGTTTGCAAAGCACTTTGAGACCCTTGGATGGATGAAGCTATAGAAGTACAAAGAATCTAGTAATAGTAGTAGTGAAGATATACGTATCTCATGGTTTTTCATTTTCAGTAAATACATTAATGTATATGTTTGTAGAGAGATGCTAACCTTACATGCCAAAAGCGTTGTTGCCTCATTGATCTCAGAAGAGCACCAGGATACACCTGGTGGAATGGGTAGGTCACATAACAGTGTAATTGCCCCAAAGGAACTTTTCATAGTGCAGATCTCTCAGGGGGTGTCTTCACAGTAGCGTGGAGCTAGACTACCCAGACTGGGAGACATGCTCATGGCTGCTGTGTAAACATGTCCTCATAGGTACTGCAGCTCCATGGTGAATCTCCTATGGAAAGCTCATACTTTCAGGATACTGCCACTGACTTAGCATCCTGTAGCACAAGAGTTACGTTCTCTTGAGCAGCCCATCCACGTTCATTTAACTGAAGTGAAGTTGTTAAGAACAGTTCTGTAAAGGCAGAAACTAAAAAGAGTTCACTGCAAGTTAGCTAGTGTAAGAAAGCCAAACTGAAAAAAACTAATAGACTACCCTACCAGATCTGCCATCCACTGATTGAGCTTTGAGTTTCCACTTAAATCTGGAATTAAATAAATGGTTAGTTATTTTGAAAATATCTGAAAAGAGAATTGCATCCCAGACCAGTTCTAAATTGCTATTGAATAGAACAAAATTATGTCTGGCTAGTCTTAATTTGTGCAATATTTTGCATGAATGCAAAATTCTGAAAAGAACTACTTGCTTGATATTTTCCTACAGTATTAATAATCTCATGGTATTTGGTTGTTTTGCATCAGAAAGATCTAGTGAAAATAGTCATGAAAATAGAAGGGCATGACGAACATTTTGGGAGCAGCAAGTACCGAAATGTCATTTCAGAGTCTATTGATGTATTGGAGGAAAATTTTTTCTTTCTGTTATAATCATAGTACAGCTTGGGATGCAAATAGAGAGATTATTTATTTGTTTATAAAAAGAGAGGGAGCAGTTTTCTTCCAAGTGTCTCAAAATATTTTACTTAGAACTGGGAGTTCTGGAGAAGAGAGATTTTGAGAAGAACGTAAAAGCTTTAGCCTCTAGGGAAATTCTTCTACAGTAGTTTTGGACAATAAATAATACTCCTCGGCATCAAGACAACACCTGCTGAAGTTCAGTGTCTGCTGTCTGGAATGCACCCCAGGGATTCTTGCAGATCATAGAGAGATGAGGTTTGCTATCTCTTATCTCGAGAAGTTACTGTTTATAATATGTTATTGCAGATTCTATTACTTGGCCATAGAAACTATTCGTTGTATAAACTGTTCAAATCCCGGGAGTGTTCATACCTCACTCATGGTTAAAATTATTCCTGTACTGTATACATTTTGTAAAGTGCTTTGGGATTCTTCTGGATAACAGGCACTATATTATAAACATAAGATCATGTTCATACAGTGTATTGCCATTAATCCTTTCTGGCATCTGCATAAAGATATGGACTTCCATTGTCTCTCAATAGGAAGCTGAAGATAATACTTCTTGCATAGAGATAGCCTTTTCTGTAGAACCTTCTGAACCACCACAACTTTTAGATCAGCACCTGACAACTAACTAGTCTCAGTTTTCCCAACTACTAGTTAATTTAACTTTGAACAGCAAGTATTTGATCTTGACTGAAATTAGGTGATTTCTGAAAATGTTATTGGGTCATTTCAATACATAATCCAGCACAGAATCCTTTTATCAAGAGAGAGTTATCAAGTGTCACATTTTTTTCTGCAAGCCAAATGGGACAATTGTCTGCATTGTTCTGGATGAAGAAAATGTCAGGCTGATCCAGCAGTAAAACTCCATGACCCACAAGTGAACCATTTAAAATAATGTTTGAATGACAAACTTAATTCTCCCAGTCCAGAATATATGTTGTTCTGTACAAAAAAATCAGACAAGGAAACTCAAAGGATCTCTGAAGCAGCAGTGAGTAGGACCATAAAGATCCACAGAAAGTAAATTATGTGTATTAATGAGGGAAATCAAAAAGCTTCCAGCAACATGAGTGAGAAGAAGGCAAAGAGTTGAATAACTGTGGAGAAAAATGTGAGTGAGCACATTTAGGTTATTTTGCAATGCAGAGGGCTCTAATGTTACTTAATGAAATAATATGAATTGGAAACACTGTTTTTATTGGTCCCAACATTGATTACAATGGCAGTTTATTCTAGGAGATGACATCATCATATACATGATGAAGCAGATAAAATTTAAACTAAATGCTGACAAATCCAAACCTGATTTTATTCTTTTCAATAACTGAAGAATATTCAGAGAATTATTGCTTTAGATTAATGTGAACCAATATACTTTTCAGCTACAAGCTAACAGAAATGAAAAGAAGTTTCTGTAGCATAAATGTACAACAGCCATAGGTCACTTAAATACATAATACTAATTTGGAAGGCTGCTGTCTCATATTACAAAGCCTTTCAATCTAGGTAATAAAACCTTTGTGTTTTGTTTACATAAGACATTTAATGGAAACTTGGAACAAAAACAAACCTGAAAGTGGCATCTCTCTCTGTTTATACCTTTTAAAATATCTGCTGAATAATGAAGTATGGCTTAAAATGGATCATGCCTATCTAAAATCTAGACACTGAGCCTCTGAAAGCTTTTACCTGAATTATATTCACGCCCTGGGTGGAGGGGGAGCAGAGAATATTAGGCTGTGAACTGCTGTAACAATAATTCGAGTGTTTACATATGGGTGGAGGGAGGTGTGTAAGAAGAGAACATGGGTTTAAATAACAGGAAAAATTGTTGGCAAACTTCAACTACTTCCTCAAACCTAATAAAAGACACTAAGATGGTCACCAAAATGCTGAACTCCAAGGTTAACCAACTGCAATTTAGAACAGAAGTTCTCAAACTTTGTAATAGTTTGGACCACATCTTACTAGACGGAATGGGCCAGGATTCTCAGCCTCCAGAAGGGGAAATGGAATAAAGGTGGCTATATGTCAATTTTACATGTCCCCAGACCCCTTGTCCAGAGCTGGTCAGGGGCCAGTTTGTGCCCCAACAATTTAGAAAAGGCTCTGAGCTGCCCCAAGTTGCACCTGGCGGCAACAGCGCTCAAGAAGCATTTCCAGAGATCACGAGAGTGCAGTAGCACCACAGCCACAACCCCTCTCCAACCAGAGACCACACACACCTTCTACACAAGGGGCTGCGAGATGAGGATGGGTTGTGTAGAGCTATTACACTGGCGGTAGTCTACCAGGTACTCCCTTTACAATAGAGAAATCCTCAGGTGGCCACTCCTGCTGGCTTTCTGGCTGCTTTGTGCCACAGCCAGAGGTGAGTAAACTAGTTGGGGAGACATGATCTAGACCTGTGCACTGTGAACCACCTGCCTTCCCCTTCACAATAATTTTGCCCATTTCCTCTCCCATTTGCAATCACACAAAATCCTTATAGCGACTTGAATAATTGCCTAAATGGAAAAGTAATAAAAGGACAGTGATGATTTTTAGCATCTTTTAATGAAATTTAGCACCTGGAAATATGAGGAGTCAGGACGCTCCAGATCACCACCAAGTGCTCTATAGTTAAAGAACATGTGCATATTTTTCACCTGAACTTAATAAATTATATGATATTTCTCTAGAGTTTTGGCTATTTGTCTTTCTTGCTACAAGGAATAATGAAGCAGTAGTTTAAAAGTGTAATCACAAAGTATTATGGCACAGGAGCAATATTCCTGGGGCCCTGTTCTCCTCGCATAACATGTAAGTAGTGGGTCTTCCAAATTCATAGCCGTGAAAATCATCTCATGGACTGTGAAATCTGGTCTCCAGAAGCCACCTCGCAAGCCAGAGCAAAGAGCGACATCTGCTGGCCGGGCACCTAATTCTGAAAGCAGCGCAGCCACCAGCAGCAGCACAGAAGTAAGGATGGCAATACTATGCCATGCCACTCTTACATCTGCACTGCTTCTAGATTGTCACCCTTACTTCTGCATTGTTACTGGCAGTGGAGCGGCCTTCAGAGCTGGGCTAGCAGCCACCGCTCTCTGGCCACCCAGGTCTGAAGGCAGACCGGAGAACAGCAGCTGCTGCTCCCGCACCCAATCTGAAGTCAACATTGCCACCAGCAGCAGTGCAGATTAAGGGTGGCAATACTGAGATCCCCCCTACAATAGGCGTGTGACCCACTTTCGGTTCAAGACCCCCAGTTTGAGAAACTCTGCAGAGAAATCACACATTTTTCGCGGGTTGGTCACAGCATAAACAGTAGATTTCGCAGATGTGCTACACAGCCACTAAATTTGCTGTGATCAACGCCCCAAAAAAGTGTGATTTCTCCATGATTTATGTAGACCCCTGTATATAAGTAACACTTTTGAAGTCAAGGGGAGTTATTTATAAACTGAGGCTCTGGTGCCTTTGGAATCTTTGTCACTTCAGTAGTCATCATCTTACACATCTTATTAGTTCATAATTATTGCTCATGTAGAATACTCAGTGTACGCATGCATGTGTGCGTGTGATGGATCTCTCTCCCCATTCCTTGGGATTGCATAATAAAAGCAGCTCTTTTCTTTGCCAGAAAAAGGGGTCTTTCCTTTGATTACTAAAACTGCCAAATGAAAGAGCAATGATAAAAGGAAAATGATGAGGCATTCCAGAAAAATACTATGTAAATTGCTGTAGATGAAGTCAGCCTCTGCAACCTCAGTATGTTAAAATCATAATGTATCAGTCTGCTGAAAACTTAGTGCCCATTCAAACCACACTAGTTGTTTCCATGTTAACGACAAAAACACACATCCAAATTGTCTCTCTTTCTTATGTGCAGGCTTTCAGGGCCAGGTTTAATTAATCAGGCAATTTAGTTTTTCATTCTCTGTTGGAAAAATAGAAGCCTCACAACAAACATTTTTTGGGGTATTATTGGGAAGACTAGAGGCAAGAGATAGGATAAAATCCTTTTAAACTTCTCTGTGGTTCAAAATTAGCAAACTCAAGGAACAAAATCTAATGCAACAGAACATGCTTTACCTCATTTTAAAATGTTATTTGCTGGTTAATGAAAATATCTATAACATGTACCATAGCTTTAGTAACATATAAAGGCAATGTAATTTGGAAGACTTGGATTTTGGTAAACCTACTGGCAAAATACATGTTTTTTTTTCAAAAATAAAGTATGCAACATTTACCAATATAGTGTCAGGGTGTACTTTTTTCTTTTTTTTTTCTTTTCATATATTAACTGAAGGTGTTCAGAAAAACACACATAAATGCATTCTGTAAAGTAGACATTTTGCTGGAAGGAAGATGCATATAGCTGAATGTAATGACAGAGAGTTGATATAAAATTAAAGCACTAATGTTATATTTGTATAAACTTTAAACAAACACAAGGATGCATTAAAATAATGTAGCTTTAAGGGTCTGGGTCGTGAAACCAACAAAACCCAGAAACGTCCAAAGTTTACTCTGATTATTCATTCTTTCTCCTGCACCACTGAGAGCAAAACAATGCATACCCAAAACTCACTCAGCAGTAACTTGGTTTTTCTGCACACTGGTCATTTTATTCATACCCTGGGCTTTTTCAAATAGAGTCGTTTGTATTAATTTCCTTTTATTTCCTTTATAAGGTCAGTGAATGGATCTTAATGCAGGGATCAGTGACCAACTCTCTCATCTGCGACCCATATGCTTCCCTAAACTGTCAATACATACAAAGAATTTAAAAAGAAACTTGTGTATTATTTACTAGCCTGGGGCCCAGATTCTGATAATGATGTTTATGGTCTCTAGAATAAATATATATTTTTGGGCCTAAAGTATTTGCAAAGGCAGATCCTGCCACCCCCTACTCATGATGAGTAGCACTTAACTCCTTCAGTAGTCTCACTGATTTCAGTGGTAGTACTCAACATGAATAAGGGTGGTAGAATATAGCCTCAAATAGTATTGTCATAAACAGATAGCTAAGGGTTAATGTTTCTTTTACCTGTAAAGGGTTAACAAAGGGAACCAAACACCTGACCAGAGGACCAATCAGGAAACTGGATTTTTCAAAGCTCAGGGAGGGATTTTGGGTGTGTGTCTTTGTCTCGTCTCTGTTGCTCTCTTGGCTCTAGGAGTAATCTCTCTATCTCCAGGCTTTCTAATCTTCTGTTTCCCAGTTATAAGTACAGTATAAGACATATAGGTTTTTATATTGTGTGGCAAATTGCCGGTACTGTTCTGCTGGGTCTCGCGCTTTCTCTTCTCTGGGTAGGTTCAGGCGCTATTGCTTGCCTCTGAACCAGTTCTTAATCATTCCCCTAGTGTCCTTGGAGAGGGGGTGGAGAGGGAGGGACCTGGCCCACCCTCTACTCCAGGTCCCAACCCAGGGGCCCTGGGTTTGTGGTGAACCACTTGACTAGCGGTTTCTTCCCCTGGGTTACTTCCCTCTCATACCGTCAGCTTGTGAAGGGCTTCTCGCCTCTCTTCTATACAAGCTGGTGCCCCTTACCTAGGGTTTCTGTGGGCTTCCAACCACCGCAGCACTCCTCAAACCTTCTATTTCTCTCTGACAAACTCTTCTCTTCTGGCAATCTGCACTCTGCTCCAATCCAACCTTTCTCCTTCAACTACCACACCCTGTCTGACTGAAGTCAGGTGCTCTAACTGGAGTCAGGTGCTCTAACTGGAGTCAGGTGCTCTAATTTGGCCACAGCTGTTTAGTTAATCTAAAGCAAACCTTCCTCTCCTTGGCAGGGATAAGGCCCCCTGCTAACACTCTTATGCTGCCTTCTGGCCATGCTGTATCACAATTGTTTTGTATTTACATGTGTGTTAGTTTGCTGGAATGTTTTAAATTGTATTTCTTTTTGAATAAGGCTGTTATTCATTTTGGTTTTCTTTTAAGCCAATGACCCTGTATATTGTCACCTTGATACAGAGACCATTTTTATGTCTTTTTCTTCTTTTTATATAAAGCTTTCTTTTTAAAACTTGTTGGATTTTCTTTTCTAGTTGAGGCTCAAGGGATAGGAATCTCTGTGCCAGGTTACGGTCTCTCTCAGGGAAAGACTGGGAGGGGGAAAAAGAAGGAGGGGGGAAGGTGAATGGTCCTCTCTGTGTTTGTGTTTCAAGAATTGAAGCAGGGTAATCTCCTAGTGTGCCCAGGGCGGGAATATCTGAGAGGAGGTAAAGAGGGGCAAGGGAGTGGGTTATTTCCCTTTGTTGTGAGACTCAGGGCATCTGAGTCTTGGGGTCCCCAGGGAAGGTTTTGGGAGACAACCGAGTGAGTCAGACACTGGAATTTCTGGCTGGTGGCAGCGCTATCAGATCCAAGCTGGTAATTAAGCTTGGAAGGTTCATGCAGGCACCCACATTTTGGACGCTAAGGTTCAGAATTGGGACTTATGCTTTATGACAAGTATATACACCTCTACCCTGACATAACGCTGTCCTCAGGAGCTAAAAATATCTTACCACTTTATAAGTGAAACCACGTTATATCAAACTTGCTTTGATCTGCTAGAGTGCTCAGCCCCACCCACTGGAGCACTGCTTTATCACGTTATAGCCGATTTCATGTTATATCGGGTCGCGTTATATCGAGGTAGAGGTGTAGCCTGTCTACCAGGATGGCTCCTTTGGATCCAGTATGATATACTGTATACATTCACATTTAAATACATTTTTAATAAACATTTGACCTAATGGTAATTAGTCCATAATATGAATCATTTTCTTCACATTTTATTGTTCGCATTTTAAGATATTTTTCAGACACACATCTCTAAAAAGGGGCCCTGTAGTGAGTCGGTGTGGCCCCCCTCCTGCCAAGGGGAGGGAGCGCCCAGCCAGAGGCCTGAGTGGGCGGGGCTAAGGAGCAGTGAGCCCGCCCCTCAGAGGGTCAGGCGGCGACCTGAAAGTACAAAAGCCGGCCGTCAGAGCTCAGTCAAGCCCCGGCCGCCACAGGGAGCAGACCTGCCACAGGGAGCTCAAGACTGGGACCCCCTAGGACCCAAGGCAGCCGCCCTGACTGGCCGGAGCTTCCCCATGCCCGCTACTTGGAGGAGCTGCCGGAGCTTCCCCGGTCATACTACCCAGAGGAGCCGCTGAAGCCTCCCCATCCCTGCTGTTACCCGGAGGAACAGCCGGAGCAAGCCTGGCCGGACTTCCCGGAGGAACTGCCAGACCTGCCACCCAGCCCTGGCTGCGAGGAGCCCATGCTGTTGGATTTCCCGGGGGCTGACGCCACGGACCAGGTAGGCCCTGAGGGGAAGGTCGGAAGTAGCCTGGGGGTAGCCGACTCCAGTCCGGCTGCAGACATGTCGAAGCCTATGTCAGTGTGTTGTGGACAGGATCCCCTCTGACACAGCAGCAGACCATCTACCGCTGTTAGGGCCCTGGGCTGGGATGCAGTGGAGTGGGTGGGCCTGCGTCCCCCCTGCCACCCCACTTACGGGTGGCAGTCTCCCCCTCTCCCCGGTGCTCAGGCCTATGGGCCTGGACTTATAGACTGAGTGCTTTGCTCAGCCCTGAACCAGAGGGCTTGAGTTCCTTAAACCCTCCATTGTTGCTCAGCCCTGAGTCAAAAGGGCCTGAGCTTTGTGACTCTGCATTTGGTGCCCTGCCCAAACTTAGGGCTGGGCCCCTTTAAACTGTACTGCTGCTCAGCCCTGAACCAAAGGGCTTGAGCCTCCTAACCCTGTGCTTTGCTCAGCCCTGAGCCAGAAAGGCCTGAGCTTTGCCTCTGCGTTTGGTGCCCCGCCCGAACTTAGGGCTGGGCCCCTTTAAACTGTACTGCTGCTCAGCCCTGAACCAGAGGGTCTGAGCCCCCTTTTGACTCTCTTGTTGTTGCTCAGCCCTGAAACAGAGGGCCTGAGCCCGCTTTGACTCTGTATTGTTGCTCAGCCCTGTGACAGAAGGCCTGAGCCCCTTTAAACTGGATTGTTGCTCAGCCCTGAAACAGAAGGCCTGAGCCCCCATTGACTCTGTATTGTTGCTCAGAACCTGAACGAGAGGGCCTGAGCCCCCTTTGACTCTGCAGTGTTGCTCTGCCCCGGACCCGGGGCCAGAGCCTTGTGCCTTTGTGTTTACCGCTCCAGGACCAACAGCGTGTGGGGAGCCGGTGTGACTCCCCTCCACCCCTCAGAGAGGGCCGAGCCCCGGTCACACACCTTTTACAGGTCCTAAGGAGTAACGTGAAAGGCCAGGGCCCAAATCTTCAAAACTACACCAACACAGGAAGATCCTGAGAAGGAATAAAGATGCATGATTCCTTTATGCAGGGCCGGCTCCAGGCACCAGCGCAGCAAGGACGTGCTTGGGGCAGGCAACGCAAAGGGGAGGCACGTCCAGCTCTTCAGTGGCAACTTGGCGGTGGGTCCCTCGTCCCTCTCAGAGGGAAGGACCTGTAGCCGAACTGCCACCAAAGAATGAAGTGGCAGTGGTAGAGCTGCCCCTGAAGTGCCGCCGATCGCTTTTTTTTTTTTTTTTTGCCGCTTGGGGCGGCAAAAACACTGGAGCCGGCCCTGCCTTTATGCTCGCAGAATCCCATTGTATGGACAGGATTCTCCATGGGTAAGCCATGTGGTGGATCCCACTGCAGGACTGGGGCTAAAAATTGGGCAATTACTGTGATTATGCAGACAGAATATATCCATGCAGTTTTGCACATGCAGCAGGGCACAAGTTTCTCCTAGAGTTAATGTATGCAAACAAGTCAAAAACTTGCTGATATCCCTTCACTGAAGAAACAAACACCCCTACTGTAATTACATACAGAAAATAACAATAGCTATTAGGGATGTGCACAGGAATAAAAATTTGATGGCTTTTGGAGAGGAATATTCTGTGTCTCAGCCACACTCCTGGGCCTGAAGGTGATCGCTCTCCCTGCTGCGGCCCTGGGGGCCACAGGAACTCACTCTCCACGCAGTGGCCCCAGGACTGGAGGAGTTCAGTGCCCCTTCCGATTACTGGGGAGGCCCATGCCCCTGCTTGCCCCCCCTGTGCACACACTAGATAGCTATAATATTACCTCAACCTATAAGGCCTGATTCCACAGTCCTCACATACATCTGAGGACTCGTTACAGTCAATGGAAGCTGTATCTGTGGAAAGACTGAATAACTTGGTCAGCAGAGCTTTTAGCACATGCAAGCAGTGGTACGACAAGAGTTAAGGTTTATTCCATTGCTTACTTTCATGAAATGCCAGTCTTGTGTAGCTTTCGAGGACCAACCTGTGAGAACAGCTTTGATAAGAGTGGAAATCAGTTTTTTAAAGTACCCTTCTCTCTTTCCATTATAAAGCTCACTTTGGTACCAATCAATTGCTCCTCACCTCCCTTCCCCATGAAGCTTCAGCTGCTTCCAGGCCCTGGTATAAATATAAACCTGAAGCTCAGGTTCCCTGTAGAAGTCATAGCTTATATCAGACAGAAAGCTGCAAATATTTTCCCATACAAAATTCTTTAATCAGTACTTTATGACAGTGAAATTATAAACCAGATGGAATACTGGCAACTAAAAGCCACCATTCTGATTGCAAACCATCTCTCGAGGAGAGAGAGGGAGAGAGATACTGCTATTGTAAAGAAAAACTCATTGTAAAATAATTGAAATCAATAAACGCAGCACTGTGCAGACTAGCTGGAATACTGTTCCAGTGTTGCTACAGGAGGTGTGCAACTCGTCCATGAAATTAGGGTGGCTTTTATGATGCTTATAAGAAATTAACCAACTAGTTATGACCAGGTTAGAAGGAAAGTTGGGAGGGGTGGATGTTTGTTTATTTTTAATGGTATATTTTGACTTCAAATATAGACTTACCTCTTATTTTATTCTCCCTCATATTTTGTCTTCTTAAATGACAAGTTCTTAAATGATAAGAAGGGGCCTGTTCCCAACATAGCTACCAAAACACAAATAATAAAAGCTTTCCGCAGCTTCGTAGGTGGCTGTTGCTACTCATAACTATCAGGATTGTTCTGAGGCCCCCTGCAGTGCCACTGAGAGTGAGATTCTAGCCATAGGAACCAGCAAACAGTCACCAGTAGCAAAGTGAGCCTCAGTTCCAACAAACAAGAGCTACCATTTTATTTCAGGATTCACACTAGCTGCTGGATGAAGCATTCCACCAATTTTATACACTCTAGAATATTTTAGCTTAATTTTGCAGCATCCAGAGCAGTGGTTCTCCACATATTTACCATTGTGGGCTGCATATGCAGCTCTCTGTGTTATGTGGGCCGCATCCACACAATACATACACTACCTGTATGGCCCTGAGGAAGTCACATGGGCCACAGCTCTGTGATGATTGAGCTGCAAGCGGCCCGGGGCTGAGAACCACTGATCTAGAGTAAGAGGAGGGATGGCTTTATAGAACATTATTGTATTAGTTACATAAGAAGGGAAATAACCTAGCTGGTCCTTGTCTGACAGATTATTTCATGTATATTTGAAGAGAAAAACTGTAATTTGAGAGAGAGAAAAAGCAGAAATGGAAAACTACATTAAAAATACCAATGAAATACTTCAGACTTTTAGCATGGCTGGATTATCCTGTTCTCTACCTCACAGATATACCCCAGTATATTTAGTCAAAGCTAGATATTGCTTTGGCCAAGAGACAGTTCTAAATTTCAAAGCAAAGACAAATACCAAACAATTATTCCTTTGGAATCAAAGCGTGAGTGTAAGCACAACAGAGAGTAGATTTCACTGCAGACACTAATGATCTAATCAGGATAAACTTAATTGCATTTGGTTTTGCAACTAGAATGATGCAATCAAAAAAGGAGAGGGTTACGGTTCTCCCAGAGCTTCCAGCTGTAACAGAACTATGTGAATAACTATTCACAGCTCAAAAGCAAACTCCACTCAGGCAGTCGGTTGTCATAATATGATCATCTGGAATTGCAAGTCCAACCAAGGTGATTATTTTTGGAGGTATATTTGATTTATTGCACTGTTGAGGATCTGGACACCTTCTGTGTCATAAGAAATGATGAGGCTATGAAGATTTGTGAAGTGATTTGTTTAAAAGCTCAGGAAACTTATGAATAAATAATCTGTGCTAACCTTTCAGTAGTCATTTTCCTCTCACAATATAAAATATATTATTTCAATACCACTAGTGCTGTTGTGGGGCTATCTCCTATATAGACCTGACACACAGCAGCTGCACTCTCTGGTAAGGTTTGAAGATTGCCTTTGCTAATTACTTTTATAAACCTGGGGCTGTAAATAAAATGCAAATAGTTCTTTATATTCATTGTTAAGATGTGAGGTAATTCCACTTTTCTTTTCAAAATATCGACGTTGAACTTTGTTAGCTTCTTGCAAGTAGGACTAAATCATCAACCTAGTACATTACCACCACCCTGTTTTGATCTATAAATCACAGAAGGGTTTTCACCTTTAAGCGTCAGTCATAAAAGCAGGACGTCCAGTACCACTGACAGGCTGCAATGTATTACAATAACTTCTATCAGTTTCAAGAGTTGTAAATAAAAATTGCATAGATTATAAGGTTGTGATCTTTTCTGACCTCTAGCATAACACAGGCCACAGGATCTTCCTAGATCAATTTCTGTTTGAAGTAAAACATATCTTTTAGAAAAACATATCATCTTTTTTAAAGATTTCCAGTGATGAAGAATCTCCCTTAACATTTGGTAAACTGTACCAATGATTATTTACCCTCACTGCTAAAAATGTGAGCCTTATTTAGAGTCAGAATTTCTCTAGCATCAACTTCCAAACATTACATCTTGTTATACCTCTGTCTTCTAGACGGAAGAGCCTTTTATTATTTCTGTTCCCTATGTAGGTACTTATACCCTATGATCACATCACCCTGTGGACTCTCTCTTCGATAAGATAAATAGACTGAGTTCCTTGTGCCTTTCACTGTAGGGCAGGGGTGACCAACCTGTAGCTCCAGAGCCGCATGCGGCTCTTCAGAGGTTAATTTGCGGCTCCTTGCATAGGCACTGCCTCTGAGGTTGGAACTAAAGATGCTAACTTTCCAATGTGCTGTGGGGTGCTCACTGCTCAACCCCCTGCTCTCCCCCAGGTCCTGCCACCACTTTACCCCTTCCCCAAAGGCCCCTGCCTTTTCCTCCGAGTCTGCCATGCCCTCGCTCCTCCCCTGTCCCCACTAGAGCCTCCTGATCACTGCAAAACAGCTGATTGAGGTGGGCGGGAGGCGTGGGGAGGGAGTAGGAGGTGCTGATTGTCAGGGCTGCCAGTGGGCAGGAGATGCTAGAGGCTGGATGGAGGGTAGCGGATGGGGGGCTGCTGACATATTACTGTGGCTCTTTGGCAATGTTCATTGGTAAATTCTGGCTCCTTCTCAGGCTCAGGCTGGCCACTCCTGCTGTAGGGTATGTATTCCAATCCTTTAATCATTCTTGTAGCTTTCTCCAAACCCTCTACAATTTCTCAACATCCTTCTTGAAGTGCGGACAACAGAACTGGATACAGAAATATATCCAATGATCGTGTACCAAGGGTTCTCAAACTGGGGGTCATAACCCCTCAGGGGTTGGCAAAGTTGTTACTTGGGGAGTCACGAACTGTCAGCCTCCACCCCAAACCCTGCTTCGCCTCCAACATTTATAATAGTGCTAAATATAAAAAATGTGTTTTTTTAATTGGGGGGGTTGCACTCAGAGGCTTGTGTGTGAAAGGGGTCACCAATACAAAAGTTTGAGAACCACTGCCCTTTTCGCCACTGTGTCACATTCAACTGATTGATATTCACCACAACCCTCACGTTTTTTTTTCTAGAGTCACTACTACCCAGGAAAAAGCCCCCCCATCCTGTCAGTATGAACTACATTCTTTTTTCCTAGATGCCCGATGTTACATTTGGCCATATTAAAATATACAGTTTGACTGCGCCCAGTTTACCAAGTGATCCAGATCACTCTGCATTACTGAGCTGTCCTCTTCATTATTTGCTCATTCTCCATTTTTTGGGTCATCGGCAATTTTTTTCAGTAATGATTTTTTATTCCAGATGATTGATAAAAATGTTAAATTGCATAGGACTAACAACAAATCCCTGCAGAACCCCACTAGAAATACACATGCTCAATTATGAGTCCCCATTTACAATTATGTTCTGAAACCTACCAGTTAGCCAGTTTTTAATCTATCTAATATGTGCCATGGTAATTTTGTATCATCCTAGTTTCTTAATCAAAATGTTGTATGGTACCAAGTCAAATGTCTTATAGAAGTTTAAGTATACTACATCAACACTATTACCTTTATCAAACACAAAATCTATTTTAAAAAGATATCCAGTTAGTTTGACAAAATCTATTTTCCATAAACCACATTGATGGGAATTAATTATATTACCCTCCTTTAATTCTTGATCAATTGAGTCTCGTATCAGCCAATCTGTTTTTAGTGCCCAGGATCGACATCAGGCTGACAGGCCTATAATTAACCCAGTTGTCCTGTTTACTCTTTTTTGAATATTGGCACAACACTAGCTTTCTTCAGGAACTTCCCCAATGTTCCAAGACCTCTTAAAAATCAATATTAATAGTCCAGAGAGCTATATGGAGTTGGGCTCATTGGAACTTTATATACATACTGGTCAGACAAATTCTCTGAAACATTGTATCAATCCTAAGCACAATGTCCACTCCTCTAGCTCTCAACTTTGGGCTTCTTCCATGACGCATATCAAAGTTATATAAAAAAGCATTGTCACCAACCTACCATAAAATAAATAAATAAATAAACAAACAAACTTATCCTGGTGATGGATATAAGAACCTGAATAAAATAAAATAGATTTATCTGTGTTTTGTAGATGCCTGAGTACTCTGTTGTTGCTTATATAATCACAATTAATAAGAAGAGGAGGAGGAGCAAGGAGGATGATAATAATAACCAAAAAATGAAAGATATGCTTAATGTTGCTTTTAAAAATATTTGATTGGCTGATACAGTGGCATGTCTATCAAAAATGTGAAACACACTCAAAAATTTTTTTAAAGTCCAGGTCTCAAAATAGGCAGAAACAATAAGGATCAAATCATCTGGCACCAGCAAGAACCCCACTTCTAGCCTCAAATTAGAAGTAAAGTACTGTAACTCCTCACTTAACGTCCTCCCGCTTAACTTTGTTTCAAAGTTACATCACTGCTCAATTAGGGAACACGCTCATTTAAAGTTGTGCAATGCTCCCTTATAACATTGTTTGACTTCCTGCCCTGTCCACTGCTTGTAAGATTCTGTGGAAGAGCAGCGACTTTACAACGGAGCATTGTTCAAGTTCCTCTTCTCCACCTCCTCCCCACCCTCCCAGCGCTTCCCCCACCACCACACAGCAGGGAAGTGGTGGCTTCTCTGCTCCTCCCCCACCCTCCCCGAAAGTCCTAAGCACCACCAAACAGCTGTTTGGAGGCACTTAGGACTTTGGGGAGGAGGGAAGGAGCAGGGATGCAGCTACTCCGGAGAGGAGCTGGAGTGGGCAGCAGGAAGAGGTGGGCCTGGAGTGGAGCGGGGACAGGAAAAGGCAGGCCTGGAGCATCCCCCAGCAAAGTCGGTGCCTGTTCTTCTCTGGGGAAGCTGCCGCTGCTGCTGCAAAGGTGCTTCCTAGCGTCCTTGACTGTAATGGGCTGTGTGGGGTAAGCCCGGGGCACTTTCAAACCACAGTACAGTACAGTAATGTACAGTATATAATGCCTTTTGTCTGTCCCCAAAAAATTTCCTCGGAACCTAACCTCCCACATTTACTTTAAATCTTATGGGAAAATTGGATTTCTTTCACATCGTGTCTCTTAAAGTTGTATTTTTCAGGAATATAAATGCAACGTTAAGTGAAGAGTTACTGTACTAAAACATGCACTTTAAAAAAATGTTTTCTGTTGGTTCAACTCAACAACAAAAATCAGGTTCCAAGATTAAAACAATGAAGAAGTGTAAAGAAAATACTGTATATGGAGGAAAGAAAACAGTTAGTTTTGATGCCTGATTAGCACATCTTTGAGGTACATGTGAAGGTCTTTGGCATAGACTTAAAATGTGAGTGCATTAACAGTGGTCTCTGCTCCCCTCCTTACAATTGTACTGCAGCAACATATAAACTCCCTTCTTTTTTTTATTTCTATATGAAAAACTAATCAATTTATACAGTTCTCTACAGCAATTCTTTATCAGACCAACAGGGATAAAGATACCCTACTGCCCTTATTAGACTGCCCTACTGCCCTTATTATAATGAAGGAATGATCCCATGAATCTCATTGCTATAAGGAATGCATGTATGCATATATATTAGTTTAGTATAATTTTTAAGACTTTCTGAAACACAAGACACATCAGTGGTATGAAAGTGTCCATTACATGTCACACCCACAGTCCATCCAGATCAGATGGGTATCAAGAGGATTATTTAGGGAAGCTGGCATCTTTCTGCAAGCCAATGGACTTCTGGACAGGCCAGCGATTGCTCTTGGTCCTAAATCCAGCAATTTTTTGCTATAAATTTATGGCCCATTTTAGTTAAGGACTATAAACTTGCCAACGTGCAGACTGCAGTCAACACCTCAGCAGTACAAAGATTTTACCTCAGTTAAAAATGAGCCACCTAAAATTAACCATTTCTGAGTGTACAACCATCACCAATTCCCTGCTGCAAGTTTTGAAACTAAAATGTTCCAAGTTCCCTCAACTATTCATTAAGAATAAGTGTTGTGTTTCAGAATCACAGACCAGCTGCAATAAATCCCAATTCTAGGGTTCTACTTGAGCTCTGCTATGTCACTGAAGTCCCATTTAAGCCATTAATGCAGGGCTTACATGATGCTGAAAGCCTTCTGCTATCCCTTTGCAGATGGATGAATTTCACTCATAGGAGATATAAATTTAAGGTCCTGATCCTACAGTTGCAAATGCTAATTTTGACTCCTGCCCCCAATGGCACTATTCCAAATCCACATGAGTCCAGGGGTCTGCACTAGCTGATCTGACTGCAGAACTGAGAGGCCTTCTTCTGGGAATTCAATCTATATTTTTGGACGAGTGTCAAGATATTAATATCAGCCCCCTCAAAGTCGTAGTTTTTCACTGGTGTATTATCCGTAACTTTGATCAAAATATCTGTCAAATTATATTTCACACCTTAGTCTCTTGGCCCTGACTATCAACAACAAACCCTTGAAAAATGTCTATCAGATGAGTTAAGATTCACATAAAATGTTGAAAGGAAAAGTTCATTTGATCAAAGCAAGTTCAGCCAGTTCTCTTCTCTCTAACCCTCCCCGCAAAAGTTGATGTTATCAAAAGATCTGCCAGACATGAAGATGGGTGATCAATTATAAATCCATATATGACCTTATAATGACTCCTTTTCTTTATGTCTTACTGCATAGCAGGTCAAACATTATTTTTTTAACCTACTCCAGACAGAACAATTAGCTGGGAAGTTAAAGGAACTGCTAAGAGTTTCTGAACGGAACTTTCTGATTCAAATCATCATTTCAAAATCATTCCCAGCTGTTAGATCTGAATTCTTAATTGTACATGAATGGTTGAGGAGAAAGTAATCAGCAGTTGCAGCTACAATTTGTCATATGGAATGGATAATCATAGATAGCTGAGTTATGGTTTTTGACCATTTTTGGAGATATAGGCACCAAATTTATTCTTCCAATACTATTATCTAGGCAAAGATGTTTAATTACAGATTCCTTCACACTTTCTATAGAAGAATTTTGAGTTCAGAATGATATGTTTCCATTGCTGAAGCTTTTACTCTTTCAGAATGTGAAAATCAGGGATACGTGGTGACAATTCAAAACATTTTAAAGCTTAAAACCAGTTATTGGCCCCGATACCGTGTTCTTCCCCTGCCTGATATATTTGGAATCCCAACTAAATCTAACAACAATGAAGGTTTAGATTTAAAGTAACAAAAACAGGAAAAATTCAGAGTTTAGTCTGTCACTCCTTTTCCACATCACCTCATTGTGCTCCACTCCTATATTGCAAAAGTCTCAGATGAATGAATTAAGATATGTTCTACATGTGCTGCAAAGTGTTGGCTGATGGGAGAGAGCTAAGAAAGAATTCAAGCCTAACTCTGAGAATGTTCCTCCATTTGAGATCTTTTAATTAGAATATCTTCCAACTTGCTTCCAAACATATCACCTTGAATACATGTTGCAATTTTCCAGATGTGCTGAAGTACATTGGGTCTTAGATGTTTAGTACATCCTTGATGTACATGCGAAGGACAATGGTATGGACTTAAAAGTACGAGTACATGAACAGTGCAAAGCAGGGATCTAACAAGTGCATATCAGAGAGATAGAAAAAATGGATATTTAACACAGTAAATTGTGTCAGTTAGTAACACGGAAGCCACTACAATATGGGTGAGATGTGGACTCTATTAAAAGACATGATGGAAAATAAGTTAAACACATATATAACTCATCTATTTGGCATTTCTTTTAAAAACATTGGAAAGCACCAGACACAACTAAGATTAAATGTCTATAAAATTTGTTTTTAAATGAGACATTTTTTCACCAGGATGTACAAGAACAAAGCAGCACTTAAAACCTCAAAGAGAAAGTTTATTGCTGCTGTCTAGAAAGTTCAGACCCAAGCCTTACTTTATTTTTTTCCTCATGACTGTGGTTGGAAACTACTGCAGTTTACTTGGCATGAACTGTATCTGTTCTGGCAAAATATTCAATGAGGGCTAAAGATGCCAAGGAAGTGCAGCATTGTGAAGCTCTCAGTCCAAAGCTCTAAACATTTTAAAGATACATTGAGAATATCACATGCTTCATGCGAGGTACTCCTCCATGACTGAATAATAAACTGCATATTTGAGGCCCAGTTGGCACACATGGGTCAGCCTTAAAAAATGGCTCTGTATATACAGAATAATATTGACCAGTAACCACAAAATACCAAAGAAAACTAAAGCCAAGATGTTACATTTTATGTGGAAGAACTTATGTCTCAAAATGCTTTTTAAATTATTTCTCTCATTAAATTATTCTAATGGTCACTAAGACATTTTTGGAAGCCATTAGAACAAGAAATATACATACACACTTATTATGTATTTACTCTAGGACACTGATTTGGTTAAACTTTATTGATGTGTTTTAGCTTAAATGGCTACATATGGAAAGCAGATGAAGCGAGTAGAAATTATTTTGGTAAGTTAAAGTTCTAATTAAAAACATACATTCAGTAGAAAAGCAGTTAAATATATCTTCTGTTCTTCAGGGAACCTGTGGGATATTTCTCTGACCATGTATACATTTCTGAGCACTGAACTAAGATAGAAATCTGTAAGACTACTTAAATAACTATGGTATATAAACTCCTCCAAAGGCACTTTGTTTATAATAATTTATAGTTCTAACATTTTCTAGACTACACAATGCTTGTAGCTTAACATATTAGCCGAACTCTGGACTTCAGACATTTAAAACAAACACAGCACAATGATATCTTAGCATGGCAGTTACTAAAAATAAAAAAGGGCCACACAGTGAGTAGCATCTCCTCCACAACACCTTAACCACCCAGACAATACTTTAATTGAAGATGTCTTAAAACAACTCTGTTAAAAGCAGAAAGAATATGAGACTAATGGATCATGGATGTGAAGAGGTGGGAAAAAGAAATCTGCTCTTCCTAGTCAAAATTTACACCACAGTTTTCTTTAATAATCCCTTGCAATGAGAATTCTTGAGACTCGGGAAGGAAGACTCTGGGGTCACACTATCCTGTTTCAGAGGGTATATCTTAAAGCCAGACCTGTAGGGCAAAGGAAATGACCAATGAGAGAGGAAGAGGTCCCAGGATGGCAATTTGTGGTGTGATACAGAACCCAGGCTTCTAATGATGTCTAGAGGTTTGCACCAGAGTCTTGGAGGAAGGACAGAACAAGGCTCCTTCTCTCTGAACCAGAAGGGATCCTGCAAAATGTAGTCCTACGGGCTGCTCTGGATTTGCAGACCTTTCCAGTAGGGCATGCTGATAATAGAAGCAGCCATAATGGAGGGGACTTTGTACAGGACTGCCAAGTGTCCACCATCTCTTGTGAGAGTCACGCATTGCCAAATCTCAGCTAGATTCTCATGCACCTAACTGACCACAGGAAGGCAGCTGTTCTCTTTTGTGGTCACTAAAGGCTGCTTATGCTTCAGAAAGACAGGCAGTAAGACAACCCCTCTGTTTCCCCTGCTGGATCGGATCAAAGCTCCCAGGTGCTGGAAGGCCGTGACAGCGCTGAGGCTGCAGCACAAGGTAAGGGGCCCAATAAATACCCAGCCTCAGCTATACGAACAGCCCCCTGCGCTCCAGGAATCCATGCACCCCAGCACCCATTTACTTCCCCACCAAGCGTTCTCTGCACTCCAGGAGCCCAAACAGTCCCTGACATCCCCCAGAACCCACCTACTCCCTCAAGGAGTTCTCTATCCCCCAGAAATACTGACCACGCCAGTGCTACTCCCAATTTCCCACTGAGAGTCGCCTCCCCATGCACACCTGACCCAGCCAGAGCTGCCAAGTTTTGTGTAGCTCCATGTCCTATAGATTCCCCACTGCTGGGGGCAGAGTATTTTGATCATAACCTTATGATTATGGCTATATGTAAACGACTCAAAATATGTAAATGAACCATTAAATAATTTGCATAGAATGTCACAGATGGAGCAACACCGAAGGTCCAAGGCTTAGCATAGAGGGAGCTGGAGGTGCTAGCAATGTCTCCCAGTCATTGGGAGAACTCCCCCTGCTTATGTTCATCTGCAACTGCCAGATTTCCAAGAGGATTTTGGAAGCCCAGCAATGATGCCTAGAAAAAAGATGCCCTGGAAAATGGTTGCTTTGAACTTTATTACAAGACTATCAGTTTCTTTGGACTTTGGCACCAGACCTCCGGGGACAATCAGAGTTTTTCAGAAAAAGTAACTCCTGGGGTGGGGGGGAGAGTTTCACTGTTTGTGTTTTAAATAAAGAGAACTTAGTAGCTGTGCCCTTCAACAGATGATCAGGGTTGGAAGAGACCTCAGGAGGTATCTAGTCCAACCCCCTGCTCAAAGCAGGACCAACCCCAACTAAATCATACCAGCCAGGGTTTTGTCAATCCGGGCTTTAAAAACCTCTAAGGAAGGAGATTCTACCACCTCCCTAGGTAACCCATTCCAGTGCCTCATCACCCTTTCCTAATATCCAGACTAGATCTCCCCCACTGCAACTTGAGACCATTACTCCTTGTTCTGACATCAGGTACCACTGAGAACAGCCAAGCTCCAGCCTCTTTGGAATCCCACTTCAGCTGGTTGAAGGCTGCTATCAAAATTCCCCCTCACTCTTCTTTCCTGCAGACTAAATAAACCCTCAGCCTCTCCTCATAAGTCATGTGCCCCACTGCGTGATCATTTTTATTGCCCTCCATTGGACTCTCTCCAATTTGTCCACATCCTTTCTGTAGTGGGGGGTCCAAAACTGGACACAGTATTTCAGATGTGGCCTCACCAGTGCCAAATAGAGGGGAATAATCACTTCCTTCAATCTGCTAGCCATGCTCCTACTAATGCAGTCTAATATGCTGGTAGCCTTCTTGGCAACAAGGGCACACTGTTTGACTCATATCTAACTTTTCATTCACCCCCAGGTCCTTTTCTGCACAACTGCCACTTAGCCAATTGGTCCCCAGCCTGTAGTCATGCATGGGATTCTTCTGTCCTAAGTGCAGGACTCTGCACTTGTCCTTGTGGAATCTTTTGGCCCAATCCTCCAATTTGTCTAGGTCACTCTGGACCCTATCCTTACCCTCCAGTGTATCTACCTTTCCCCCCAACTTAGTGTCATCTGCGAACTTGCTGAGGGTGCAATCCATCCCATCAGTCAGATCATTAATGAAGATATTGAAAAAAACCAGCCCCAGGACAGATCTCCGGGGCACTCTGTTTGACCAGCTGCCAACTAGACATCGAGCCATTGATCACTACCCATTGAGCCTGATGATCTAGTCAGCTTTCTATCCATCTTATAGTCCATTCATCTAATCCATATTTTTTTTTTAACTTACTGGCAAGAATACTGTGGGACATCGTATCAAAAGCTTTGCTAAAGTCAAGGTATATCACATCCACCGCTTTCCTCATATCCACAGAGCCAGTTATCTCATCATAGAAGGAAACCAGGTTGTTCAGGCATGACTTGCCCTTGATGAATCCATGTTGACTGTTCCTGACCAACTTCTTCTCCCCCAAGTGCTTCAAAATGGATAACTTGAGGACCTGCACTATGATTTTTCCAGGGACTGAGGTGAGGCTGACTGGCCTGTAGTTCCCTGGATCCTCCTTCTTCCCTTTTTTAAAGATGGGTCCTTTTTTTGCCTTTTTCCAATCATCTGGCACCTCCCCCAATCACCAGGAGTTTTCAAAGATAATAGCCAATGGCTCTACAATCATATCAGCCAACTCGCTTGGCACCCTTGGATGCATTGCATCTGGCCCCATGGACTTGTGCATGTCCAGCTTTTATAAATAGTCCTTAACCTGTTCTTTCACCACTGAGGGCTGCTCACCTCCTCCCCATACTGTGCTGCCCCGTGCAGCTGACCTTGAGCTGACCTTGTCTCTGAAGACCAAGGCAAAAAAAAGCATTGAGTACTTCAGCTTTTTCCACATCATCTGTCATTAGGTTGCCTTCCCCATTCAGTAAGGTCCCACATTTTCCCTGACCACCTTCTTGTTGCTAATATACCTGTAGAAACCCTTCTTGTTACCTTTCACATCCTTTGCTAGCTGCAACTCGAATTGTGCTTTGACGTTCCTGATTACATCCCGGCATGCTCGAACAATATTTTAATACTCCTCTATTCATCTGTCCAAGTTTCCACTTCTTCTAAGCTTCTTTTTTGTGTTTAAGATCAGCAAGAATTTCACTGTTAAGCCAAGCTGGTTGCTTGTCATATTTGCTATTCTTTCTGCACATCAGGATGGTTTGTTCCTGTGCCCTTAATAAAGCTTCTTTAAAATATAGCCAGCTATCCTGGACTCCTTTCCCCCTGAAGTTAGCCTCCGAGGGGATCCTGACCATCAGTTCCCTGAGGGAGTCAAAGTCTGTTTTTCTGAAGTCTGGGGTCTGTATTCTACTAGTCTCCTTTCTTCCTTTTGTCAGGAATCTGAACTTGACCACAACATACTGTTAGTAAAATTAGCATTAAAGGCCTTTATGACTTAGCTTCTTGCTGCCTACTTGCTATTAGATATTATCATGTTATCCTTTCCCTTTCTCCCAGCAACCTCTGTTCTGCCGATACTGTTTGTCCACTGCTTCTATAAGCCACTCCAAACCTTCTTCTCTGCTTCCCCTTACCACGTAGAATGCCCTTGTAATGCCGACAGACTCATCGGCAGGCCGGATCAAATCTGGGGCCTCTGGAGCTTAGTGCATGAGCCTCTACCGCACGAGCTAAAAGCCAACTGACTGTTAGCTAAGCCTATATAGCACACTCATTTTATATCTCTCTCTCTCTAGGTCGTCTCAGTGCCACTAGATGGGACAGAACACCACACCTAGGAGGTGTGTGGGTTACACCCTCACCAAATTTGTCCATAAGGCCACACCGCACATCCGCTTTCAAGTCCCTCAAGACAGACTTCTACTATGAGAACTGCCAGTTAATAATGACTAGTCTGGTGGCTTTAAGAATAAGGGACATTGATATTTCTTGTTTATGTATTTATGAATTTTTTTAAAGACCTACTAATTAATTGTCCACCCAGCTAATCTAAACATGTTCTTATCATTGTTAGCCTCATCCTCCCCCTAATCCACTTTGATCCCTTACATCCATTGCTGAGTCTTGTCTTACATTAAATTGTAAACTCTGTGGGGCAGCAATGATGTTTCTCGCTGTTTTTGCACAGTTCCCATCACAACAGGGAACTTGAGCGCTACTGGAATACAAATAATACATCAAAGTCCAGGACTGCAAGAGAAAAGAGCAAAGTAAACCAGGTGGGGTAAATTGTAATGGAGTTGCACTATGGCAGAACTCCACTGGGACACTTATGGAACCATACTGCAGAAGACTCCTTGTATTTACTGCAGAAAGAAGTAGCCCATATTCCATCACAGCCTGCCTGTCAGAAGCCAGAGTATTATGCTCGTATAGTGTCTATGAACATCTCCTCCCTTTATTAGCCACTTCCAGTAAGGATAACCCTGTTGTTTAACAACAACTAAAGCAGTTACTCCTTTACCATCAACAATAGATGAGAGTTTGCTTTTGATGCTGAAGGTTCCAGGTTTGAAACCCACTGAGCACCTGAGTGCATATATGTTTTTAGCAATGTCTCTTTATCCCAGCAAGTATGCAGAAGGGACTGGACCTTCTCCATGTCTCTAACCCATCTAACCACACATTAATTGCAGCATGAAGCTTCAATAAGTGAACAACAGTGCTTAGGGAGCACTGGTGCTTATGCGTTGCATGAGCGCACTGGTGAAGGGAAGCATTAGTGCCTATGTTTTGCATGAACGCACTGGTTAAGTGAGGTCGAAGAACACATGTGCAAGACAACCCAGAATTTAGCCCTAATTGTATGACTGATTACTAGAATTTTTGAAGGATGGAGACATGCTGTTGAATTGGGGACATTTCTTAGACTTATGGAGAATAAAGACAGACATTTAGGTCACATATTTTCTAAAGAAGCAAAACATGATTACAGCAATTTGAAGTTTGGGAAACCTCCATTAAAATGGCCTTCCAAATATACTAGATGCATGGGATTGGGCAAAATTCCCTTTCTGGGGAAAGACAGAGGAAAAAATGTATTTTCTGCAGGTGGGAAATATCTGAAGTGGACATGAATTCTGCACATGTGCAATGTTACAGAATTCCCACAAGAGTGAAGGCAAATATAAGATAGGAGGAGAAAGTTTCATTAGCTCTGTACACGGGGTTAGTGAGACCATTACTGAAATACTGTGACCAGTTCTGGTGCCCACAGCAGCAAAAAGGAGGTTGAAAATTTGAAAGAGTTCAGAAAAGAGCTACAAGAATTATTTGAGATCTGGAAAACCTGTCTTATAGTGACAGACTTAAGAAGCTCAATTTATATAGTTTATCCAAGAGAAGAATAAGAAGGCACTTGATCACATCTACAAGTACCTACATGGGGAAGAGATTCCTGATAATAGACGGCTCTTTAATCTATCAAAAAAGATATAATGAGAACCAATGTTGAAAGTTGAAACTAGACAAATTCAAACTAGCAATAAAGTGTAATTTAAAAAAAACAGTAGGGGTAATTAATCATTGGGACAGCTTACTGATGTCTGTGATGGATTGTCCATCACTTGAAGTCTTTAAATGAAGACCAAATGTGTTTCTAAAAGGTATGCTCAGACTCAATCAGAAATTATGGAATTGATGCAGATATTGCTGGATGAGATTTCTGAGGAGATCAGACTAGTTATAATGGTCTATTTGAGTGTCATAATCTATGAATTTATATTTTGTAGGTGAGATTTGTACTTATGGAAGTAAGAGACTGAAGTGGTCACCCGGTAAAGATTCAGGAATTCAGTGCAGCAAAATCAGGCCACAAGGGGACAGCAATTCTTTCTCATCCATCTTGGTCAGATAGAGATTTAAGGACTGATCAGGCAATTATTTATTGATCATTATTAAGTCTGATTGTCATGGCAAGAAGACAAAAAATATATATCTTTAAAAAGGAAATCACAGAATAAAATATTTGTTTGTCATTGGAAATGGAGAAAAATCAAATAAAAATTATTTATTTTACAATAAAATTGTTTAATGCCTCTTAAAAATGATGAGTTATTTTATAGTTATTTAAAAGCTCAATACTCCCCTGGACAGATCGGACATTTTTGTATATTTTCATAGAGGAGACAGTGACAAAGACCAGAACTTTGTATTAAACTAGTTTTTGTCATGACCATGATGTTTGTGACAAAAAGCTAATGATTTAGGGCCAGATTCCACACTTCCCCCTTCACAATGTACTCTACCTTACCAGGGAAATTGTCCAAGAGAGGCCAACAAGACTGTTTGTGGAGAAAGGAAGAACTCAACATGGGCTCTAAACTTTTATCTGTTCAAATTTTCAGATTCATGGCAATTAAATTATGTTATTCTTCACCCAGCTGGATTTATTGTGGGTTTCTACAGCAGATGGAAGGCTCCTGCTACCCCATGTTCTCTTGGTTTGCATCGAGTTCTGTGAAGTATGATCACTTCCAAGGCTTAATCTGAGCTGGAAGTGCCAAAGTGGAGCTAAACAACTATTTTCCTTTGTACTCGTCTCACTCTGTTTTTCTTTTCATTTGCACCATGAAAATGGGCCTCTATGTAAACAGAGCTGAAGGCAGTCTACAGCTTGGCTTTATTAGGAATTGGTCAGGAGCTAACAGGTCAGCAAGAATTTGTTTTGAAAACAGAGGTTTGAAGTTATCTGTGTTTTAACAGCTTTCTGCTGAGGAATGAAGTTATCTTTCTGTTCTTCGTGTGGCTTAGTTACTTATAGAAAGAACTCTAGCTCTCCCTCCAACCAAAAACAACCAAACAAACAACAAAAACAAAACAAAAAAAAACCACACACACACACAAAACCCAGCAACAACAAAAAAGGACTGTGAAATCTATGAATGGGTAACTAAAGTAAATACCAGTCAATAAAGCACAGGAATCATTAACCAAAGCACATTTATAACGATAAAACTGTAAGGAGGGAAAAGGCATTTGTCCAGAGAATCAGCTTCTAATATTCCAACATCACTTGGCTTACAAAAGCAACAGACATATAGGGTAGAAATTGGCTCTCAGTTCCACCTGTCACCCTGTTGACTTCAGTGGGATTGAACAGGTGCAGCTGAGGGCAGGATTTGACATAGAGAGACAATATGAAATCATTTCTGCAGGTGATGTGCAAAAGGAGTGATAGAATGGTCTCCTACTAATCTTATTTCTGCAGCAGGTTATCCTGCATAAAAGGTGTGAGAGAGACTGCACACTGAGTTCACAGCAAAAGGCCAAAATAGGCTGGTAAACTCAGAGTTTGAACAGTAAAGCACACAAACATTTGCGTCTGTGATGCATATTCTGTTTTAATGGTCTATGGATGTACCTTGTTGTCAGTTTAGTGAGTTCTCTCCCACAGTATTGCTCTGCAACTGCTGTGACAGAGCATTTACTCTTCAAGCAACCCAACCCTTATAATCCTGCCAATGACAGAACTATTTTAAGCCAGTAATACCTATGTTTAAAACCAATCCATCAATAAAATACAAAATACTGATTTTGGTCTTCCCTAGCAGCCCAGGATTCTACATAAAAGACAGCCAAAACCACAAAGCCTAGAGTTGACTCATCTGCTCAATGAACCAAATATTGAAATCTCCAAAATATAATGCAACAGCCTGCCTGCTGAGAAGAGGCTAGAGTGGATAAAAAAACACCAACCCTATGAAATGCCTTATCCAGTATTCATGAATCCCAGACTCTCTGCTTCATGTTTGAAACTCTGTCCAGGCCAAAGAGGCTAAGGACAGCACTGGCCCATGACCACAAAAGCATCCATTTGAGATTCCCAGTCATTTCACTGACAATATCCACTTTAGAAAGCCATATCGTAATTCTATTGCAACTTTTATTGTGGGGCCAAACCCCAGCTCCCGCTCTATCCTCACTGGCTGCTCTAGCCCAAAGGGGATGTTAAGATGGTTTAAAGAGCTAGCTGGGATTCCCATGCATAAAGCTGACAGATCAGACTCTTTTGGTGTTATTTGCTCCTGGTCCACAAAGTGTAAAGGCATTCTGAGGACAGCTGGAGACTCTCAAGTGTGCTGTGGCCCACCTAAGCTGGCAAAGCAGTCTGTGGCAGACCATTCCAGCCAGCACAAGTTAGAGCGCTCCCTGAGGCTGCTCTAACTTTCAGCTAGGACCAAACTGGTCCCTGACTGCCACCACTAGGAATGCTGCTCAGTATAGTGGGAAAGAACTACTGTAGAGTTTAACCAGAAGGAAGTAGGACACAGAATCAACCTTGATTTCCCCCAGATATCCAAACTGCATCACACACATTACCAACAAAAGACCAAAGTAATATTTTTTTCTGACAGGGCCTTTGTTCGATGTCTAAAACTGACTTTAAAATGGTGAAATAACAATATGTGATCAAAGGGAGTTATTTCAAAAAGACAGAAGTTGTTTATAGCTAAACATTTCCCAAATTACTCAGTCTGCAAAACACCTCACTGTATTATCTCAGTGAAAAGTGAACTTCAAAAAACCCCAGACTGTTGCTCCTACAATGTGGCATCAGAGTAAATAAGAGTTTTGTGGCTGTTAGTGTAGCATTCTGAAAGAATGTTCTTCCTGCCCACTCAAATAGTACTGAAGATCTGTGCACATAATTTATTGTTATGCTCTTATGCAAAGAGAAGTTTGGGCCTTAAAAGGACTAAAGTAAGATTGACAGTTTGGGCCTATGGACAGTCAAAGATTTGTTTCTTTCCTGTTTAAACATATCAGTTTAGTCTAATAAGCACTACTAAGAAACAACAGACTATATGATTTTAAAGCACTTTAAAACAGAGGCAATATTCAATCTGCCAGTCTTACCCAGCATTTATTCTATGCAGATGCAGGTCAGAGAGTCTCTCGGTATAGGGGAGCTATGGTTTCAGAAGGTGCATAGAGAAGCAGGGAGTGAGAGTCCCCATCCTGCTTTTAAAAGTATTATCAGTCTAGACTGGAATTAATTATTTCACAGAAGCTTTCAATGCTATATGACTACCTACAATTTCCCCCCTAAAACCATTTTTTTACTCTTGCCTACTATACCATACATATTAAAAATATGACCTTGCTTTGTGGAGGCAAGAGCTTAGGGATTTATGAAAGAAAACCTCGAAGGTAGGGCTAAAACCAAAGATCTCAGATCCAGGAAACTTAGCAAGAAGCAAATGAACAGTTTTGAGGAACTGCATCAGGAAAAGTACTAGCAGCAGTGAGCAGCACCTATCTTCCCCATCCTCGGTCCACCCAGCGGACAATGGCAACACAACCATCAGACAGCTTAACAGACCTGGGGCAATCTTCAAATCCTTTTTTTTTTTCCCCTGGAGTATCCAGGCGCTGAGGACCAGCAGAACTCCTGAGTCTACTCAAAAAATCACTAAAGTCAGTGGGAGTCTTTTCATTGATTTCAGTGGCCTGTGGATCACGTCTTAAGAGCTACAAATCCTAAATTAAAGATTCCAAACTCTACATACTCATTTAAAAGATACATTAATTTAGCATGAGGAGAACAGCAAACAAAAGGGGACAAACTGGCTCAAAACCTATTGCCTTACATATCTGTATAGGTTTATTTGGTCCTGTTTCAGCACAGAGACAAGACTTGATGTAAACAAGTAAGGCAATATATTCCAGAGACCTCAAGTAACCAATGAATCTTCAGTGATGCCTCATTTATCTTCCACTGCAAAACATAATACCAAATAGACAGAACAGTTCCTTTTCTGCTGAAGTGAAGAATGAAGGAACACACAGTCACATTACATATTTACAACCTCAGCAGCAACAAAAAGGGAACATAGGCCTTTATTTCATGTTTCACAATGAAACTAAGATGCATGCCTATCCACTATAACTATGGTCTTTGTGAGTTAATGCTTACCTTTATAACGTGCATGTATTTCATACAGAGATGGTCCAGAATTCAACCTTCAATCCATTCATATATGTATAGGTTTTGTTGGCTACTTTTTTTTAATAAACCTTTTACTAGTGTTTCCCCAACAGGAATTGCTTTGGTAAACCTCAGAGAAATCATGATAAAACACAGTAAGTCAAACAGAAATTCTAGCAACCAAGAAATCTTTCTGAATGCGTACTAGAGAAAAATGAATCTGTTAAATCATTTATTTGTACTGAATAAGTACCAACAGGCTCCAGTCAGGGATCAGGGTACCTTTGTGCTAAACAGTGTCCATCGAGTCTCTGCTCCAAAGAGCCTGTAGTCAAAGTAAATGACAAAGGAAAACAGGTGGATACAAGAGACAGATGTGGGGAGCACAAGTGATCAGCAAGATAATTATGAGTGGTTTAAGAAGCAGCAATCACTGTGAACCAGCTGCACAGCCATTGCTGAATGCATGTAGGCATCGTGACAGATGTGAGTTTTAAGCAAAGTTTAGAAAGAGGATAATGTAGAGTCTTTGCAGATTTTTATGAGGAGCTTCTGATAAAAGTGGGATGAAGTTCAAAGGTGTTTGAGGGTGCAAATGTCCCACCTCGGGGCCTTTCAGCATTTGTTACAGCCACCCTGTCAAATCAAACATAATATGGAGGAATATAAGACATACCAGAGCAATGTCAGAGTGTATGATTTTGTTGTACAGTGGACTGAACACTACTAAATGTTACTTGAGAAGGTAATTAGAGAGTCCTTAAGTAGCTCCAGAGTGAAGGTTGTGCTGCTGTGTGCAAAGGGACGGATTCAAATCCAACTGAAATCAATGGGAGTCTTTCTAGTGAGCTCTGATTCTTAAAGCAAGGCTTCACCTTTTCTTCCATACTAATTCATTAACATTTTTAAAAAGTGTAATAAACTAGACATGAATTTTCCACCCAAAAAGTTATGAGGTCGAATTCAGGCTGTGCATCTGAGTGCAATCGTGAGGACCTGGATGTGTGCATTATGAATGGCTAGATTTTGGAATTCAAAGGGAGTTTTTGCTAGGGACCTGAGCAGCCTGAGTCTGTTTGCGCAGGAGGATGACTGGGAGATAAGGCATGTGAATAGACCCTTATGCAGATATTAGTTTTTTCTTAAAGGGTGATTTTTAGTGATTGTATTCTATAGACTCTAATTAATGAGTTTGTGGGGGTGAGTGCATTAGATGATAAGAGGAAAGCATTACTACTGCAGTGCTTGATACTCTGATGCACTGAGGATGCATGCATGTCTACAATATTCAAAACTCACCCCTCTGCCTAGCAATTTCCTTTCTTTTATTAACAAGAAATTAACCTTAATCTCAGCTTTCTCCCAGCAAGACTCTTTCTAAAGTGTGCCCTCTGCAAAATCTCCTGTCTCACCCCTTAATCTCTCTTCTCATTTTAGAGATGCCTCATCTTTTATCCTCCTGAGCTGGGAGCTAATGAAACCCACCCATTCTGGGTGCTGGATAAGTCAGCAAAACAGCAGTATCTCCATGCAGGGATCTGTAACTTGACATCCTGTCACATACACTTTAAAAAGATCCCCCTTCAGGCCAGGAAGGAAGGAAGATTGTGTATATGAGCAGCTGTTCAATGGTGTTCCAATAATCCATGAAGACTCATTTATTGAAGCCATGTTTATAAAATGTAGGACTCGTTGCTCAAACACTTCATGTTTGTTTTATGGGACAGTTTGACATGTTCAATGACTCCATTTAAACATTCATTTCAAAACTGTCATCAACTGCCAAGTGCTACACTAAATGTATTTGGTTCACTACTGTAACGGGATTGAATTAGGAACTCTTAGAGCTGAACAAGCGATGATGAACCACTGAACAGATAACATCCACCTAAAAGATGAGCCAATATAAGTCAAACAGATTTTTCATCAACAGAGGCTAAGTATGCAATCCCAGGAAAGTATTGCCAAGCTTGAAATACTGCCAAAAAAACAAAAAAAACAGCCTTCAAATAGCTGGCTTTGTGGCTATGCTCGTGTGAACACAATACTACTGCAAGGGCCCTTACAACATATCTAGCTGCTTTCAGTGAAAACATACTGGCCAAAGCACAAAAGCCTGAGGACAAGCTTCTGTAGTCAGAGTTTATATGAAAATGGAGTAAAAATGAAGAAAACACCTTAAGTGAAGACTTGCTGCAATCTCTTCTACTTACAATTCTCTCTGCAGTTTCAGAGAGATAAAATATACATACACATGTAAAATATATATGGTTATTTGCAATGATTTAGCCTGTAACCATAAACTTTAGCTACCTAGTCTAAACAGAACATGGAGATGTGCAAAGCTTGGCAGCTTTACATACAGTTGTTGGGTGTTTGGAACTGGATATGTGTATTGTGTCAGTGGAGGTAAGGTGCCTAAATACCTTTAAAAATCTGACCCTTAGACTCAGCGCCCAAGTTCCTCCTGTAAAATAGGGATAACTTCCACTTCACAGGGAAGTTGTGAGGATAAATACATTAAAGATTGAGAGATGTTCAGGTACTACGGTAACTGGGGCCATATAAGTACCCAAGATACAGAGACTGTGATAGGCACTGAGTAAACACAGAGTAAAAGATGATTTCTGCTCCAAAGTGCTTTGTAGAGCTAATTGGATCCTTGTAGATGAAAGATAGAGAAGATTCAATAATTTTAAAATCTCCTTGTTACATGAATATCAACCACAATTGTATATATTTTAGAAACAAAGATACAGTCTACTATGCTGATGAGAAACTGGAACGGTTGGTCATTATCTAAGAAGAGACTGAATACACAGGGAAATAGAAGAAATGGTGTCATGGTCTGAGAATTACTTAATGCCTTAATATCTAGATCTGAATTTACTGCTGGGCCTTATCGCTTTAATGGGTCTCAGCAACTGCCAAACTTGGAGTGGTTTAAGTTCTGTATTTGAATTTCAAGGGCTGGGCCCATTTTGAATTAGAAAAGAGGAGATTAAGAAGGAACATGATGAAGGTGTATACGTGATGAGTGATAAGAGAATGGAATGGAAGTTACAAAACTGATAAACAGTCAAAACTAAGAGAGTATGAACTGAAGTAAAGAAAGAGGCTGGTATTAAGGGAATACAAGTAAGATATCTCTATGCAGGTATCATTGATGTGGAAGGGGCTGTTATGAGCAGCAGCAGAAGGTGAATCTGTGAAGATATTCAAGAGAGAATTAGACAAGCAATTAGAGACAATAATGTTTACAGGGTATGAATGCCAGACTGAAAACTGGATGGACCAAAGTTTGGTTATATGGTCTCCTTTTGTCTGCAATTAGTGTTTCAGCTTTCCCAGAAATCTGATCAGAGTAAACTTGAAAGTCTTTTCTTCAAAGAGAAAAAAAATTATCCGACTCTTCTCTTTAACATAGAGATGCCAATATAATTATAAAAGAGAATCTTATGTTACTAATCATGTGGTGGTGACTCACCTCATTATTACCAAGTGCGTTGTTATTTCAAGACTTCTCCATTTTCTTTTATTCTAACAAGAAATACATACTGTAGCTCTGAAACAGCTCAGTCCGTCTTGGCCAGCAGCAACTAACATTTACCACTGTTTGTTAGACTACCAAGGAGGCAGAACACCAATACAGTAGTTGGCTAACAGGGCTATGGCTACACTTCCTGGAGCACGGAAACTATTCCCGTAATACCTTTCAGGCAGAAGCAATTGATACAGCCGTACAGGATTCACAGTCTATTCCTTCTGTGTCTGAAATACAATGGATATTGAAACACTCAGCAGGAAAGAGCACCTCAGGGACAGAATTTTCATGTTTAGAGAAGGAATCACATAACTACCTAATGAGCCCCCTTGAACTGCAGCTTGCCTTAATTTTCTTTTTATCAATGTATAACTGTATAACCATGTCTCTTCGGATTGTCTATTTTATTTCATTCAGAGTCTGAAAACCAACAAAAACCTCTGTTCTTTTACCTTAAGTTTAGGTGCATTTAAAAAACAAGATCATTGCTTATGAAGATAACCAACGCCAATTATCAACTCTCCTCACCTCTTCAACCTTTGCTCATATAGCCATCTAGCATAACTACACTACAGCCATTGCATCCAAGTGTCTAATAATGAATATTGCTCCCCCTTTAACACACCTGGGACTTGTCTACACAGATGCTAAAGTTGACAAAACTATCGTCATTCACAAGTGTGAAAAAACCACACTCCTGAGTACCGTAAGCTACATCAGCTGAAAAAGGTGTCTGCACCATGCTGTGTCAATGGGAGATGCTCTCCTGCTGATGTAGCTTCGGCCTCTCATTAAGGTGGAGTAATTAAATTGATGGGATTATGTCAATTATGTTGCGCTGATGTAGCACAGTAGTGAAGACAAGCTCTTGGTTAATCCATTTAGGCTTGCTCCTGTTGACACTTACACAGGTGCTTAACTTTTAAGCAGTAATCCCACTGAGGCCAATAGTACTACTCATGCTTAAAGGTAAGTACATGTACAAGTGCCTACAGGATCAGAGCCTTAGATAGGACTAAGACAAAATGGGGAGGAAGGGAGAAGATGCACTGTAATGGAGTGTTGTGTAGAAGAGAATATTCTACTCTCAAATGACACTTGAGGCAAAGTCTGCCCTTTTCTTTTCTTTTTTAAAACTATATTGCAGTTTTATACAGGTTTTCATATTATTTTATGTCCCAAAGGACACTAAATGAAGTCCCATTTGCAATACATAAAAATGGAATAGAAATGCATTTTGAAAGGAATATATCTGCTAAATTAAATCTCTATACAGTAATAACCATTATTCTTTAGCTTATGAACATTAATGTGTCTATTTCCCCTTAACTAGTATATACAATTCCAGTTAGCTAGCATTAATGAAATGCACGTCAGCATTGAAAACAGTATGTCCCTTAATGTACATTAAACATAGCAAATCAATTATTCCCATTCTTCTGGATCCACAAACAATATAGACCTCTAAAATGAATGATTATTAACGGAAGCAATTACTGTTATGATATCTGTCAGTGTTCCTCTTGTACAAGTGAAGGAGATGAAATCACATGAAAGAATACTGAATTAAAAAAAAAAACAACACATATAAACCAGAACACAGAAAGAGACATGAATAGACACTGGTGGCACATTCCAAACATAGCAGAAGGAGTATCAGGGGAAGGGGAGCAAAAGGAGAACAGTCACATCTAGAGTGACATCAGATTGGATACAACCTGCACTATTTCAGGAGTTTGCCACAACACCAACAGTTTTGTGATGGGCTGTATCACCCCCACACTGGTACAGCAGGGGTTAAGTCTTCTCTCTTAGCCGAGGATGACACACCCCCTAGTTCTGCTGGGCATGCTCCAGCTGGAAGCAGGATATAAAAGCCAGCAGAGAAGCTCAGTCTGGGCTGACTGCTGGCAGGGAAGGAGGTGTATTGCTAGGTGTGTTGAGGGAGGACTGCCAGATGTGGAGGACAGCCAGTTGGAGACAGACTCTGACATACCAGCACAGGATGTTGCCAAGAGGGGAGAGAGCAGAGAATCCCAGAGATGGAAAACCCCAGAGACTCGGGTAGGAAATAAACCAGGGAAGTTTTGTGAGGAAACAGTTACAGAACCGGACCAAGGGTCGGCGTGTTTTGGTTGGAGCTCTGATGAGGGGCAATCCCGCTACAGATAGGGCCTTGGGTTGGGACCTAGTGGAGAGGGTGGGCCTGGGTCCCCCTATCCTGGCCACCACCCACCCCAAGTGGTGGCCCCACTCACCAGTATTGTGGACCCTGGTCACTAGGCCACACTGCCCTGAGATGCAGGACAGCCCTTCCAAGTCGGCCGTGAGGCTGTGCCGGACCTCTCCCCCTCCCCTACGAGGTGATGGGGTGTATCAGCCCCATGACAAGTTCCAAACATGGAATCCTGTACTCATTACTTGACAGGTAGGTACTGTAAATGGTACTAATTACATTAAAGGAGAAAGCGCATCCCTATTGAAGTTAGTGGGAGTTTTGCCATCACCCTTAATGGAGCTAGGATTACACTCTAAATGTTTAAACCATATTTTGTTATGTCTCTTCTGAGATCTCAGTGTGGGATTTGTAATGACTATAGTTTAGTACACAGCATGTCACTGGACTTGTTGCCTCATGTTTAATTTTTAAAGTCTGAGTCAAATGTATCAAAATGCCTGAGGACTAGCATTAAGCTCCCATGAATTGCAGCTAACAATGTAATGCAGATGTGGAACAGCACTACTGTATACTGGCCTCTGCCTTCAGTTATGGATGCACAGTTCCCATTTACTTCAATGAGAACTACTTAAGTTTATCTGAGGATGGAATTGAATGGTTGGATTTTATATCTGAACAAAGATGCTTTGCACCTTCAAACCAGGGATTTCAAAGTGTGTTATAAATATTCATATGTTTTGTCTCCCAAGATAGATGGAGAAACTAAGGCACAGAGGGCTAGATTCTAAGCTGCTATAAACCAATGGATCTTGGCCAGAGTGATTAAGTGACTTGCCCATCATCACAGAGGAAGTATAAGTTAGAGCTGGAAACAGAACCCAGATTTCATGACTGCCAATCTTGTGCCAGCCTTCCTCCCTTAGCAACCATATTTATACAATGGTTAGCCTTGAAAGCTTTCCAATTTTTACTTTCTTAATTGGATAATAATGCCATTAGGGTATTCCTTACAATAATTATAGTTAGTGTTGGAAAAACTGAAATAAGTTACTTGCCTACAAGTTTTTAATGGTGACCAATATTAACAATAAGATAAGGGGAATCAAATATCTCAGCGTTATGGCAGAAGCTAATTGTACAGATGGCTCAAGCAATTCTACATTCAGAATTTTGAGGGTATGGTTTTCTTCATGGCCCTAACGTTTTCCTCCGGGGGGGTGGGAGGGATTTTTGCACACAGGGTTGTATTAATTTTTTTTAACTTTCTCAGAGCATGCATTTGTCTGTGTGAACACAGAGAAACAGAGCTGAAATGGAGAATGGATTTGGAACAGTTTATTTATTCTGAAAAGCAGAATAACTGCATCCATTTGATCCTTGATGTAACAGGGTTGAGCTCTGTGTTGTAGGGTTTTTATATATATATATATATATATATATATATATATATATATATATATATAAAACTATTTCATATTGCTTAAAGTAAAAATACCAAATGTCCAAACACAAGAATAAAATTTGTTCATCTAAAGTTGGAGGACTCGGTGCAAATGCCTAAAAATATTTTGTTAATGACCCTTCTTGTTTGTTTTTATGTACACAAATTTATAGCACAAAATATTTCCTCAGGCAAATAAGTGCTCCTGAAAATACTTTGCATATGTAAAATATGAATGGGCCCGCTTGACTCCAGATCTGGTTTGTAATACATTTGTAGGAACTTCTGACATTTTTAAAGGGGTCTATAATTTCAGAATGAGACTTATCTATGGTATGTTCATGGAAGTCTGGAAACATCTGTGCTCTTCACACCACACATTCTGATTGTTCTGTTCTTATGAGGCATTCAGAGGCAGAGGACTGAAACATGGAAATTCTACTGTTGGAGAACTGCAGAGCAGCAGTGTGACTCGCACTTGTGTCAGAAGTATATATGTGTCTGCAGTTACAGAAAAGCCAGATACCTTGGTTTTCTCATTGTAGGCTCCTACAGCATAGTAATGCAAATTTTAATCTCATTTGCAGATGTGGTTTTGGACAACCAAAGGATGCAGAAGGAAGCCTAAATAAAACGATGATAATTTTAATGGCCTGCAGCCACACACCTCCAGTGATCCAGTCAGATTTTACGAACTAAGCAGGATTGCACCCGGTTACAATTTAGCAGACGTTAACAACTCTTGAGTTTCTTTGGAAAGTGGTACTGGCTATCACACTAGGTGGAACCCTTCTTCTCAGAAGTAGGGAACAAATGCCCCTGACATTTGGATGCCTTATTCTCTCTGAAGTGCTCTCTTCAAATGGGACATAAACCAGAGTTAGAAAATGCTACCAGACATCACCTAGCAAAGAGACAAAATCCATTGGCCAGAGGTAGATAGAAGAGATGAGGTGAGAGGGCATTCTTCTCCCCACCAGTGAGGTCTGGGTCAGTGCCCTGATTGGAAGTCTACTTCACCCACCAAGCTGCTGGGAAGAAGGAAAAACCTGTGATTTTCTTGGACACTTCCTTTGTTTCAGCCTCTGACTCACAGGTGCCTGATACATAGGTGTTAGGCATAGGTGTTACATAGGCTTCCCATCTCCTGTGGACTCTCCTATGCAAGGGGGATCCTCATCAGCCCCTTTCAGACAGCTTTAAGTCAGGCAAAAGGGGACTGGGCCAAAGTCTGTAGCATGAGAACATTAATGCTGTAGAAAGCAATACAGATTTTATATGAAACCCCAAAATGTATGGCTGGGTCAGAAAGCAACAAAGTCCAAAGGGTGTATGGTTAAGGCTGCCATAACACTTTCAACTCTTGTGCTTCATCATACCACAAACCATCACATATCAGCCATAAACCCAGGGTAGGTGCTTAGATAGATCAGACAGACAAATGCAGCATTCATGGTCCTCTATCGGAGCTTTCCGCAATACACTGGATAAGCTTCTTGAAGAGCAGGGGATGGCTAAGTTCCCTATCATGAGACTGAGTCCATCCAGATCTCTGTTCTAACCCAGCACCTTCCCACCTACCCAGCTGCATCAGATAATCTTCATGTGTGCTTCTGTAGTATGTAATCTTCGCTTTGGTGTCTGAGGCCTTCCTGATGAAGGCACATTCCAGGATGGCTCACAACTGTTCTGGCAAGTACTTCAAAGAAGGAAGAACAGGAGTGTGTGCGCCTGGGACGTGGGGGCAGAGGCCTGCAATACAGCCAAGCACTTTTACAGATCAGAAGTGAAGACTATAAGTGCAGGGTACAGTTTAATAACCTGCCTATTAGGATTGTAACAGAAGCAGCCAGCAGGACGGAGTGGATGTGTAACACAGCTTCTGAGTGGCCTTCTGGGTCCCATCTTGAAGTTACTGTCTTTGAATGTCAGTAGCCAGGCTTACTGATGTCACCACTGGGGCAGGGCAGGAAATGTAAATAGTTCCAAGCCTTTGAAAGAGACACATACCTTCAGCCTCCATACTTAAGCCTTACAACATGCAGGGCACGGGCTCAGAAATGGGATAAGCACCCACAAATTCCTGGGAGTACGTGTTTACAAACAGCAATAAGCAAGGTGTGCATTTGAAGGCAACAGCTTTGGTGCATTGTGGGGCATGAGGCCAAAGACAACAAGGCCATCAACTGCTTGAGGAGTTTACCAATGATCTACAGAATGCAGATTCTACTGTGGGCTTATTACTACTATAATAGGAGGTATCACTCTACATATTTGTTAAAAGCACTTTCTATCACTAATTTTATCTGAGGGTACAAATTTCCATTTTAAATGGTACTTGCTGTACATTTACCATTGACGGTGGTTACACGTGTCAGTTCTGTGTTTGTGATATTTCCAATTGGGCAGGGAAGACCATGGTGCAGTAAAATGTTGTTTTAAATTCACCCACTGCATTCTTCTATTAAGGAAAGTATTTGCTAGTGAGCAGACAAGAGGAAACAATGGGGAAACGTTTATAAACACTTCTCACTACTATTCTGAATATGTTTATTGATTAATTATTTAAATCTCTCTTTTTGGGAGACACTCTCCTCTCTCCATTCTTTGGTCCACAAACTGTGGCTGACAGAAGTCTGGTTCCTGGAATAAGTGAAGGAAGCAGCTTTAAATGAGACATTTTTTCTTCTCCAGCAGCCCCCTTCCTCCCTTCAAGCAACTGAATTGGCTGAACTTAAATCAGCTCTGTAAGTGTTATTGTTTATATAGTGCAAGGGGTATTTTAATTTAAATGAAGCCCTGTTACCTATAGGAGTGCTGCTAAAAGTTCCAATCAGGCTAGGAAGGGAAGCAGCAGTTTCCCAAAGCTTCAAAAGGTTTCGCAACTTGAGGGAAGGACAAGAATGGGGTCGGGAGAAGAGGGTATTTTTAGAAAGCAAAATCCCTCTGTCCATGATGTTAATGGGGGGTAGGTATGAAATGCAGTTATTCCCCCCTTCTCCTTTAATCTGACACAATGGCCATAGGGATTTTCTGCTGTTTCTTCCAGCGATGCTGTCCAAGCTATACTGTCCCCAGTGATAAAGTCCTGGAAATGAGATGCTATATAAATGGGCGGCTACTGCATTAAATGCACTATTAAAAAGCTACATTTACAGTGATGCAAGAGCTAATCTACAGAGCTGCTGGGATTTTCCAAGACCTGATATGGGAGTTAATTCTCTTCATTTTACAAAATTACACAAAAGTTCTTTTTTGTTCACATTGTTCTTTTGGACCTCTTCTGTGAACCTTAGTGAAAGCTTATCAAAGTATCTCCTATAAAACAGACCTAGCAAAGGCGAGTTGCTCTGCAGAATAACTATCTGAAAAGTACAACTGGGTTCAAAAGAGATTTAAATAAATTCATGGAGGATAGGTCCATCACTGGCTATTAGCAAAGATGGCCAAGGATGAAACCCCATGTTCTGAGTGTCCATAATCCTCTAAAGCTGGGACTGACAAATTGTCCTGTTGTGTTCATTCCCTCTGAAGCATCTGGTACCAGCCACTGTCAGAAGAGAAGATACTGGGCTAGAGGGACAATTGGTCTGACCCAAAATGACCGTTCTTATGTGAGAGGGCATCAGTTCAAGATAATCAAAAAGGGAAGACAAAAAAGCATAATAAGGACACCAAGCTACCTAATCTGTTTTCAAGTTGGACCTCAAGGAAACCATGTGCAGCTCTTTATACATCCTTGAATACCAACATTCCTGTCCATAGCTTGCTACTTTTATTGTGCAGACATAGCTGAATCCCACCAGTCAACTTCTGTATATGATTACATGCTGCTAAAAGCATAGAAGATATGTTTCAACTGAAGTTGAACCATATATCAGCCTATTGTCAGTTTAACATTTTATCTTACTTAAGGTTTGACACAATGTTTTTAGTCTTCAAGAGCCAAATCCTATGCTGACTCCCCACTGACCTCTGAGCAACCCCTTTGGCAGTAATATAAACCAGTGCGGAACTTGCTCACAGAAGTGCAGCTGCAATTCAAACACACACATTTCTTGATCTTTGGATCTGCAAATCAGCAGAATCTCAGACAGTCACTCACAAATATGCGAGCCACAACACACACACTCACTGTTCATGTTCTTTGGCTACGATTTTTAAAGGAATTGCTAGGCATTCCAGCCAACAGAGTTATCCAGCTACCAGTTTTCTTTGTGGAACATTAAATAAAGCATCTCAAAGGAAGACACAATTCAGACATAAAAAAGGACAAGAGAGATGACACATAGTTCAGTCTTTTGCCCGTTATTTTGTTTCCTGAGATGCTTGACCCTCTGTGACCAAAATAATGGCTGTATTTTAAAAGAAACTTGCAGGGAAAAAGTAAGTGCTGAAAATCCACCTATCTGGCGACACAAATTTCTCTGACACACTATAAAAGCAACTGGGTATATTCTGCACACCAAAATCTTTTTTAAAGGTGGATTTCATTTACATTTCTTAGGCTTTGATATCACCTTGATCAATCAATCCATCAGTCCTCAGAGAGAGAACACCAATCACAATACATCATTCATGTTGTTCTGCTTACCTCTTGGCCAGGAAGTCAGTGGCACCAGACACCCGATTGGCATAGTGCACTGCAGCCCAGAACCCCTCAGAGATCTGCCAGTCTCAGCCTCTCAAACATAGCTGGGATTACAGGCACGCACCACCTCACCAAACAGGCTTTAATATAAATTGGCAGTAGTGCAAGGAGAGAGAGATACTTTAAAAGATAAATCCTACTGGCACACATTTCCATTCTAAAATCAGTTAAGAAATAACTGTCAACTCATATAGTCTCTTTAGCATTAAAAACTACATAGATTAATGATTATAAATTAACTTACTTATCAATTATCTCTATACAGGCACTCTTAATATAAGTCAGAGATTTCAGTAAAATATGAGAAAAGTAGTTTTAGGTATAACACCTACCCCTGGATTGTCCTGCCAAATTCTTTGGTTTTATGATCATATTTCCTATGTAAAGAAAAAGAATTTTCTATCCTTACTGCTGCATGAAAGACCCATACAAATAAAAGAGGAATTGACTAACTGTACAAGGGAAACAGTGAAGATATCAAATGCAGAAAGTAACTAAATGGAAAAGTAGAAAAATATTTTTCTCTAATCTCTTTTAGTTTGATAATCTCACATGTAGTTGTAACAGTAGGCATACCCTTTCAGAAAGAAGTATAATTTCTTAGTTAACAGTGTCCCTTAAAGTGCAGCAGCAACTATGTATGATAAAAAATGTATAACATGACGACCAACTTTAACATACCCCCTCCTACTAGGCTCCTCTCTTCCAGCCCTTGACATTTAAGTTACAGCAACTTAGTCTCAGTAGGCCAACTTTAGAGGTGGTATGTAAGTAAGTGTGTTACAGTCTAAGTTAGTGTGACTTACATACTGAATGAGGGCATTGGAAGTAAATTTAAATTACGCTTTTTAAATACTCTCTTCTATTCACTTACACCCCGGAGTCTCATGTTTAGGAGAGAAGACTGCTGAATTCAAGCAGGCTTTCCTTTATATTGCAAATCAGCTATTGTAAAAAACCCACTTGCCCAATTACAGAACCAGGTGACCAAAGGACACTCAATACCTAATACAAAAGGCATCTTATATGATGGGAAAGGGATGGCATGGGATTGGATTTTTTTTTTTGTAGAGAAGAGCTAGTTAGAACAGTGTTTGTGAGGAAAAAAGAAACACAGTATGGCTGAGGTTTTGAACAGAGAGTGCCAGATTTTGTGACCTTCCTGAGTTGTGAATGGTGCAAGATTGGGCTGGCAAAATTAAAGGCTTCCTTATGTCTTTTCTGTAGCCTCTCCCCCAAACCCTGGGATCGTCTTTCATGGTGGGCTAGTCCCTAGGGTAAAGCAAAGCAGCCTCAGAATTGCTCTACTTTATACCTATCTGCCTATGGTCCTAGGGGTCACTCTTGTAGTCAGCAATCACTGAGTGTATAGAGAAATTTCCATTCATGTCCTCTAACACCCTCTCCCACCCCTCACCCCGCAATGCTCTTTCACTTTTGTAAGAGGTAAGATTCTGTAATAGAATTAATCTCCAGGAAATGTGTTTAACAAGAGAAATTTAATAATGATACTTATTGTTGTAGTTAAATATCACTGTAATAAGTTTATTACATTTAATGACAACCTCATATGTCTGTTACATAATGAGGTCTTAATAAATGAGTTTATTATAAAGGTTGATTATATATTAAAACTTTTACACTATTACATGCATTCAGGACTCTTAAAGAGGGTATTTTGCTATAAAAATTTCTAAACATACAATATTAAATATGTAACTGAGTTTGTAAGTTTGTCTTGACCCTAAGCCACCTATGAAAAATGTATGTCCATTCACTAATATGCCACCTTTTGAATGGTATAATTCATAGCTGTAGTTTCACATATGTATATATCCTTATCTAGATCCTATTAAAACAAATATAAGCGTAAATAGTCCTCAGTAAACACCAAACACATCTACCAGAAGCCATGATTACTATAAAGAGATTGCCTTTCATTGCCAACAGCTGGTTATTAATAAACAGTCACAGGAGAAGCCCTTGAAGGAAATGCTGTAGGAGAGAAATGGTATTTTCTCTCTGAAGAAAAGTAGCATGCAACTAAAGGCACCGTGGAACTGAAACCTTAGATCTTCTTGGCAGACTTCCCAGCTACCACTTAATTCTACGGCCTATGTGAAGTTTTACATATCCTCCTATTTGAACTAACCAAGCCATATTTTGTTTCCTTGTCCTACTTGTTTCTGAGCTACTGTTGCAATGCTGTTACTACATAAAAGAAACATGTCATACCATAGTGGTTTACACCTTCTATTAGTAGTCTGACTGAGGGCTGCTTTTTCTAAATCTATAATTTATCTAAAGAGACTGGCTGGTGCTTCAGTATTTTGTCTATTACACAGGACAGAAATATGACGTGGGTCACTGGAACTAGTACGAGTTTGGCATTCTCAGCTCAGTTTTTGTAGACCTAATGTAACCCTGGAGTACATGTAGCTTGTGGGGCGAGGGGGTGGAGCTCGACCCATATGAGAAATTATTACAACTGTAATTAATTTATATTACAGCTACATTCCACAATTTGTTACATGCTGGCCAAACAAATAGGAAGACAGTCCCTGCCCCAAATAGCAACTAATAAAAGATGAAGAAGAGAGATAAATCATACAACCAAAGGTTTCTGGTTTTTTGTTTGTTAGTTGCCATCTATTTGGTTAAACAATCTCCAACTGGCCAATATTAGTTCATGAGGGCCCCAGGGCTAAAGAAGATCTTGAGGAGGGATTGGAGAGTGGACACTGCAGCCCGGGGTGCAATTTCCATCTTGAGTAGACATACCCACTAACTTTGATCAAGCTAGCATGCTAAAGATAGTAGCACGGTTACAGCTGTGCAGGTGGCAGTACGGGCTAGGCACGCGAGTACATACCTCCAGGGTCAGGCAGCTAGCCTGTGATGTTGTCCTGCTATTTTTTAGCATGCTAGCTTCATCAAAGGTAAAGTGGGTAAGTCTACCTGAGCTGAAAATTACAGTATAGGCTACAGTATAGACACACCTGTGATGCTGGCAGACCTGGTGCCAACTCACACCAAGGCCCAGGGCATCACTGAACACTGCCAAGTGCATAGCTGGAAATCTGTCGAGTTTACGTGGGGGTCAGTATAGTTAAAACAGCTATTAGTGTTTAGACTTTTGGGAATACTTGTAAATGCTGCATATATTTAATCCTACTTACAATATTTGTATCCCATGGTATAAAGTCATATTGAGTGTTTGCATCATAAACCTCTGTAATCGTGTAACTCTCCAAACAGGAAAAGAAACATTAACTAAGGTAAAGCCTCTGTCCTGTACTCAAGATGGCCCATTGAAGGCAACCGAGGCATTGTTTAACATCAAAGCACAGACAGCTTGGTGATTGCATTCCTCATCCTCTCCAGGAAGAGGCGGCTTGTGCATGAACTCATCCTGTCAGCTTGGATTCTGGGGTAAGGGGGGATAAAAATACATGACAAGGAGAAATTTGGTCTCTTTGTGCTGGACTCTGAGGGGCAAAGATTCCTAAACATAAGCAAGAAATCCCCATGCTACTGGCATGGGCCAGCTCTAAAGGACATAGAGAGCGGCTTATTACAGAAGTTTGTGTTACCTTTTTAAATTTGAGACTGTAACTCATTTGTGTGTGTGTATGTTTCCTGTTTTAACCTTGTAAATAAGTTTCTTATTTCTTTTCTAAGTTAATAAATCTTAAATCAGTCCTGTAATAAACTAACTACAAGCGTCTTTGGTTTGAGATCTGGGGTAAATGACTGGGGTCCTTTGGGAATTGGAGTAAGCTGAATATTGTTAAAGCGGCAAAGAGTTCTGTGGCACCTTATAGACTAACGAACGTATTGGAGCATGAGCTTTCGTGGGTGAATACCCACTTCGTTGGATGAATACTGTTGTGATTTTTGGTATAAAGTGACCAGGTATCACGTAGTCCAGCTTGCCGGGGTAGCAAGATAGACTGGGTAGCAAGATAGACTGGATGGAGAGTGTGTGTGACTCCATGGTAAGACTGTTATAGTGCTTCAGATGTTACTGGGTTGGTGAAATCTAATTACAGACCATACAATCAGTTTGGGGTTTCTGTCCTGCTCTTTGACAGTTTGTTCCGAGTTTGGCACTCATGGTTCTGGGCCGCTTTAGACAGCGTGACAGTACCCACAAATTAATCCAGCAGGGAGTCCCGTTCCTAAAAGGTTGTGTATAAGAAAGTAAAAATGTGTCTGTGAGAGAAGCAGGCAGACATACATATTGCAAAGTCTAAAAGCACAAAGCAGAACAGACTAAATAAGAACAACAAATTTGACTGGGGGGAGGGGGGGGAGGGAAGCAATGCAGGGAAATTTTTTAAGTGCTACTCCCTGTCGGTAAAGAAAGACAAAGACAGGGCAACAAGAAGATTATTAACAGTTCAGCAAAACTCTCTTCATAAAAGAAAAACATGCTAATAAACACTGATTAAATTACACTGAAAATTCCCTCTGTTTAGCCAAAGCTTCAATTGTCTAAAATGACTCTGTCATCTCACTACAATGGGTTAATCAAAGTGCTGTGAATTCTGAAGAGAGATGCTTGAAAATAATCACAAGCTTTATTTTATGCTTCCCCCACACCATTCTTTACCCTGTGCTACTAAGCATGACGTAAAATCAGTTTCGTGCTTCATTCTGTGATTTTTCCCTCCTCCCCACAAAAAAACAAAACAAAAAACAGTTGTCCAAAAGTACTGAGTTCCATCTTCTTAAGCTATCTCAGATGTGAGAGATCCCATACTGCAGCACATATACACACTTAACTACATCAGCAGGCACAACTACCTAAGATCAATAAAACACAAGACAGTCCAGTGAACTCGGAAAACACTGTTCAGATCAAGAAAACTATTTCCAAAATCATGGGCCAGGAGAACGTCATGAACCTGTGGCAACATCTCCACAAATGAGGAAAGGAAGGAACAATCATTTCAAATAAGAAGTGTGTGTAGGAACTGGAGGCCAAAACAGAGGTCATGAATCCAATTCCACCTCCACCCTCAAAATGAAAAACAAACTAAAAAGCCTCTGATGCATCAGATAAGGGGGACCCAGATCTCAGCCATTCCACTCTTGTTTTTAAAAAGTAAAACAGCCCCTGGTTTTGCCTGTTCCTAGTTGAAACCCTTGCAAGGTATTTTCAGAACTACTGTTCCAAGATTTTTATATAGTCATTGTCACATCATGGCTTAAAAGTTTAACCTCTGTGCCTCAGCTTTCCAGTATGTAAAATGGGAATGACAACACTTACAGGACACGATCTTCAGGTCTGGCCAAACTGCATTCAGCACAAGACCTGATTGGGGAAGGAGTACCTCTTTGCTCCTCAATGCACTCTTCTGCTGGGGACCAGTCTAGCCTCTGGCACAAGTCAGATCAGCCTGCGGGTTGCTGTAACTTATAAGGGACAGTCCAGGAATTGCTGGAGCACAGTAGGACTCCAGCCAGAATCCTTTCCTCGCTGGGCACATACTCCGATACACTCCCTATTCTGCTGGAAGAGCCAGGAAGAAATGGTGTAGAGTTGGCTACACTGCTCTATATCACATGGAAATTCTCCCTCATGAGGGGAATTCCTACTGCCTCATCAAAGCAGCTTTATACCTTATTGTCATTGCTACAGCAGTGGCCCAGTATCAGGCCCCCAATGCTTATTACACACAGGACTGTTTGTACAGGGCTCTGAAATATCTCAACAGTGCTGCAAACACTTTACAGGTTTCCTACTGATCCTAGGTGAAAACCTGAGACAAAACTCTCCTATCTGAAGAAACCCTGCAGTTACAATTGGTCGCATATGGAAGTTTTTTTCCCCACCCATGCAGAATTCCATAACTCTCAGGAGGCATATCATCCTTTCACTTTTCTAATGTTGGCTTTGTAGATAAAAGCAGGCAGACATGCTAATAATCTGTTCTGTTTGTGCTGTTATTTCAGAGAGGGACATCGTACTGAGATTTATTACCTGAAAGAACATTAATACTAATTCCAGTGACCTCGCCACCAACAAAACTTATATTAATAGATGCAATATATGTGGCTCTTCCTACATACTGAACACTAGAAGATTGTGTAAAGTTAGTTACCACTTTTAAGTGACACACAAAAGCTATTAAAATCCTCAAATGATTCCCTGTCAAATTCCCTGTGATTTATACCCCATATAAATACCTCCTTGTTTTGGATTTGCATAGGTTGTAAATTACAACAAAATCTGGCTCATTAAGTAAAGTGTATGGATTAAAATCCAATTAGCTTCAAGAACAATGGAAGCTGTAAATATAAAGAAAAAACATTTGTTACACTGATGCTCACTAGATAGACAGCTCAACTTCTGTGCTGGAGATGTGTGTGTATATATCTGTCACACACATACAGATTTTCATGCAGTTTGGTTTAATTCAGGGTTATGCTGCTGTGTTTCCCTAGCTTGCAATGAAGTAAACAATAAAGAGTAAACACTTTCTAAAGTTTGTTTCGTACAATAAGTATGACTTCCTGTCTTTATGTTTTTAGTATAACAAAGGCCACTCACTCCAGGTATAATCATGGCCTGTGAAGTTAGCCTACTATGGTAAAATTCTTGAACAGTTCATTTTGCCTGCTACTTCATTTCAGTCTTATTAGAAAGATGAAAATATTTCTGAGCTCGCAAATAAAATGTGTTATTTAGTTATTGCAACACCAGAGCAGACAGACATTCTTTCAGATAATTAGTGAAGTATTTAATAATGTTATACAGATCCTAAACATTTATAATCTCAGCATTTTTTAACATATGCCTTTATTACCCAAATAGCAAAATAGTTTGTGAACTCTGGCAGCGTCTTCATTTGTGTGCTATGTGATTAAAACAGACAGGTCAAAATTCTGCCCCCTGTGCACACCTCTAACATGGAATTCCACAAGGATTCAGTGGAAGAGATCCTGCCACAAGCAGCAGCAGCGACCCTGTGATTTGCACCCTTTCCTTCCTCCAGCTGATTTCCACCCACAGAGAGCTCCCACATAACACAGCTCCATTTTATTCAGGGAGTTCAGACCCATAAGAGTGGACTCACTACTCAGCAGAGACATGCTGGTTCCACTGAGTTCAGGGGCTTCTACATGGTGGGATTTGGGGGGCAGCAATTCCCCATCAGTATTTTTAAAGGAGCTTAGAAAAGAAGCTTGTTTTTGCATAGAGATACTTGCATTTCATTGATACGTTAAGCAACTTATATTAAATAAATGTCAGCCTTAGTCTCTTGCTCTGCCAGAGGCATGGAGCACTGCAAGCACAGAAACACACAGAGCTCCTGCGAGGGAAGGCAAACCTTACATCACTTAGTGGGATGAAGGAATCACAGCTAAGAAGTTGTGTGAACAGATGCCAGAGATAGTCCTGTTCAGTTTCCAGTTAGGGGGATGCTGACTGCAATGTGGTGCTTTGCGAATAGTAAGAGGTAACAGGAGAGATTGTGAAGGCTCTGCAAAGGTAAGAACTTCAAGCACAGGGAGAAAATGTTAGCTTTTCATTCTAGTGTGTCCTCAACATGCTTTTTCCAAGGAGTTTCATGTGGTCATTTCCTTTTCCCTTTCCACTTCCTACCTGACTAAAGGCAGGGGCAGCTTTAGGCACCAGCAAAGCAAGCACCTGCTTGGGTCAGCCCATTTCCAGGGGCGGCATGGGAGCCGAGAACCAACAGGGGCTCTGGGAGCTGTAGTTCCTTGGTTAGCTCCCTGCCTATAGAGCCAGCCCTGGAGTAGGGAAAGAACTACATTTCCCAGCATTCCCTTAGCCACTACCAACTGGAAAGGAAGGAGGGGGACCTCAGGCAACAGCATGCTGTGAATGGTAGGGAGACCATATTTTAACATTAAAAAAACAGGACACTCCACAGGGAGGGAAGCCCCAGCCTGACACCATCCACTCCCTCCGACTGCCCCCAACAGAAACCCCAACCTATCCAACCCCCTTCCCCCGCTCCCTGTCCCCTGATCACTCCCTCCCAGGACCCCTGGCCCTAACTGCCCCCCAGGATCCCACCCCCTATCTAAGCACCACTGCTCCTTGTCCCCTGATTGCCCCCTCCTGGGACCCCTGCCCCTAACTGCCCCTTGGGACCCCTGCCCCTATCTAGCCTCCCTTCTCCTTGCCCTCAACTGCCCCTTCCTGAGACCTCCCCCAACTTCCACCCTAGGACCCCACCCCCTACCTGTCCCCTGACAAACCACTGGAACTCCCATGCCTATCCAACCGCTGCCTGTCCCCTGAACCTCCGCCCCATCCAACCCCCTGTCATAAATGGATAGGTAGGTAAGGGTTAAGTTTCTTTTACCTGAAAAGGGTAACCGAACACCTGACCAGAGGACCAATCAGAGAACTGGATTGTTTAAAGTCAGGGGCGGGAATTTGTATACTCGGGGTCTATTGTTGTTTTCTTAGCTTGAGAACAAGTCTTCTTTCTAATTCTCTCCTACCGACTTCTGTCTAACATCTGTAAGTCCCGAATCCGGCAAGAATCTCAGCTATGATGGCTGGGGTGATGTACCTGTATGTTAATTTGCTTGTGGCTGTTTATTTGGCTATCTTTTAAATCAGATGTTTCTTTATAGATTTTCGTAGTATAGCAGCGAGCCTGTATTAGAGTTCTTTAATGACAAGATGATTGTTTTTATTATTTTTGTTTGCTCTATAACAGTTTTGTGCTAACCTGTGAAAGTTCGTGTTTGCCTAGGGAGGCAGGGAAAGCCAGGTGCTGGACTAGTTTCTAGTTTGGATGCCAGGAAGAGCAGACTCGGTGAATGGGAGAAGGGGAGAGACTCTCCTCTGTCTCTCAGCTGCGTGGTTACAGTTTTTCCCTCGTTCCGTGGCAAAAGAAGGGGGGTGGCAAGAGCCCAGCTGTGAGAGTTGTTTTGCATCCTCCGATTGTCTTGAGCGGGAAGCGAAAACTGGTTTCTGGCGTCACACAGGTAGCCGCGAGGAAGCCTGACTAAGGAGGGGAAGGGGTTATTTTCCCTGCTTTTAGCATCCAAGGGATTTGGATCTGGGGTGTCCAGCAGGGAGGGTCTGGGGACACAGAGGGAGGAAAGGGGAGAATCAGGCCCATGATTATATCTGATCTGGTTGGCAGCGAGAATATCCAAGCTGGTAGTAGCTTGGGGGAGTTTCGGTCGCCCCAATTTGACGCAAGTCCAGGTTTGGGACAGGACACGTGGTGGACACTAAGTCCGGTCTGGGATGGACGCTAGATTCCACCCCCCCCCCGTCCTGTCCTTGCCTGCCCCTGAACCTTTACCCTTCTCCAACCCCCAGGCTCCTTACGTCGCCAGCAACCAGCGTTTGTTAGTCACGCAGCGCCAGAATGCTGCCGCTACATGCTGCCGGGCGCCCGCCGAGCCCCGGCCCCTCCCCCAACCCAGCATCTGCTTTCAGATTGAACACTCAAAATTCAGAAAGTGCTCAGTCAATTTGGCAGGTGTTACTTCATTCTCCCAAATCAAATATACTGGTCCACTGTCACTTGCTGTAGAACAAGTAGGATAATGAGCAAAGAAGCTTCCCCAGTGGTTATTAGGCTGGAATTGCTATTTTCACAGCCATGGCCTGTTTTTTGTTTTGTTTGCTTAAAGAAGATAGTGATACTGCATTGAACAAATTCCCCATGAAGAAAGAGTGGAACAAAGAATATAAGGCACCTTCAACTCTTCTCATTTAATGTAAGGACAGATCTATAAATGCACCCGATACCCTCCAATCACACAAGCGGGAAAATTGTTCACTTCTACTGCAGTCATGTAACCATATGGGACCATCATGTCTGTGTTCTGTGCACATCCAATTCTGCTGAATGACCTGCACCTGGAAGAGTTACCAGTGACCCGGGCTGCGGCGGGGGTTGAGTGTGTGGTGGGGGAGGACCAGGGCTACGCAGCAGGAGGATGTGTGAGGAGGGCCACTGGTGGGGGGGGGGAGGGGGTAAGCCAGGGCTTGTGCCAGCCGAGGGTAGGGGAAGGCACTGGTGGAGGGAAAGGGGGAAGACCCAGTGCTGGGGCTCGGCAGGGGGTTGTGGTGGGGGGGGGAGAGCCAGGGCTGGGACGGGGGGGCAGCCAAAAATTTTTTTTGCTTGGGGTGGCAAAAAACCTAGAGCCAGCCCCGACTAAAAGGCAGTTTTGCTGGGGGCTTTGTTACACCCTCCCGCCCCAAAATTCTATGGCAGACTAGTTATTCAAGAGACTGCAGTGAACAATGTAATTTTTTAAAGGTCTTCTATTAGCATATTATGATTAATATTTCTGTAGTGCTATAAGTGCATTAGAAATGCATAAAATACAAGTGTAGGGAGAGGAATACAGAACCCCCTGACTGATGGCATGATGTCATTTTGATTTATTTCTTAAATAATGTAGTAGTTGATTCCATCATCCATATCATGTAGATTTATTTTTATCTGACTGCTCTGTAATTGCTGTTAGTGCAGCTAAAAAAGTCTATGCAGAAAAGCATTCAACCCCAGCAGAGAGTATAGTATACATGAAGCATACAGCTTACTAATTAGCCTCTTCCCAAGACACACTGTTTTTCTTGTAATTATATATTTCACAACAGATGGGAAGCTATACTACTTTTAAAGTGAACTGACACTTGCACAGTTCTTGCAAATTTGGTGAAAATCAGTTTCCTTAATTCTTTGTAAGTATGCTAGAATGATTGAAAAGAAAGTTGCAGGGGCATATACATATTATGTACAAAAAGAAGACACTTTAAATCACTTTTCTCTGGAAAAGAAGAGGAATATACCTTCTTTTTGTACATAATATGTATATGTCCCTGCAACTTCAGATAATTGTGATTCAAAGTATCTTCTCTTTAGGACTCCAAGTTTGCAAACATTTTATTGAATGCTAGATCAGCAGCAAATGAAATGCCAACAGATAATAGAAAATGGAAAGACCCAGTTCTCCTGACAGGCCTACTGAGGAACAACAGTTTCAGTGGCTCAACCTCAACAGGTTCCCAGGTTTAGTTCAGGATTCGGAAGGAAAAAATGTGGATTTTTTCACCTAAAGCTTATCTTTGTCTTTCCGGTCTAGAAATTAAATTGGATATTTTTCAAGACCAGACTCATTTGCAAGAATTCGGGTGTTCCTGCCTTGGGCTAGGATGAAAATACTATAACAGAATGCATCTGAAGAAGTGGGGTTTTTTACCCACGAAAACTTATGCCAAAATAAATCTGTTAGTCTTCAAGGTGCCACTGGACTCCTCGTTGTTTTTGTGGATACAGATTAACACAGCTACCCTTCTGATATATAACAGAATACATTATCTCACAGCATTTCAGAACTTCTACTTCCCAAACCAGAAAGCAAATGAAAATAAAAATTAACAAAAAAAACAGAAGTTAATCACATTATTTGAACATTAAAACAGTCCAGTCTGAGTTTGGGGCAAACTTTGGATTGGCTCTTATTCCAACTGAACTGGTTCACTCAGCCATAACCGAAATTGGAGAGGAAAAATTTCTCTAAATTCCTAAAAGTGATATTCTAGATTTTTAAATTAATATTTCCCTCGACACACACACACCTCTGTGAAAGGTCCTGAACTGAGAAACCTGGAGACCAAACCCTCTCTCTGCTCATTCACAGAGTGAATACAGTACTGGCCATGGGAGCGTAAGCTTCTCTAAGGAACCCAGCCAGGTCATGGAAAGACCAAACCCCAGGTGAGAGGCCATTCATACATGGCCCCTCTATTAAGACTAATAGTTAGTACGATAACTCTGGTTGTGATATGGACATCTATCCAATGAGACCTAGACTGAGTCCACTAAATTCATTTTACATAGGCCAACAAGAAGCCTTCATGTGCTACCAAAATCTGGTCATTACCAATCTGGGGTTAATTTTAAATGAATGCCAAGACAGACTGAGAAAAAGAGAATGGAGAAGAAAAGAGAAACCCTGGAAGAAGGTGGTGTAATTATCCAGAAAATTTAGAACGGACTAAACCAAACTCTACCTTCATATAATCTGAATGCACAGTTCATAAAAAAATTTACGTGTGGTGGATGGTTTCAATAAAACATGATTTATGATAAAAATATCAGCACACATTTAGTTAGGGTTAAATGCATTTTGTAAACAAACTTGTTTGATTCACTCTGCAATAATCATCAAAAAATATTTCCTCTGCACAGTAAGGGAGAAGGTCACCCCTCCCCTACCCCCCACATCTTCCAGCACAGCTGTACAGAGCCCAATTTCACCACATACAAGAGATGTGGAACACTCTGAACCCAGTTCCATGGCCACCCATCCTGTGCAGCAGAACTATGTTTCCTCAGAATTGGAGACTCTCTGTTGTATCTACACTATTGGTTGCGTTTCACACTAGATGCCATATAGTCTCCCACATAACAACTTGACCTTTCCCCAGTGCAAGCCTAGTATCCCCCTTATTCTTATATTCAGTAGGGCAATTTTGAGAAATACTTCTCTTTATTCCCTTTTAAAACTACACATACCTCTGTGAGATCCCCTCTTCCTCTAGTGAAAGAATATGGTGAGATTAAGTATAGATCTTTGCGGTTGCCCTATGTTGTTCCGTCAACTTGTTTTCATTACTATTTTACATACTTTTCTAAAACTAGAATTATCTTCTGTCCAGGGCTTGTAGCCTCTCTGCGGTAAGCGCAATATTTCCCTTGTCTAGTTTCTAGCCCTCTCTGTAACCAATATTCCTCATCACTGAACTGCATAAGCCACTTATCTTTCCTAGCTCTTTCTCTGCCTGGGTCGTTCTGAATTCTATTGCCCTCCTTTTCATCCTGACATCCCTTCCCAGTTTTGTAATATCAGTAGATCACTATCAATTTACTACATATTCCATCTTCAGGACCTCATTGATATACATCGGAACCTTCTTTTAGTGACATTTTTCCCCAGAATAATTTCACTGTGGGTTAAATCCTGATCTCTGAAGTCATGGCAGTTTTCTAGTGACCTCAAAGGAATCAGGATTTGGTCACATAAAGAGACGTTTTATATAACCATGTTTGGATTTTGCACACTACTGTGCACTGAAACAACAAGGAACTTTAATGCTACCTTACATAAACAGAATTCCAAAATGGGGCAAATCCTAAAATTCTTAGTTTAGCAAAGCTCTCATTGAAGTCAATGGGGTTTTTGCCCAAGAACGGATTGAGTAGAGATTTAAGGATCTGGATCAAGAAAGACATTTCACTGTACTAAGAGTGTACTCAGACTGAAAATTACTTGGGGTGGAGATTATTTAGATATTCTTTATGTGTTTATAATGCCTAGCACAATGGGCCCCAACTCCTAATTGAGACCTGGAGGCACTGCTACAATACAAATCATAAAACAAAACAACAATAAATAATAATACAAATTAGTTCTAATTTTGGCAGTTCACCAATCACACTTTATCCTATCCCAAATTTAAAATTAATCTCTGTTTCAAAGAGTAAAGGCAATTCTCTCAGGTAGCTCATTCTCTTCATATCTCTGTATATACTAAGCTTAAATCCTAATACACACACTTTAAAAAAACCCTGAAAATTGCCTCTTTTATTTAAGGGCTTAAATATGAATATAGTTGTTTCCCTATAGGCACCTAATACTGGAAAATTTTGGTCTGTATTTTGTTGTATTAAAAGCTTATCAAAGGGCAAGTACAGCATGTTCCTGGCTATTAACTGGTTTTGTTACTTTATATTAATAAAAAAGTAATTAGCAGCTAGAGCTATGGTTTCATATTAACAATTGCAAACTGCAGCCACACATAGAACTGCAGTTTCAGCCTATTTTAGGATATGTATTAAAGTAATTACTGTGATAGTCTTAACAAGGCAAGATTCCTAGCCTGTGCCTATGGACCAGTGAAGAACAGTGCTCCATTGTACTAGGCACTGTAGAAATGCAGAGTAGCAGATGTTCCCTGCCTTGAAGAGCTTACAATCTAAACAGACAAGACAGACAGTATGGGGGGGAATGCGTATAGCACACAAGCAGAGTGAACAATATGATAGCAGCAAACATCATATTAATTCCATAATTTAGGGGAGGGAGTAGTTAGGATGGGATCAGCTCAATGGAAAGAAAAGGGAAGGGAAGTGGGGAGGGGAACAGGGCAGAGGAGAAGGTGCTAAGAAGGGCAGGTAAACGAAGTTGGGAGGAGAAAGTGAAGTCAAAGCTGTAGAAGTTCTCTGAATGCCTGAAGTGTGTTACAGTACCAATACAGTCTACATTCTGAAATTGCTACAATTCCTTAGCTCAGTGGAGTGGTTCAAGCACAGGATGTTCTTCCAGATTTCTAGTCCTTTGAACTCTCAAGTTTTTGTGGGCTGTTGGACCATTAACTTAAAATGTATTTATTTGTGTGGTTGCAGTTTCTTTGGAAAATATTAAGCACATTTTAAAACATGGAATTGGTAATAGGATATTGAATCTTATAACTTCTGGATGTATTTATTTTCCACCAAATCAATCTATTCTCCAACCTACCAAAACCAACAAAAAAACCAGGGATCAAAACCTGCAATGATCTGCGAGCCTAAAAATAAACAAACCAGGGCATATATACTATCTCCCATCACTGCCTGCATGCACTAGTTTACAGTCACACATCATCTTTTTGGTTATATTAGCAGATGGACCCTAGCTCTTTAGTGAAAATAAATCCATCACTGGATTCCAGAAACTAAGCCCTTCCAGTTGGGGGTCATTGTCCAGGTAAGTCATTTCCCCCTTTCCCCTCAATTAAATAATATGGGACTTTCCCTTCAACATTAGGGGAAAATCTGATGGGAACTTTTGAGTGTCACCTTATGGAGGTACTTCTGCACTCTCCAAACTCCACACAACCTCAGATTCCACTGAGAAACTAAGCTTTGATCCCAGAAGGTGTCAGACCCTCAGTTAGGCTTCCTGATCGTTCCCCACCCACCCCTTGAGATCACAGCTCCTGAAAGAGACATACATTTGAAAGTCTCTCTTTGGTGCCTATGTTCTCCCTCGCTCTTGGTCCACCATTCAGGGTGGAAATGGAAATTACATTCACATCATGGACCAGTGATTACCATTTTGTGTACATGGGGCATTGGACCTGTTTAGATGGTCCACCCTTGAAGCTTAATTTATCCCAAGCCCTTCTAGAGGACTTTGGGGAAGGAATTTTATCCCTCTGACAGATTGCTTCTCTGATAATTTACTAGAATGTTATAATGATCTTTTCTTTTCAACTATCAATACAGTGGTCTCAAGGTAGCTGCTTCCACCAGTTTGTCTTCACAGGTTGTCATGGTTTTCAGGTGGCCAGTGGTAGATAAATACAAAGGGAAGACAACTATCACACGTTGGCAGAAATCCCATGATGAAGCCAACCAATTGTGTCATAAGATTTTTTTTAAACTCCTATTCTGTGGCTGTGCAAATGACAAAGGAAAGTCTGATTAATCCAAGCTGCTCGGAGTAGGAAGGAACTGTCTGTACCTGAAGTAGCGTAGCACTATGTCAAAGGCATACTTGTGAAGTTCTCTTTCCTTGATTTTCAGGTTGCTGAGAGGAAAACTGTTCCACATCCTTCCTGCCTGGTGCAACCTGGCAGTGCAGTACTACCTTTGCTGGTGATGGAGACTATCTATCCCTCCTTCAAAGAAAACATGGTGGCTTCTGTCTTTCAGGAAGGGCTGGTACCAGCACATCCTTTGCTCAAGAAGCCCTATCTTGATCTTTGCAACATGGACATTTATTAACTTGTTTCAATCTTTTCTTTTTGGGTAAGATTGCAAAGAACATGGCAACACAACTTCTCACAATATCTAGATGCCTCAGCATTGCCTTACCTCTAGTCGTTCTGGGTTCAGACCTGGGTATGGTAAGCAAACCACACCAGTAACAATAGGCAATGTTTTCTGCCTGGCAATGGATGAAGATCACCATCCATACTGATAGTTATAGCATTTGATACTATATATCATGGGATGTTGTTAACTCACTAGTGAACCCTAGCAGGAATGGAGGAGGTCAATGTTGTGTTCATATGTTCCCTTCTTTTTGAGACCCCGCCCCCCGAAAGAATAGTGTTAGGTGGGTAATCTTATGCTCGTACCACCCCCTTGTTCAATGTTGATATAGGGCTCTTAGGAAAACTAGTGAGGAAACATGGGATTATGGTGACTTCATTATGTTGCTGACATCCAGCTCTATGTTTCCATCTTGGGGCAGCTGAGCATCTTACCTAGTGGATGGTTGAGACTGAAGCCTGGATGGGAACAAGCTGGCTGAGGCTCATCCAGACAAGACCAAAGTGATATTGGTAGCTTGAGTGAGCTAATCAGAAGATATGGCAGACATTACCTCAACTTATCGGACTGACTGAGAGCATGTTTGTTATATGTATCCTCTTGTATCCTCAGCTTCTACAAGGTGATCAGATGACAGTTGTGGGAAGATTGCTTATTACCATCAGTTTTTAGGCAAGTGATTTTCCTTTATTTTGCAAACTAAGGAGCATTTATCACCTTGAAATTGGGCGATTGCATGGTACTACATATGAGGCTGCCCTTTAAGACAATTTGGACGAGTAAGTTGGTGTGCAATATAGAAGCCCACTTGTTGACAGGCATATTGCACTAACAGCACATTACACCATGGCTCTGTAACCCTGAACTGATGATCTGTTAGTTTTCAATGCTGGTTTTGATTATTAAGACCTAAAATGGTCTGGCACTTGACTATTTCAGAGCCTGCCTCTATGCCTACGTGACACTGTCATAGCTGCAAGCAGAAGACTCTCTCAAGCTATCAGATGCCAATTTAAAAGACAAGGTATTTTCTATGTCTACTCCTTGACTTAAGGATTCGCTCCCCACATTTGGCATGGAATAGATGAATTGTAATGTGCTCTTAAAAGACTCATCTATTTTCCAGGGTTTAGGGGGAGGGGAGAGGGGCAAGGGATGACTGTGGCCTTTGGAGAAGGTAGGGCATTTTCATTTTTGACCGACTGGTTTGTTAAGTGGTTTGGAGGGGAGAAATCAATGTGGTTTGGGCTGGCTGTTTTAATTTTTATTTTATTGCATATTTAAATATGTACATGAGCCTAAGTTTTTGGCATATATTAAAATAAATTGTAAAATAATAATAGAGTATCACCCTGTACTTGTATTGCCTCAGTTATTATTATTTTGAAGAGGAGAATGATTAATGGGTTTTTAAAAGAACTCTGTGAAACCCACAAAACCTAGATATTCAAGATGCCTTTAAAGCCCTAGAAAAGATAAGCCAAAGCAAAGCAAAAGTGGCTAGATACGTAGCTCTTTAAAGGCTTGATAGTTCTTCTAAACTGCTAAACAAGAAACACTCCAGACAAATGTTTTCTTGCTCTTGACACCAAATACAACATTCTAAAAAACATTCGACTGTTCATATGAAAACTGGACAGGTGGTAGCTGAAAGCACCGAACAAAACCAGAATGCATTTAATTCCTTCATTGCAGAGGCAGAGCTAGAAGCTCTGTGCTGAAAGAGAAAGATAATATTTATTGTGCTACTACACAAGTTATTGAATAATTGTCTAAACCGAACTCAGACGGCCAGGTGGCAATTGCCAGTAAACCTGCAGGTGATCATTTCTCATTAGCTACAACCTGCAGTAGCTTTCATTTGATAGACTGAAAATTCAGCAGAACCCCACCACCTAAACCAAAAGACTGTGTATGCCTTGGAAAAATAATCTTCACAATGACAACCGCACAGATTAAAATGGTAACTCTCTTTCTTTCAAACTACATTTGTAGTTGTTTAATTTAAAAGGATTGAATTATTTTTTCACTTTGTACAACTGAAACCTGTGTCACTGTGATAAATCACATAAAGGGCCTAATTTTCCTTCAACAAGTATAACTCATCAATGTCAATTGGAGTTAAGGCAGGAAAATCTACTCAAAAATATTTAACAAAACAAATGTGTCAATTATTTTTTTGAGTATCTGTAAACTTTTTGTCATAATCCCCTTTTTCTTCCTCTGTAGGCTACAAAGGAGTTGCCTAAATTTCAATCTAGGTTTGCCAATCTATTATAGTCACAAAAACACATCTTCGAGACATACTGGATACACTGTAATTCTTGGCAAACTAACATCTCCTGTGTGGCAGGCTTAATTAATGCAGAAACAAGATTCAACATGTCAGTTCACAGTTCCTTTTAACATAAAGTGATATCTGCTGGTATGGCAGAAGGAGGAAAAAACCTCCAAGTCAAAATATTATAGCAGTAGCAACAGCAAAAAAGAAAGTTATATAAAACAAATCAAACTTCATTGTCTAAGTGATTTAAGAGTAGAAGACTACAACTTTCTAACTCTTGTTAATGATATCTTCAATTCAGAAGAAGCCTGCAAACTACCAATTATTTCAATCATGGAAGATTTCCAATAAATGGTATACACCTTTCACAGGAATGTTCTCTATAATGAAAAAAACAATGTGCCTTTGGGTTTGGGTCAGGGAAGAGGAGGGGGCTAAATCAAAAAATGACAGATTCTCAGAACCATGAGATGAAACTGAATCATAATATAATATGTTCAAGAGAAGTTTTCCATTCCAGACTACCAACCCCTCTCTCTTGATCCAGAGTGTATGTTAAATACTGTAACAACCAAATGTTCATCTCATATTTTAAAAAAGTCTAGAAACATTAAATGCTTTTGTTTTTTGATTTTAAACATTCACCCTTTGTGGGAAAAACATTTTTGGATACACTGTCTCGGAAACCCATTAGTTCCAGCTACATAATTGAAGGGAAAATAGACTCTTGCTTTCTATCATATATGTACCTTGTTTATCTGAGGTGCACCCCAGGAACAACAAAGAGATGAGAAGCTCCTTTCTCTTCTTGTTTCTGCTAGTGGAGAATTAATGGGCAGCTCCATGTCAAAGTCTGTACCCTTGCTATTAAAATTTTCTCAAATCCACTAGTGCAACTGAGTCACTGTTTAACCCCTGTGAAGATTTTCCAGCTGCATGTCTATACAGTAAATACAGGGATGCTGGCGTAGATCTATATGTAAAAGTCTTGCAGATCAGGGTGTGATTCAGAAATTACAAAGGACCGGTTTTTCATGGGTGCATACTTACATGTGGGTGGGGTTTAAATGAATACTAATTCACACATTAGGTACAAGCAGAGGGGAACTTGTCCTTTTGTGTCAGGATTCATTTCTGACATATATAAAAGTAGAGCACCATTCAGCAATGAACAGAAGCTTTCAAATATGAACAGTTAAAGGGCTATGAAAAATGTGAGATCAGAATAACTCAGTTAATACTGCGGTCACAAATGCAATGTAATTACGCTTATGTTTCCTCAGTTACAACCAAGCGTCATACATTATCTTCTCAATACTCTTGCACATAACTACATTAACATGAATGGAAGTTACACACTGGTATCAAGAAAGCCTACCCTATACTACACTAAAATCCCAGCCTCTGGATGAGATTAACCCAGTTGTCCACTTACTGGATTAGAAAAGTATCCCTGCGAAATAATCCTTCTCAGCAGCATCTAGCAGCTGAAGAAAGGATTGGAGAGGAGTAAGGCTCCTTAGTGACTGACAGCAGCAGCAGCAGGTGTGCGAAGGAAATGAAGAGAAAGTGTGGGTCACAACATCCGGTCTGTATAGGATTTACAGGATAAAAAGAAAAGAAAAGAAAAGTACACATGAGCCAGGTTTTAAATTGCTATGTCTGACGTCAAAGGAAGGGAGTCTGTCACCCAATCTATCAGGGGCCTGATCCTGCCTTACTGAAGTCAATGAGAATATTGCTATTGACTTCAGTGGGAGCATGATTAGGACTAAAAGGACCTTGCTACTTGACCTGCCTCTCCTAATTTTCAGCTTCTAACATTCCCAAAGACCCAAACACTATACTGACTTTGAGAAGCCCTTTTACTGCTCTTTGTTTGTTTTAGAAAAATCCAATAATATGACCACAACTTTTATTTAAAAGTGCACTAACCATTTGATAGTGATCTACTGATATTACAAAACTGGGAAGGGATGTCACTAACCATTTGCACTTAGATACTATGGTGACAGGCACAATATAAAGACCTATTGTAAAACAGACAAGATAGATAGATTATGCATCCTTCTTATTCCTGCTCTCTGACACAAGGGCAATCAGACTGGCGAAGGGATCCCTCCAGCCTATACTCCAGGCTGACTTGGGTTTTCTGGTGGGTAAAAAGATGGCAATTTCTGTGCACTGCTGAAAAGCTGAGAAAACAAGGACGTACTCTATTAAAAGTAATTTGCCAACTGTTACTTCCACATCATGATATCAGAGATACTACAATAATTCCCTATTCTAATTGTGGGGGAACAATGTCACTCTCTCATATCACTGGATAGTAACTGTTGAAATAATGTTGGCTTTTTAATGGCAATCACTGTAAAATGATTATTGTACTGGGAAAGCTCTTATGCACAATTAATGTGAAATGGGCCCTTTTCATAAAAGACTGCACAATGAAAGCATAAAAATTAACAAATCATCTGTGCATTTCTTTAACATGATTCTTTAAGGGGCACAATGTACCTCACAATATGTACTGCAAAGATTTGCTGAAATGGGGATTTAAAATTTTTTTGTTAAGAAAATACATTTTCAAGATCTACAGTGAATGTTACCTGTCTTTGAGCTATAGTTACACACTCCTTAAAGGGGGTGTTTAAATTATAAATTTTTAAACATGTCATTTCTGCATGTTCCAGCTAAGGAATTGAACAATACAAACTGAGTATTATTTAAATCAACCATCTTATGTCATACAATTATGTATTTATTCAGTCCATGAAACATAAGTGGCACTTATTTTTACTTCTTCTAATCAAAGTCAAATATTTGTTCCTTCTGCAAGTAATTTATTACTAATTACAACAGACTGATGTATATCATTATGTAGAACAAAAAAACAGGGTTCGGCAAGAATAAATGGAGATGAAAAATAATGCTTGCAAGGACCGAGAAAAAAAACAACTCAGGGCACGTGCACACATGCCTAACCCTCATGGTATATTGTGTGACAGACCCAGGCCAGTGGGGTGCAGGAGTCTGGTAGAGGGTAAATATACTGGTCACTGTGTGAGTAGTTTTCTGTTCCCTGAGTGACCAGAGCAGGGTCTGCACTAGAGTAGTCAGGAACTTGCTAGAAC